>NC_139840.1:9014459-9594459 GCF_963691815.1 Echiichthys vipera
AGTTATCCGCAGACACTTAAGTGAATCGCTTTATTCTGAATATACACTCAGAATACCAAAATGAAATGATGCGTAATCAGATCACATCACCCAACTTTGAATTGTGTAACAGTATTTAAGCAGCACGTCCTCCTGCGTGCATTACACACAGCAACAAGTGCAGCAAGAAACTGATGAATAGATGGTCAGTTCACATCACTCTGAGATCAGAGCTGAGTACCACCCCTGAAGGTCCGGGCGATATCTACAAAATCATTTCAAACATAGAACAGGGAATGGAGAGAAATCCCACTTTGGTTTGCAAAGTGTATTCTAAAAAGGCTCATTCTTGCCCACCTCTGTAAACATTAGTAGGTGAAGCAGCCTATTGGCTGAGTAATTGTTTTTATTTGTATTTATTGCTTCCATAAACAGGTAAGATAAGATCTTTAAGAACTTTAATGATCCCACATTGGAGCAATTCAATTGTTAAAGCAGTTCAAGAGTCGGAAAAGAAAAAAAGTCGCTGAACGGTACATAGAGATGAAACAAGATAAAACCAAAAACATAGATTTAAAAGGAATAGCTATATACACCTTTCACTTATACAGATGTGACCATGATGAAGGATTGCACAGGACAGTTGCCCAGGATAATGGCAATACAAACATGGTGTGTAGTATTTCATAAGAGAATAGGAAAAACATACGTAGAGTACAGAGATCAATAGAATTGCAGTGGATACTAGCAGGGAATTGCACAGGGTTTTGTAAGTGGTGGGTGATGGTGACAGAGCATTACCAATATGTAAAATTATTATGGGTATCATATGTAAACTGTCCAGATTTATTATACTAGTATATTTTAGTAGTATTATCCTAGTTTTGTATCTGTTATTATCTCATTTGATGTCAGTTTATCAATGATAGACAACTTTAAGAGAATAAGATGTTCCTATGGTTTTAGTGATTTGATCTTTCATAATTGTCCAGTCCATAGCTCTGAATTCTTTCTCATGAAAATGAACAGGGAAATGACTCTGACATATTATTTATTTAAAACAAATTACCATATTTTCTTTTTCTATTTATCAGGGGTAATTAAAATGATAGATGTAAACAGTAAAACAACAACTTACACGGCAGCATTATCAACTAGCAGCAATCTTGACAAAGAACAGCAAGGGCAAAACTGGGAGTAGCAATGGACCAGAAATACACCCATGTGGTACTCCAAGATGACAAAACAAGTAGGCTACTAATACTTAACGACACTAGTAAGTACTTTAATTGAGTATTTAGATTTCATCCACCTTCATACTTCTTCCTTGTACATTTCAGTGGAAAAGATTTATTTTTCCACACTCATTACTAGTTTCTTTTACAGATTTAAATTTAACATAATGAATCATAGGATGAACTTGTAAAATACACCTTGTTATAGATTATGCTAAACAAGAGTGTTTTTAAAACTGGTTCAAAGCACCTCCTCCTTAAGCAGCTACAATTTTAAAATGATGCTTACATACTAATGCGTGAATGAATAATAATTATCCAATAATGTCATTTATATGATGATACAGCATTCTGAGGGACAATTTTGCATCTTCTGATGCTTGAACACATTTTGCTGATCATATTTCTGTAACATTAGGTAAGTTTATTTTTTAAAGGCATTGGTACTTTTATTTCATTAAAGATATCCCGACTTTGACTCATAGAAGACGATTTCATCCAATTAATTTTATCAGGTGAGTATTTTAGTGTTTTATGGTCCAAGAATGTAAACCCCCTGAAGGGCGTATGTGTGTGTGTGTGTGTGTGTGTGTGTGTGTGTGTGTGTGTGTGTGTGTGTGTGTGTGTGTGTGTGTGTGTGTGTGTGTGTGTGTGTGTGTGTGTGTGTGTGTGTGTGTGTGTGTGTGTGACTCATCACGGTACCAATGGGGGATGCTGCTCAGTCCTCATGAGATCTTCATATATCTCTCCACCTGCGTAGTCTTCTTCCAGCCCGTAGACTGCTGCATACAAATCATCCTCATCCTCGAGGGCATTCTCACTATCACACACAAGGAACACACATTAACATCTCTTAAATATACTAATTATCAGTCATTAATTTCTTCTTGCATGGGGAAAGCCTCGGGGCAATAATGTGTATATAATGGAAACGGTAATGTGTTAAATGCAATGTTAAACCTTAAGAAATACACACAGGTATAAACTACACTAGGAAAGACATTATGCACAATTCAAATAAAGCATGTTCTCTAACGTGACATGAAAATAAAAAATTGTTTACCCTTATTCATCTCAATCGATCAATACCCATTCAGAACTTTGATGTAGGTGGTATGCAAGCACTCAGCAAAAACATGCAGAATTACTCATTTGTTCCTCTGACAGTAACAGAGAAACGGAGCCAAGCCTTTCACCAAAACATGTGGGTGTCCAGAACCCTGGAGAGCATGGATGACGAGTAGAGCTGGTTGTGCTACACAAAGCGAAATAACCATGTTCTATCTACACCAGTAATGGCCCCGCAGAGAGGGGCTTCATACATACTCAATCAAGTCCTCCAAGTTGTTGTAAATGTCCTCGTCTTGTAGGCTCTCCTCTGTTGGAAATGGCCTAGAAATGAAAGCAGAGCAGCGTGAGGCTCAGTGTTAAACAGAAAAAATCACTATGAAGAAACTATAATCAATGAGTGACTTTGGCCAGGAAACAAACAATTGATGTATTCAAGTATATCTATATTTCCAGAACAGCCTAATACTCTTTTGTACAGCAGAAAAGGCCATGCATTGGTCACAACTAGGACACATATTTATCAGTGTGTGGATAATTTCATTAAATGTCCACTGACATCCATATCAGTTTGTATGTTTTTTGATATTGGGTGACTTACTTGAATCTTCCTTGCTGTGCAATTGCTGTGTAGGAGAGCTTGGATAGAGTGGCCATAACCTAGTGAAACGAAGTTGCGTTAATAAATGTTTTTGATGGGCTCAGAGAGAGACAGACTTAGAGAGAACAGGAGAGCAGAGAGGGACCGACAGAGTGATAGAAGAGAAACACTGTCATAATAAATGATAAACACACTAGCAACGACTTGCAAACAACTAGCTACCGTATAGAAATAACACATATTTAATACCGTAGGAAATACATTCAGTATCTATCTTCTAAACATCTAACAGTAACTAATACTTCACCAGGAAGAAACAGCTACCACTATGCAAACGCAGAGCTGGGGTCCCCCTGTAGCATAGTTTAGAGATAGACCAAGAACCCCAGCGTTGCGAGTTCAGATCTAACTGGGGCCCTTATCTGCATCTCTCTCTGCCTCAGTATCGCTATATAATAAAGGCGTAAAACTTCCCAAAATCATAATAAAAAAAAGAAATGTAAGAAGCGTTAGTAGCTAGTGGCGACGGCTAATGCGTGCGCAACAAGCTAGCAACAACACATTGCGTGTCTGCGTGGGTTTTCTCCGGGTTCTCCTGTTTCCTCCCACAATCCAAAAAGACATGCACGTGTTAGGTGAATTGATTACTCTAAGAATTGCCCTCAGGTATGAATGGTTGTTTGTCTCTATGTGCCCTACGATACACTGGCGTCCTGTCCAGGGTGTACCCCGCCTCAAGCCCGATGTCAGCTGGGACCGGCTCCGGCCGCCCGCGATCCCGACCCCGGGATAAGCGGTTGAAGATGAATGAATTAATGAATTAATATATACTGCTGTGTGTCTTTCATTGACTTAATATGCACTAGAAAGCCTTTATCTTTTGTTCAGAATCAGCTTCTTATAACAGGTAACTTCCTTCTCATTCATCCACAGCGCTTTACACAGTCGGACACTCAGCTTCTACTGACTTTAATGAGGAGCGCAGACGCTCATAGGATAAATGCTGGGCTTTCTCCTGCCCATCGGACGCTCAGCGTCTCTGAGGGTCTATGGTACAGTGGGCTGGCCCGGACACTTGGCTTCTGCATGATGATTGGATGAGCTGTCTGAGGCGGAATCCTTGTTTGATTGACAGCTAAATAAGCGAATCAGCGATCTTGAAAAATAAACATCCACCAGAGCATTTTCCAAGTTTTTCATTCTGTTGTTCTGAACTGATCCAGAGACTTTACCAATTCCCAGCGACTTTGTCTTTGTTAAAAAAAAATAATAGTGTTGTGTTTGGCGACTCTGTTCTGTCACTCTACGGTTTCTTTCCCCGACGAGCAAGCGGTCACGCTCAAAGGCGGCCAAGGCCGTTTATAAAGTATTTCTATTCTATTAAGCAGCCTAGCTGTGCTGGCCATTGAGAGGACACTGGTCAAGTCCCTGGAAAAGACACCTAGTTGGTACAAGGTCACAGATCATTTTCTTGAAAAGGAACAAAGGGTAGAATTTACATATAAATAAACAAACACATTTATGATGAAGGCCGAAAAAATGAGCTTCCCCTCCTTGAAAGACCGGCAGCTGCCGTGTAATAATGTGCAAACCATTTTATGATGCTTCAATTGTAAATGTTGAACATGTTTTGCAAGTTGACAGCAGAAAGACACGCACACAGTCTGCAGGAAATGGTCACGTTACCTCAGGCTCTCACACCTTTGCAATGTGTCTGTGTGTGTGTGTGTGTGTGTGTGTGTGTGTGTGTGTGTGTGTGTGTGTGTGTGTGTGTGTGTGTGTGTGTGTGTGTGTGTGTGTGTGTGTGTGCGTGTGTGTGTGTGTGTGTGTGTGTGTGTGGTTCTTTTATCAGGGCTTGTAAAAATGTGAGTTCATGATCACTGAGCATTTGATCCACACTAGATATGAGATCAATGCTGAGCAGATGAACCACAGGAAGTTGGGACCTTAGTCCTTAAAAGGTTGCTGAAGTACAAAGCATGTATTTGCATTAAGAATACTGTATTTTATGTGCCATAACGAACACAGCTAATTTAATAATTTCATGTTTCTATCTCCAAAAAAATGTAGATTCACTTTTGAATGACTCTGTTTGGTTAAAAACGATTGAGGTTAGCTTTATATTATATACAGCCTGTCTATGTGCAGTTTATCTCTTCCTGTGTGAACGGGTGCTGTGGCTTTGGCTGAACCCAGTTGTGCTTGTGACTTGTAGAGAGACCGGCTTTAAAAGTTCAAAAGGCCTGGGTCTTCACAAGTTATTTACAGCAGTCGAAACTTTGTCTTTCCTGCAACAAAACAAATAGTCTGCCTCTGAAGTGAGAGGATTTCACATATTTGAAATGTGTTGTTATGTACTTGCAGTGCTTGTATTCAGATGTGTATCATTATTCCGCAGCTACGTAACTAAAAGACACTCAAAGTCATATTCAGTCAGTTGATTCAAGCAAATTGTCAGCATTAGAATCTCCTTTGGCTTTTGCTATGGCCGCATTATGTAGTAAGAGTAAAAGATTACATGGTTGATTTGATTTCTGTGGTATTTTTGCATAAGAGAGAACTTTGTTCCTATCATTTCATCCTGCCGCACACATCACAACTGATCTAACACTAGTGATACTTGAGGCGGTGCAAGACTAATCTGTTTTTCTTTTTTTCAAATACATAGTGCTAATTTGAAAGAACAACTCACGAGGAATAAGTAGGAGACATATAAAAACTAAACATTTGTTTACTTTGTTTAATGAATTGTAAATCCTAGGCTGTCTCAAAAATAAGTCAGTCCCACACCTGACATGTCTGATGATAATTTAAGCCACATTAGAGTTGAGAAGCAAAGCCACAAGCTGAGCTGAAGTCCAACCGCTGTGAAGAGTTTGGCCTGTATACAAACTGTAGCATAAATTCCCAGAGCCCCGTGCAAAAAAGTTGGAACAATAATGTGATTAATCAAATATGCATTTTGAAAGTTTAAGGTATCTCATTTGTTTAATATGTACAACAACTAAAAAGTTAAAAACTGCACATTTTGGGTTTATTGTGATTATCTGCTATATTATTTATTAACATGGGCAGTAAGAGGATAGGTGTATTTTGTTACCTTCAGACAGAGCCAGGCTAGCTGTTTCCCCTGTTTCCAGTCTTCATGCTAAAATAAATGAAACTCCCCTCTGACTGTAGCTTCATATTTACTGCATAGACATGAGAGGGGTATCAACCTTGTCATGATACTCTCAGGAAGAGAGCGAACAAGTGGATTTACCAAAACAACTATTTCAATGTAAGAGGAAAACAAAAAACAGCCATTCCTTCAATTTAAAATGCCCTTCTCTATCTACTTGAATTTAATAAGCTTTAAACATTTAAACATTTTGCTTTTGCTTTTAATGTTGACATAATTGTGTGTTGAGGGAAGAAATAAACACATCTCTGGCCTCCAGGAGGCTGCATGCAGTCAGCATGTGTGCCCAGGGTGAAGCCCATAACTCAACAGAGGAATGTAGGTTAGAGAGCTCTCATTAGATATTCAGTGGACTAATGCTCAGTCTACGGGCAGAGTTGGCACAACTCAACCCCGAGTGGATTAGACTGGCTGAGATGTGAGATGTTCTCTTTTGGATGTTTTCTGGAAAATAAGGAAGAGATTTCTTGTTTGGCTGTACAACCATTCCTGGAGCCAGTCCAACCCAATCGCTGAACCTGCAGAGACCCATATATTTAACTAATGATGAGGGGAAAAAACAAGTAATCTCCCCTCCCTCGGGAAGGTTGTTTGACAGACCACTCTTGAACATGACTGAGATTATACAGCCCCGCTTGGATGTACTGTACATATTTGCAGGCAGTGCCTCCACTGCGGGATTATCAGATGCCAGATTAACTGGAAGCTTCTTAAGAACACAACACACTGAACTGAAAGAAAAGACTGTCTGTGTGAGAAACTGCACGCAAACCATGCGACCACTCACACTTATACCAATAACCTCTGTCTATTCTCTGACAGGAAGAGGATTCAAACTATCTATCATATATAATATTCCTGATTCAAGGACTTTGGATATACCTTTTTTCTGGAGAACATTTATTTCAAGTAAAAATGTGCTCACACATTAACAAAGTATACCTGGAGTTCTCAAACCACCTGCGGTAGTGTTTGAATTATTTAAAATAGATGCAATATCTGCTCTGACAAAACAATAATTTATAAGAAGCTGTCTTGCTGTCTTCACTCAACTTTCTGCGTATCTGTCTACTTCACACTGTCTTCCCTCTCCTCCGCTGTCATCCTGCAGGACTTCTCTGCAGCCTTTGACACAGTGAACCACCAGATCTTCCTCTCCATCCTCCAAGAACTGTTTACAACCTACCTCAAGGACCACACTTGCAGGGTAACTTGGAGAGCATCTTTGTCTGAACCTTGTAACCTTACTACTTGGGTGCCCTGTTCTGTGTCCCATCCTCTTCTCCCTGTAAACTAAGACCCCGGGCTTTGTTATTCACCCAGATGGCTTTGCCTACCACAGCTATGCAGATGATACACAAATATTTCTGGACATGGTCCAAAACCCAGGTGGCAGCACAAACAACAATATCCTGTCTGTTTGCTGTCCTGGCTCCACAATGGTGGAACGAGAATGCACATAATCAGACTGGACCATGGTCCATGAATCAATAAAATACATCTTTAAAAAACTGCTTTCTAAAATTCAATTCATTTCATTCACATCATTTTTATGGACTCACAAGATTCTTGCACTTTTTGTATTTTGTATTATATGTAACGTGACGTAGTTTACCCAAATTGAACCCTTTTGAAATATGATGACAGACTTATTGTTCTGTATTTTGGATGTGCTAAATCACTAAAATAAATATATTCAGTACAGACTAAAAAAAAGAAAATATATTCTGAAACAAATCATATTATATTTCCCCATGGATAACCCAGAGATGCTCTGACAACTCATACGGCTCCAAGGTAAAGTTATGCACCGAATGCACTGAACTAAGGAAATGCGTGAGTAAGGCTAAGTCAGAGCCAGTGTGCTTTCTTCAGTTAAATCAGGCTCCTGCGCTGTGAGCGAGAGTCCGCTGAGTAGCTAGGAGGAGTGCACTACAAATCCACTGACCTGGTAACACTGTGTACACAAACCATATACAATAAAAAGAAGTCGACCAATCCGTTTAGAAGTGCAGCAGAAAAATGCACCAGGCGATGGGGTGGACACATATTGAAACTCTCTCACACACACACACACGCACGCACGCACGCACACACACACACACACACACACACACACACACACTCCATGCTCCATGTCACCATCAGAGGAAAAGACATCACACTTCTGACATGCTCTACATAACATGGGTCGTATTATGTTACACTGCATGCATTCTTCATAGTAATCTGATGTTCATGGCTGATGAGTTCAGATGCAGATTGCAAAAGATGACGATTCAATCGATGTTTAATTATTAGCCCAAATTTCACATAATATTCTCAATTTTTTTGTTGTCATTATTCTAATGCAGTTGTTTTTATCACCTCTGAACAATTGCAGCTGCACAAAGATTTTATGTACAGTGATTAAAAAGATCATTTATTTTGCTGTCTTGGAGGAGTTTTTTCTTACGGCATTTTTTTTAATTTCTTATTATGTTTTAGAAGAGTTTTTGACAATACAATACTCATTTGCTGTTTTGTAAACTATGACACAGATTTAATGTTTGGGGCACCAATTTCCCTTTATTGTTTCTAATGTAAACATTTGGACAATGGACAATAACTTTAAAATGCATTATCGATTTGACACAGATCAATCATCAGCATCACTCAGCTGTGACAGATGTCACATTCATTTTCAACAGACAAGGTGCTCACTCAAACTCATTTCCTTGTAAAACAGTTTGTAAAGGTGCTATATCATGAAAAGCTTAAAGACTTTCATAAATTGTTGCAACCAGAGAAGAATGCAGCTAAAAGAGGGAAGGAGAACAGAACAGAACAGAACAGAAGAAATGTGTGCGTTGTTGGATACCATTTTAGGATTATTTCATTGTGTTGTGACAGAAAAACAGAATGATGGACGTAGGCGTTACCTTTCCAAAGTCTCGAACATCGAAGAGGTCAAAGGCTTCGAATAAGTCACTTCTCCTCATCCCAAACACGTCATAGCAAGACGTCAGGAATGTGCGAATGTTCTTCAAGCACAGGAACTGCAAGGGGCAAAAAATGGTATGTACATTTAGCATTGCTAAATGCTGCGGTGGCACAGTGATTGGAGCAGTCGCCCCATGTAAAGAGGCTGACGGTCCTCAAGATAGCGGCCGCGGGTTTAATTCCAACCTGCGGGCTTTGCTGCATGTCTCCCTCTCTCTCTCTCTCTCTCTCACCCCATTTCCTGTCTGCCCTGTCTAATAAAAGGCTTGAAAACTGCCAAAAAAATAATCTTTATAAATTTCGCATTGCTTTATATCCACAGAAATATACCGCATTTTTCTATTTGCAAAAGTCATGTTAGTGGCAAAATGTTCATTGAGTTGTTTATTAATGTTTATTATGACCGACTGAACCAGATGCAAAACTAAAGGATGCGTTCACCCAAATTACAAATGCCCATCTTTTGAGAGGTCTATGTCAGATTTCTCAATACATAGATATCTGCATAGCTGACGCAAGTTGAAAATTGTGGGGTTTTTGGTGATGTTGAAGGACCAACCGTTTAATTATGTTTAACATGGATAAACAAACATTAATAATGCAAACAGCTGAGCACAGAGAACTTGAAGCTTCTTTTATAAAGTTGAAGGTGAACCGCAAAAACACCGCGCAAAAACTGAAAGTGAAAATAGAAATTTTTATGGTGTGAAACAAAACCACTAAGCATGTGCTCTTTCTGGGTCACTTCCTATTAGGATCTGTGTCTCGGTGGGAGTGCAGTCAAACAACTTTCATATAGACAATGTGCTCATGGTTTTGGGATTGATCTTAAATATCCATCTACAACTATAGTGCTGAAAAAAAGCATTCATTCTTTTTCAAGTTATTAAGTGATGACTAAACTAGAAAATGCATGTGTTAATCATTTGGAGCTGATTCTTGAGAATAGATAGGCGCCTTTTTATCACATCAGCTCATCGTGGAGACGCCTGTAATCACGCCTACAGCCCCCTGAGGCCCTGTTTGTCTGCGGAGGAAATGCATGATGGCTTTGCACCACTCCTGTCACAGCCCTGCTGCATTACTTTCTTCACTGCATCCTTGGCTTTACTGATGATAAATGATACAGTATGTTTAAAACGATTAAAGGAGGGTTAATATAGGATTGCTTTCTTCTCTATGGAAAAAAAAGCAGAGATGATATTGGTTGCCTATTTATTCATTATCCGTACTTAAGAATTGAATGTCACATTCCATGTTTTGCATTTGCACCAAGGCCAAATATACAGAATTATAAAACTAGCACTTCTGGATGCATTTTCCCTACTGAGCACTGCACTCTTGTCCTCCAATCCATTACCTTCATGCCCTTGTTTTCATTTCCAAGATCATAGGTCAGCAGGGCACAATGAAAGGGCCATTTAGAATCTGGAGCTCACTGACACACATGCATCTCTCGACCATACAAGATGGCCTATAGCTTAAGGCTCCGGTTATCCATTGTTTGGCACATCATGCCACATGGTTTGCTTTTACTGTCTGTCAAGAAGACAAAAGGAAAGTGGACATGCACCGACAGAGCACATACACACACACTCTAGTTTATACAACAGAGCTTGGTCTAATGCCCGGCTAAGAAACCGGCTTTTATTTATTACAGAAGCATTGTATTTTTGAAGGCAATATTGGTCATTTTGACTAGATGTAAACATTTATTCAGGGCAGTTTGTGGAAGTTGAGATTACAAAAATGGTTTCTTTGATTAAATCATCTTTGGAAATCTGATGCTCACAGTGCAGCACTTCGATCATACATTTATGACGACAGCTAAACAAATGTTTGATTCCATCTCTCAAAAAAGAACTGTCCAATAAATCAGACCTACTGATGTTGTTCTGTGTGTGTGTGTGTGTGTGTGTGTGTGTGTGTGTGTGTGTGTGTGTGTGTGTGTGTGTGTGTGTGTGTGTGTGTGTGTGCGTGCGATTCATATCATTGTACTTTACTTTACTTTACTTATATTATAATTAATCCTTTGGCCTTAGGATGCTAAAATGTTGGAGATTATTTTGAATCAAAGGTGTTCAGAGTTTGACAGTATGATACATTTATAATACTATTAAGACGGTCCGATAAAGAAGTAAATTAAGTATTTTAGTAACTATGACTGATTTTAGTTGAGTTTGATTGCACTGTGCTATAAATATCTGCCTCGGTAATATCAGGGGAAATATGCTTTCCATCACATTTTTTTTATTAAACCTATCACTACCATTTAAAAAAAAACAAAAAAAAAAACATATTGTATCATTCAAGAGCACACTGGTCAAAATAGCGATCTGTATTTAAGAAATCAAATCAATCTCCTAATGGCTGATTACACATGGCTCCAGCTGAGTTGCGAGCAACCTTCGAGCTGCTGCACACATAGTACAAGTTCCCTAGCTAATGGGTGGATCAAAGCCAGGATTTTATCAGGCCTCTCCAGTGACAGAGGAAAGAATTATGGGTAAAGAGAGGTCAAGCCTGGGACCATCCCTTTGGCTTTCACAAGCCGAGAGACATTTAGCACTTCCTATGTTAATCAAGGAAAGTTTCAATTGCTTTAAGATCCCAATAAAATACAAAATACAGAAAGGTATACACTGAAACAATTTAGATGAATTATTATATTTAGAATAAGTAGAATTATACAGACGTGTCCGCATCAGATCTCTAAACCAGTCTGTTAAAGGTCGCTCTCTCTCTAAATCCCATTCATGTCTGGCGACACCAATTTGGATTTGGCAACAGTTTTGCAGTTCTTCTACACACGTTACAACCACAAGTTACTTTGAAAACAGCGCAAAAAATCATTCGTCTACCTGTGACATCTGTGGCCTGAGATTTATCTCCCTCAGGTTGATAGTCTGAGGTCTCAAGTTGTTCAGCAGCTGGCACAGCAGCACCCCGTCCCGCAGGGTTTGCGCCAGGTCGAACACTTGCGCCGTGTCCGCAGTCACACGGTGGTTCTCGGGCAGCACTTTGCAGCTGATCAGCCACATGGCACATTGCCTCCAGTACTCCATGTTGTCGATGAGCGGTGAAAACAGCTGGTGGATGCCAGATGTAAAAACTTTGTCCTTATTTGAAGCCTGTGCGGGGCATGGTAAGTGCGCTCGGCGGTCGTCCCCACGTCTCTCTGGAGGACAGAGCGCGCTGCTGCAGCTTATGAGCGCTGCACAGCTGGGGTAGGCTGCAGTGAAACCCCCTCTGCTTGTGTGAACTTCCCCTTCCTTCTGTGACATTTCCACAGAGGTGGTCGAAAAATAATCGTTATACTTCCCCTTACTTCTGAAATGAGTTGCGATTGTCTCGGCCTACAACAGCGATGTGCAATTAAACACAGCCCTGACCCCGCCTTTCTGATATGGATGTTGGCTTAATTTGATCTACTGTATATGGCTGCACAACAAATGGTCATAAACATTGTTAATTAATCTGTAGATGTGGCCCACCAATTCAATTCATTCTGAATGATTGCTCTATAACCTCTATAAAAGTCCATCTTTAGATGATCTCTATTGTCTGACCAAAGGTCCCCAAAATGAGAAATTTATAGTAGCCTAATATAAAAAGATCATATTTTACAAAACTTCAAATTTGGGAAGCTGTAACCAGCAACCACTATTTTTGTTTGACCGTTTGTTTGATTAATGACTAAAGTGATCAACTGACTATTAAAGTTTGTGTGGACTAACCAGTTAACTGAAGATTTGGCACTTATTATCATTACCATTATCATTAACATACAGTGTAGTCGGTCTTTATTCTATGAAAAAATGTTGTGTGTTGCTGGGAAATCCTTTTCCCTCATACTCTCAGCTGACATTCCATGTGGATTACAAACAGCTTTGATAAGTGACGGAAATCTGATTTCTGTGTGGCATGCAGCCTATGGCCTGTGCTGGTAAACTGTGATCTAGGTTTCAACATTCATATAGCCCGTGTGTCTATAACTCAGATAATAAAGAATCAAGAGATCTAACAGAGACAGGGAGAACAACATCCTTCTGCCATGGGATTTACTGTAGATCACTGTCATCAAGATCATGACATAAACACAGGAAGGAAGCTGGGGGATCACATCTTGTTTTACCCTGAGCCAGATGTTTCCTCAGACTTTGAGCAGGCTTAGAAACGTCAACTTGTACTCTATATGAGTTACTAGTGATTTCCTAATTACTTAAGCTACTTAATAAAAAAAATCCTGATAGATCACAATATATTGATGACAACAGCCCATATGCATAATTAATCGGTCTCTGCCATGGCATCTGGTGTTGGCTAACACTACACATGTTAAAAAAACCCACATAAGAATACTCTTTGCACAAACACCATACAAAACTGCAGCTGCATTTGCTGAAATCAGGCCTATTGTGAATTGTCCCATAGATTCTGTTAACAACTAGAAAATCTAAGCCATCTTTTATACCAACCATGTCATGATAGCTTGTCGGGAAGGGGGCTAAATAACGCTCCAAAGGCTACATTTCTGCAGGGGAAACAAGGCATGACCCTTTTATCAAGGGGTCCCTTGGCCTCTGACCTCAGGATATCTGTATGAAAATAGGTTTTATGGGTACAAGTCTCGCCCTTACAGCCACTTTTTGATAATCCCAGACAGTTGCTCATATAGTGCATGGAGTATTTTAATATGTCTGCATACTGGAGTCTCTAAACTGTCGTAGAATTGAAAAAAATGTGATTCAAATGTGCCTATATTATTCAGGTGTGATGATGTTAGTCCCTGTAGTAGCCATTTTATTGTAGTGAGACCATTTTTTAAAACTTCAGCTCAATTGATAAAAATTAGCTGTTGTGACATCTTAGCCTCATAAAACTTTACAACCGCAAACTAAAGACCTAGGGCGTTAAGAGGATGGATGTAGGTATATTGACAATAAGGGTGTTTCTGAACCGTTTCCAGAACAGAAGTGCTCGCCATCCAGTTGCAGAAAAATGCAATTATTGCAGAAATCTCCAAATATCATATTTCTTTGATACCAAATCACAGCATGGGTTTTTTTTATATATTCCTCAGGGTCTTGGTGTCTTAATGTGTTCATTTGGAGAGATTTTTGACCTTTTTATATTTTTCATCAATTCTCAAGTGGTAAAAATGGTAAAATTATGCACCAAAGCTGTGTAACAAATGGTATCAACCCAAAAATTGCTGCAACAACGAATGAGACATTAATTAACATGAGAATGACTTTCATATATTTAAATCTGTATACACTTTTACAACTAATTTATCTATTTAATAATGAATTTAGTTAGTTTTTATTTCTGAATAATGACGGGAAAACCTTGATGCAGTTCTGCATCCTAAATGAATCTTCAGGTGCCCAGTTTTTAGATGATGTTCACCATGTGGCATCTCCTGTTGACCTGCTATCCCCTGCCCCCCACCCTCAACACTCTTAAAGCAGGGGTGACCATGGAAGGATGATGTCCAATTAAACCGTTCTTATCTAACCTCAGGTAGGGAAAATGTAGCAAGTTGGAAAAGTTACACAGGGGCCCAACACCTTATTTTAGTCATGCGCTCAGCACGTTAATCTCGCCATGAGATTTTAAAGTGTCACAAAATATAAATGAATGTGAAATTTATTTAAAGCTGCACTAATCAATATTACACATAGTAATGTTTTCCATTAAGGGGCTTGAAGGCCTAACGAAAATGTAAAAAAAAAAAAGACCGCTTACCTTGCCCTGCATTGGCTGGATGAATAGCCTAAGTAGGAAGCGTGTGCCATAACAACTTTATATGTGTTTACATCTCAGTTAGCTAAAAAAAATCTATGCACGCTGAAGACAAGTCGAGCTGTATTGCCTTATCACACTCACCTGACTTGCGAAGGTGAAATGGTCTATTTTTAAGACCATCATTAATGTACCCTTATAATTAGGCCTATTAGTTTTCCTAGATCACTGTACAGTTGCTCAATGAATGGAAGAAGGAAGTTCAGGAGCTTTACCCCCTGGGGGCTGCCGACCAATAGCCAAGAAAAATAAATGAAGACAATTATCAATTAGGGAAAATAAACGCTAAAGGCATCACTAAAAGATGAATTAATCTCAAATGTGTTCAATTTAAAATAAGTCCTGCTTAAACGTCCACACTAGAGACAAACAGGTGATTCACCGTAATTATTATTATTATTAGCAAAATTATTATATTATAGGATAATATATTTTAATATAAAATAATATTTAGTTGAGTATAAAATAATATTGAGTTGTGGTTGATATGAGAGAAAAGAATAAGATGTCAGATAAATGTGAAATTAATTTATATCTTGTAAAATAAAGTGGTGACTAATATATTATGCATTGTAATTATATATATATATATATAGATATATATATATCTATATATATATAATTAAATACTAAATAATACTAAAATACTAAAAATGTGCCACTTCCCACTCATTCTCGAATATGTGAGAAAAAAAAGTTTTTGCATTAATTATTTCGTATGTGTTTTTCTATTTTTTATGTTTTATTTTTTTGTCTGCCTGCATTGGCACGATCGGTTTTTGTTTTATTATTATGTTTTCTGTTTAAATTTAAAATATAATATTAATATTATTTTGCCTCGCGTATCTTGGTACCTCTTCTGTAAACTTCCGGTGAAAAAAACCCGAAGTGAGCACGACACCGGAAATGGAAGGCAAAAAAAAAAGAGAAGAAGCAGAACCGTCAAAACATAAACAGACCAGTCAACCTTGTGTGAACGCAGTCAGCTTGCGTTATAGTCTGTCTTTTACTAAAAGCTTTATGCACACCTTCCTAATGTCGTCTTTTTACGGTCAGAAAAGTCCTAGTCGAGGCACTTAGCTCGCTCAGTTGCTAAGTAGTTAAAATAAATCTGCAATAAAGATTAGGACCAAACTAAGAAGTACGCCTCGTCGGGCCTTCGAGTAGAGGTAACGCAAGCTATGCTGTGTAGCCATTACAAGCACTGTTATCTGCCTGCTCGCCTTTTGACAACCAATTGTTTAGACTGACAGCTGTGTTTAGTTTTCGATATCCGTGAGCCTCGCGCAGGCTAGTTAGCATTAGCTCACGTTCATAACAGTCTCAGGTAGTCGCGCACTGCAGAGGACAATGCACTATTAAGCATTACTCAGGCCTGTGAGTCAGCTACCAAGCGAGTTAGTTTGTTTATGTCCTTTACGGGCGGCGGTAGATAGTGTTAGTAAAAATAGCCCGACTGTTAGTTCGGATGCTACGAAGCTAACAGGTAGCTTGTGCCCCACGGCGCACAGTGCGGTAGTTGACAGCAGTTCAGCGAGTGCAAGCAAAGATGTCGGCCCACTTATGCATACAAGTGTATTATCTATTATCTTAATGTGAGCCCTTGTTATTCTGTTTAATAACCAACCTAGATATTGCTTTTATTCAAACGTTCTCCCTCGGGTCGACGCAGGACAAAGGAGACAGAATGGCTCAGGCTGACGGCAAATCCACTGTGCTTAACGGTAAAGGATCAGTGCAAGAACGAAACTGAGCATTTACAATATAGTGACCATGATTGCGAGGTCTCGGTTTCCTTAGCACAGTTAATCAGAGGATATGTTTGCTTTTACTAGGTGGCTCTGAAGAAAAAGAACCAGGAGAAGATCAACACAACGAGGCAGATGCATCTGGAAGCAAAGAGGGACAAATACAGTCTTCTTCTCAAGATGGTAACCACATTTTTGTGGTTTTAAGCAGTTGTTCTTTAAAAAGCATGCTGCTAACACTGTTTGGTATGGTAGAAACATTGCATGAATATATTTTAATTTCATGTCAATGTGAAATACTTCACTTTACTGCTGGGATACTCTTTTTTGCAGCTTAATAGGACTTAACTTTGATACAGCCATTGTATACCTTTTGTCGAATCTCTCAGTGAGACAGCAATGTCATAACCTCCATGACTCTGGCTTTCCCTATTTCTGTAGCTACCAAAGAAACAGGAGAGGCGTCCGGAGACAAGCCTATGCCAGATGTGGAAGGTGAGGTGGGGGCAAACAGAGAGGGAGGGGAGGAAGAAGACACAGACAGCATGGATGGCAGCGGCCTTTACTCCCTGACTGAGGATGGTGAAAGAGAGAGCGAGGGAGGCAGACAGGAAAGAGCAAGGGATAAAGATGCCGGGAAAAGGGCAGCTAGAAAGAGGAATAGACCTGGCGGCGGCTCCAATCACTCCTCCAGCTCAGATGAGGACGATGATGAGGATGAAGAAGAACAGAAAGATGACGAAGATGAAGATGATGATGATGAGGCTATGGAGGCGTGGCTGGGAGCAGAGCTCTGTGACCTACGTGGCCCTGTATGGCGGGCAATACCCTCATTGCGCTCCAGGGAGATCGGCAGGGACTCACACCAGTTTGTGAGGCGTGTTTGTGGAGCCCGTGGTCTTGTGCAGAGGTTAGAGCTCCAAGGCCGACTGGAGAGGCACACGGGCTGTGTCAACACGTTGCACTTCAATCCCTCAGGCACCCGCCTGGCTTCGGGCAGCGATGACCTGCGAGTGGTGATCTGGGACTGGGCTGTCCGCCGCGCTGAGCTGGAGTTTGACAGTGGCCACAAGAGTAATGTATTTCAGGTAAGGAAAGGCAAAACTCTTTACCTCTTATTAGCAGAGAGAGATGAATTAAGGACTTAAGAGGAATTTAACCAAAGGCACAGAAAGTGTTATACCATTTAGCAACCAGGGTTATTGATTTCTATATATAAAAAGTAAATGATGTAACAAGACAAGAGTGTAAACTAGGCATTGCCAAGATGATTTCGATTCATGATATAATCCCGATAATCATCTAAATTTACTGACAATCACTACTAAAAACACACAGGAATCACTTTAAGAAACAACAATTTTTATTGCATCAAAGATAGGACATCTTTTTTTTTTTAGTACAAATTAACCCATCTTAAAGAAGTCAATCATAAACCATAAGGTCCCTCATCAAAAATGTCATAAACATTGTAGCAATCACAGAGAGAGTGGGATTTACAGACAAGCCCAGTGGAAATACTGTAGATGGTCATTTCTACATGCAGACAGCCTTTTAAATGATCAAACTTATAATTGTTGTTGTGGTTGATAAAAACTTGCAAAGCAATCTTGATTGTACATGCAACAATCACTTTCATTTTCTATTTTTAATAGGCTACAGCGAATGAGACGAAATCCTTAATGAAAACGGTTACTGACCCCTCTCTACCATAGACGCTGATTTGAAGTGACTGAGTCAATAATCAAAGTAATCCTTGGGTACAGAAACTTAAAAAGAGTCTTCCCCCTGCCTTTAATGTTCTTAGGCAAAGTTCCTGCCTCACAGTGGAGACTCCACCTTGGCCATGTGTGCTCGAGATGGTCAGATCAGAGTGGCTGAGCTCTCCGCCACACAGCGCTGCAAGAACACCAAGCGGGTAGCACAGCATAAAGGGGCAGCACACAAGGTGAGTGTTTGTGTACTGTACGTGCGACTGGAAGTGTTAAGGTGTTTGTGACATAATTTGCAGCTGTGGTAAATATATTTAAGACTTTAATATCCTGATGATAAAGTACAGTCTCCCACTTGTTTGTGATTTTATGCCCATTTTTGTTCCAGCTGGCCCTTGAGCCAGATTCCCCCTGCTCCTTTCTGTCTGCTGGAGAGGATGCTGTGGTGTTTGGTATTGATCTGCGTCTAGACCGTCCTGCCAAGTGAGTGATGCCATTATTAAAGTTTACCAAGTTTAAATATAGTCACCTCATGTATTTGATTTTCTCTTGGATTTCTAAACAGACTGGCTTGTGCAATAGGGGGCAAAATATCAGCCTGGGAACTAGATCAATCTGCCAAGCTCACTTTTTTTATTTGCTCTGAGCACATACGCCTGGCCCCCCTCCCATTTAGTCACATGTCCAGCTGACCGTGTCCTAGACAGGCCAATCACAATGGTTTATCTATCCATCCAGGGCAGGCTCAAGACTCAAACTCAGATCAACTTGTCAAACTATGCAGCGCTGATCAAATATCAATCAAGAGTCTGTTATATTATTTGTCGCCTAAAATGTTTCCAGAGACCCATTTGTGGACTGTTTAGCTGTAATTTGACAAAGTTTGAGACAATGCCGCCATTTTTTTTTGCTTCAGAATTGCATGTATCACTCAGTACTATATCATTTCACTGCTCTGATTGGTCCAGTGACATTTTGGTCCGTACCATTGATAATGCCCTGTGGAAATCGATAATGAACAGAGGGTGCAGACTTAAATGCATTTGCAAATGTTTCGCGTTGCAAGGCTAGCAAAATATCATAAACTACTTCACAATACACCTAATTATTAATTTGTGTTTAAGGAAGTCGCAGGTATAGATACAGCTCTGGCATTTTTAGATCATAGTTAGGTCATAGTTTCCCATGCCAGCACTAATACATTGTTTTTCCTTTGTGTCTCCTTAAATTTGTGTGGCAGTAAACTGGTGGTTGTAAAGGAGGGGGATAAAAAAGTGGGGCTGTACACCATCTATGTCAACCCAGCAAAGACCCAGCAGTTTGCTGTGGGCGGAAGAGATCAGTATGTGAGGTATGAAGCAGCTTGTGGTTCCAGTGCTGATTATTTCACTATTAATGCAAAATGGGATGTAATGGAAATAGTATAACAATGTTTGATATTGGGGCTTACTGTCTCTTAGATGTTACTTCTGAATCCCTTTTCCTTTCCTTCCTCATTTTCCCCTCTTCTCACCCTCTTTAGGATCTATGACCAGAGGAAGATCAATGAGAATGACAACAATGGTGTACTGAAAAAGTTTTGTCCTTCACATCTGGTATCCAGTGAGTCCAAAACCAACATAACCTGCCTTGTGTATAGTCACGATGGCACAGGTAAAATCTTGCTACACCTTACATTTTCCTATCATAAGTACAGTAAAAATAAAGACATGGGACAGTTGCATGCAGAGTGTAGGTAAATAATGTAATAACCCGTGACATGATTTAATTTCCTTAAAATCTCCATAATCCTGTTTCGCATGTGTATTTGAATTAGTTTGTCGTTAAACTAATTTCTCATTTTGTTTTGAACATGTTGTAGAAATATTGAAAATAATGAGCCCTGCACTCTTAAAATAAGAGTGTCTTAAAATAAACGTCTTTATGATGTCTTATAACATCTGCCCTTCTTAGACTTCCTGATGTAACCACAATGCAATATCAGTGACACTCAGACAGAATGAGGTCTGTTCTAAAAAGCATTAGTGTGCTCTCATCTTTGCAGAACACCAGTTACATCGGGTTTAGAGTTACATTTTTCAGAAATCAACAACTTAGCTGAACTTGCCTGAATCTTCTGTATGATAAAGAGCCCAAACCATCTTCTGTCTCCATGGAAACAAAGGGAAATAAACAAAAGGACTGTTTGACCCTTTTTGTCTTTGCAGAGCTCCTGGCCAGTTACAATGACGAGGACATTTACTTGTTTGACTCCAACCACAGTGATGGGGCTGACTATCGCAGGAGATACAAGGGACACCGCAATAATGCTACAGGTGCTAAATTTGGTTCCCAGTTACAGCAGTCATTTATTACAGTAACTAAGTAGTGCCCTTTGCACCTATTCACAGTTTAAGTATCAAACTTATGAGATATGGCCCCACTTCGCATGCGTTTGCCTGATGATTGATCATTTTTGCTGTTACGATTTGGCCGATGAAAACTGGTGTATAAAGGTAAACTGCAGAACTGTAAGGAGACTCTGGTATGCTCACAGACTTATTCTATCTTCCTCTTTGATCTTCGCATCTTTCTCACAGTTAAGGGGGTCAACTTCTATGGGCCACGCAGTGAGTTTGTGGTCAGTGGCAGTGACTGTGGACACATCTACTTGTGGGACAAGTACTCGGCTCGCATTGTCCAGTTTATGGAGGGAGACAGGGGAGGAGTGGTGAGTCAAAGAGAGAGAAAATAATGAATGTTTTTGTTTGGTTCAAAGATGACCGCAACACGTGTGGTTAGCAGAAAAAGAGATGTTTTGACAGTCATGTTGACATCATGACAGCACTTTCTCTACAATTTCACTGTGTAGTCATGTCACGGACATAAAAGGTATATACATATTTAACGCAACACTTTTTTTCCATTTCAAATTAAAAACCCTCTAGTGTTTCTGTGGACAGAATCTTTCTGTCTAAAATAAATATAAATTAGATTTATAATTCAATGAAACACTTATTTATGCCCATTATCACAGGCAAACTCAATGTAGAAAGGCTGGCAGCACTTCAGCTGCAGCAGCGCTGTCTGTGTGGAGCGACCACCGTTTCAGCGAGGTCTCCGTCACACGCTGCTCATGTGGCCTGTGTGGCCCAGGTGTTACGAAAGGCTGTACAAACACTGTTGGCAAGTCGTGCTTCTGTGATCTCCTTGTTGATTACCCAATATCGGTATTCACTTGTAGCACTTTTTTTCATATTTTATTTTGATAAAAATACAGTTTTGCTTGTATATTTTCTTTCACAGCAGAATCAGCTTTTTGTTGCTGAGACATCCATCCTAAGAATGTAAAACCCCCCTTCATCTTCATATTTATCATCTCAGTCATTTTCTCTACTTTCCACAACTACAGGTGAATTGTTTGGAGCCACATCCCCATCTGCCAGGTTTGGCCACCAGTGGGCTGGATCACGACATCAAACTGTGGGCCCCAACAGCCGAAAGCCCCACAGG
Organism: Echiichthys vipera; assembly: GCF_963691815.1. Classification (NCBI taxonomy): domain Eukaryota; kingdom Metazoa; phylum Chordata; class Actinopteri; order Perciformes; family Trachinidae; genus Echiichthys; species Echiichthys vipera. The sequence goes on from NC_139840.1 coordinate 9,036,266, forward strand.
TCTCAAGGGTCTAAAAGAGGTATTCTATTTTATTTCCATTCTGTTTTTTATAGTTTTGGCATTACATTTTCCCACTTCCTTGTAGACATAGGGATGCAGTCAGTGACACCAATGAAAACAGTTATACAACAAAGTCTGTGTGTACAGATATATTATAAACCCAGTTTAAGAGAAGTCCTAAAAGTATTGGAATTAGTATTAGTATTGGGGACATGCATACTGCTGTACATTCACACCTGTTTGTTTTTGTTGTTGTTGTTGTCAAGGTGATGAAGAAGAACAAGCGGGAGCGTGATGAGGATAGCGTGCGCCACGGTGACCAGTACGACACCCAGCTGCTGTGGTTCCTGATGAGACACATGAGGAACAGACGGCCTCCGAGGGTGAGCTCTCTAACACTACAACAAACCAAATACAACAAACGTTAGTTATGTTTCTGGTTGTGAAGTTTAAAAGACGTGGATAGTTACAAAAATAAGCGCTCAAAGCCTGGGTCAGCTGTGACACCAAAGTCGCTCTCTTTTAGTGTTGCTTTATCACCATGGTAACTTATGCTTTCACCCAAACTTGGTTGAGAGAAGGTTTTCAGTTAAGACCTAGACCTTCGGGTTAGATCGGCTACTTAAAGCTAACCCTCCTAGAATTCCTTTATGAGAGATACAGGTTCTCATCAGAGGGTATTCAGTATTTGATCACCCTGGTTGGACCTTATGTTGGCAATTTTACACAAAGAAGCCGTGCACTTAGTGTTGTGCAGTGTGTTCGTGTTTCACTGTGATCCTTTGCCACGGGTACATATTTGCATGCATGCAGTTGGTGATGCCGAACGTGAGCAAAAATATGGTATGCTGTGCTATCAGCAGGGTTGTAGCTGCGCTCAATTCATTGCGCAATATGCTCGTGAAGTTTCAAAGCTTTTGTTATAGTGTTTCAGATAAAAGTAAACCTGTGGCTCCTTGAGACAGTGGTAGAGTGGAGGTAGCGCATCAGTCTTAAAATTCTGTGCGCAAGTTTCGTCTACCAAGTGATGTGCGTTTATGTGTAGTTTTAAATAAATCCAACTTACGTCACATGGAAAACTTATTCACTACAGGTTATAGAATCCAAAGAAACCCTGGGTATGTTCAGCGCGCTTCATAATCACCCCTCTGGTCGGCATGATGTTTTTGTCTCTATTTCTGCCCAAAATATTCTCGTTCTTGCTTTTCTCTGTTCTCTACTTCTTTGTCTTGTTACAGGCTCGCCGTGAGGGTGCAGACGCAGACACAGATGAGTCCTGGAGCTCTCCAGATTCCTCTGATGAAGAGGAAGGAGGTCCAGACCACGTCCAATGCATGTCCTCCTGAGCCACACACACACACACACACACACACACACACACACACACACACACACACACACACACACACACACACACACACACACACACACACACACTTTACATACACGCATACATACACTTTACATACATGCATACATACACACTTTATTGCCCTTGAATCGATGCACATAGGCAAGCACTATTGACACACTGGGACACTCAAACACTGACGAGCCACTGACTTGTTTTTGTTTTGTTTTTTTACACACATACAAGCTCACACAGATAAAAACACACAGATTTACTTCAACATACTTTTGAAGCAGAGTGACAGAGATGCTTAATGCCTGGTTTCCCAGCAGTTGTGATGACTGCAGATACTGCATACACACTTCCAGAATCCATATTTTTGAGTAATTGTACAAAGAGTGCTTACAACCTTATAAACCACTTGGAGGCCCCTGCTCGTCCATACAATATCTATATGATCTGTCTAGCCCCAGAACAATGTAGTGTGCGTGTATGGCAACAAGCAGCACCTCTTTAGGTACCCCGTAGGAAGCTATCCATCACCAGCACACAATCCCCCCTCTCTTAGTAACTAACCTCTTGCTCTCGAGCACTCTGTGCTGATGAAGGGAGTTTCAGCAGTGAGGAAGGGCATAGAATCATACCCTCCAACCATCCCCTAAATGTGACTTCCTTAAAGATTTGAACTCCAAGAGGGAAACCCCAGTTGACCCCTCACTGCATCGCCGCAGTCTCATACTGATTTCTGGCCCTGCACTTGTGCAGCTAGCTTTTTTCCTCCGAGGACTACTAAATCCCTACATGCTGCATCACCCGACATGCTGCCCTTAAGCTACTTCCTCTCCTCCCCTTTCCATCACCCTCCCTGTCACTACTGGTGTGCACTTCGAATCAGGGACGCTTTAGTTTGAGAGACAGACAAAACGTGCACAGAGTGTGTGACTTTGGAAGAAGAGCCCTTGTCTTGTTTAGTAGCCGTCATGGGAAACCCTACAGTGAAGTTGACTATTGATTTTTTTTGAGCGGTGAGATATTTTGCACTTCATTTTTTTGACTGAGGAAGAGGAGGATTCTTTTGCTTCCACCGGCCCTTTCCTCCTCCTCTTTCCTCTCCCTCCTCCCTCACTCCAGCCTGACACCTATGTTTGACAGGAAAGCTTAGATGTTGAGGTAGACAGTGTTCAGCGCTTGCTTTGTGTAAGGACTGATGATGGGATCTGTTGGGGGAGCTGTAATTTTTAAAGAGCCAGAGCCGACCTGGATCAAATCCCAATTGAAACATGGCCTACGTGCCAGTTAAGATTTGATTAATAAAGGACTCAACAAAATCAAATCAATTGCTAAATGACATTTTTCAGACAGACATTTCGATCAGGTCGTGTGTTTGCAGCCACTCAAGAGGAAACTTCTGTCCGTGCTGTATTCACAGAGAAAAGAGGAGGGGGGGAGGGGTTCAATATGCTTGCCAGTCATTTGTTGTGTGAGAGCGATAAAGTCCAGCTTTTCTCATTTTCTATGAGAACTCTAGTTAGTTGAATTTATATGTACATATATAAATATATATTACTGTAAAAAAAAAAAAACTTTAGCAAATACTGTTTGACTTTAAAAAAAAAAAAAGAAATGTGTCAAAACATTTGATTGGTATTGCTGCAGAGGTTTATATTCTATATGACGACAAAGTAGTTTTAAAAACCCAGAGGGAAAAAAAGTTGACTTGAGGCACCATTTTATTTCCTTTTTTTTCCTTTTGTGAATGACACCCCTCTGCTGTGAACAGAACAGCTGTCATTTCAAGTATTGAAGGCCTGACTCTTTCTTGTTCAAGAAAAACATATTTCCTTTCTAGATCTTAATCCATCATTTGAGACAGTTATATCCAGATTTTCCCACTGGCTATTTTTGGCATCTTGTATACATAAGGCATTTGATGAACAATTCTTTGTCCACCACTGCCTAATATTGCGTTCTACCAGTTAAGTTGGAAATATGTCTGATTCGTGCAATAAACAAAAATACAGTACTCTTGATGTCATTTCATGGTCTCATTCTGTGTTATATTGTTGGAACACTCCGTTTGTATTTATTTTATTTAGTGATTGCCATAAGAGGTCCTATTCTTTTTACTTTCGCTTTAGTCACCAGATTTATAGGCAGCCAGAAACATTCACACTAATTGACAGCTCAAACTCATAGTATGGCTTTAGATCAATGCAAGTGATATTCTGTGCCAATATTTACTTAATTTTCCTATGGAACACAAAATATATTTTAAAAAAAAGAATAGTCACAATATGTGCAGCAGTCTAAAATGTCCTAACTAATATCTAAGTTTAGGTCAAACCCCCAAAACACTGGATCCTACTTTTCCCATAATGCAACTCAGTAGTGTATCGTGTAGTAGTTAAAGCTCATGTCCTTTAAACCTCACATGTGTAATATTGCCTTTTTTATCAAATCGTTGTACAGGTTAATTCTAACCCCACACCAATACAACTAAAGCATACCAATTATAAAACCACAGGGTTACTATCAGGGCTTTCAAGATTTGAAAATGAAAGCAATGAATTGTCGTGTCATCTGCTGTATATCTTCTGAAAACTGATTCGTGTTTGATTTACACTTATTGGTTTATATGAAAATGTTATTTCAAGCATCCAGCCTTTTTTTAATCCAGACGTATTGACGTCACAGTTGGAAAAGCACAGGTGTAAATGATACAATTATCGGTGGCTGAATTTCATTTAGCTTCTTCTGGTAATTTGCATGCTTGCTCACTGTCACAGTTTAATAATAGAAGAATAGAACGGCGCCTTAAAGTCATTAGTGGCACCTGTGCCATTTCCACAGAAACAAGGCTCCAGTTCTAAATCGAATATTTACATCCTTTTAGTATGTATTGCAGTTGCCCTTAAATTATGTACTGGTGCATGCAGTATAAATACAATTGACATACTACTTCTTCATAACATTGCAACCTGAACTTTGACCTTCTTCGACATACATGCTGCGCAAATGATGGTGGGTTGGAATAGCCAGAAAAGCTTGCATACAACAGCAACTCTAAAGTCACTTTCCTTTACATACCTGCCTTTTGTTCAATAAATTACCTCTTTATTATTCAAATTACCTCTTCATTTATATACAGTGGAGATAAAATTAGAGAACAATGTATTAATTCATGTAAGTATATCAAAATAATTTGATAGAATATCTGCTGTGGCTATACCACTACTGTCCTAGCATGTTTTTTTTTTTTAATTACCAAGGCAATGTTTTCTTAGGGCTATAGGATTAAAAATGAATAGGAAGTGTAGAGGCCACAGCTTTGAACACCTTCATCACATCTGCGCCCACAGGACATCACTAGTTTCTCACACTGCTCTGGTTTGATCTTGGTCCATTCTTCTTCAGTCTCTTCCACAGTTCGGTAACTGTAGTGGGTTCTTAGGCATTACTATATCACTAAAGATTTTCCAGAGATTCTCTATGGGGTTTAGATCTGGACTCTGGGCTGGCCATTTCATTGTTTCAATATTGTTAGTTTCATTGTTAGTTCTCTAATTTTGATCTCCACTATATAGTATTGACATTATGGGAGCAGTCAATCATTTAGAATTGGCCTGTTTAAATCGAGAAATTACAAAAACCTGACAAATTACAGTATATTGACATCATGTTTTTATTCAACAGGTCTCTGAGTGGGAATTTTAACTCAATACTTCTTGTCAATGACAAAACATATTCCCCAAACATTACCAGTCACGCCACATCTCCATCCTTGATTTGATATGAGAGGCAGCCCTTTTTCACATGAAAGAAACTGACAAAAACAATCGACATGTACAAACAAAGGTGATCTGTAAATCGGACTATGGTGTATTTTCTAATTTGAAAGCCTGAACTAATGTGCACAGCAAACCGTAAACTAGTTCCCCAGGCTGGTATTTAGAACAAAACCAGATCTAAAAAAATGTTTCAGAACACATTTTTAGACTCCTGTGGAACTGAAGAGAACAACGGTTTCTTTCTTCTCATCACGCAAAATGCTAAAGGTTTTGAAATACCAAAGAAAGTAATTCAGTAAGACAGTGGAAGTGTAAAACCAAAAGAACAAGTACATAATTTAGTACAAATGCAGCGCAAACAGCCCTTTACATCTCATCCCAATAAACAAAAGTCAAACATGATTAATGTTTATGATTTCATGTAATACAAATGAAACATATCTTTTGGAATGAGCTGCTTATCTTTCCCGTGAGCTAGTTTAAATCTCACATACACAGGAGGTAACAGTTGGGCTTCCAACCTCTTTCAGTCTGTCAGTTGGGCAGGAAGCCCACGCCTCACGCATGTAGGAGATGTGATCTAGCCTATTAAATACAATCTGTCATGACACAGTGCAGACATAAATATTAAAAGAGGCACTCTCATGGGCTTTCACTTGTTGCCTCACTTATGCTAATGTGCGTGCGCACACACATAGATACACAGCGATAAGAATCTGAAGGCAAAAAAGCCAAGTGTCAGACGTGTTATTCCTTGTACTCCAGAAACTGCTGCAATCTTTTCCGATGCTCTGCAGACATCTGAACAGCCCTGAGGATTTAAAAAAATAAACAGCATGTTCAGCATGATTGTATTATTTTTATTTTTAAATCATTTGAGGTAAGTCGATTTTAATGACAGGCCTTACTTTAAGTGATTTCCAAAAGTAGTAGTTATCCTGTAGATGGCAGTCTTGAGTGTGGCCCTGAGAGCAAAGCGCAGTGTCTTGTGAGTAGTCTCTCCCATGCTGCTGGCCGACCTGACAGGCTTACTGGAGGCGTGAGGCAGCTTGAAGTGGCGATCTACTGCCTGAAAATAACGACAGCACACAACTGCTGTCAGTGGCCGCATAATGATCCTTTGTCTGCGCCACTATATACCATGTTTTTGTCATTTCCTGGTTTTCCTGGTGTCTCTTCTTATAAAAGATAAAGTAACTCTTTACATGCAAAAACACCTGATAATTCAAATTCTATCTGCTACCTTGCATCGACAGAGTGAATATCATTAAAGGTCACTTTCAATAATTACTCAATGTTGCACAGAAACTCTTTCCTGCCTGACTCACCTGAGTTTGCCTCTTAGAAAAAACAGTTACACAGATTTTATTTGATACACTCTACAACAATGGGCTTTCTAAGAGTGACTCACCATACAGATTTATACCATGTAGACAAAGAAAATATGTTTTTTCATGATTGAGAATGAACTCTGCCATTTAACTTTCACAGCCTTAGCAAGCACAAAGCACTGAATGGTTTGTTTGATTTCACTAAGTTCAGAACAAGGTTTGTACTTGCAAAGCCTGCCCACACATATGGGCAACACAGATGGGATATGGAATTTGATAGCAGTGATCTTTTTTTTTAATCATTGTTGCTATGCCAAGTGTAGTTGCAGCAAACCATCACAACTTACCTCTTGTAAGACTAGCAAGCAACCGAGAATGCTGGGTAATGCAGTCTGTACCACCCCAAACTGGTCTTCTGAGAATGAGGCTTGGACCAGGTAAGACAGCCCTGGAGGAGGATATTAGAGGACATGGCAATGTTCATGTTGTATCAACAGGCTGCATTTATATCAAATGAAAATAAAGTCCACCATCTCTTCCCACCTTCTAAAGCCCAGATGTGAGCCTGGCTGTCTGCAAACAAAGCTTGACTGGAGGCTTCTGGAAGCTGGAAGAGACAATGTTAACTTGTAACCGTTCTTTACTGGACAGACAGATGTACATTTACAGCATATTGATGAACTACGACGATGTTAGATGGACAAGTTTTAGTGAGACTATGCTACAATATGCATGCATGATCAAGGGAAGATACCTCAGAAAGCAAAGCAGACTAACCAAATAGTTTCTACGAAGAGGAAATGGGGCAATGCAAGTATGAGATTTGGCTGTGATAAACTTCTCAGTACCTCACACGTCACATTATCTCAAGGACAGGTTTTCTCAACATTTGATTGGCACAAACACTGGTTTCGTAGTAATCCAGTAACATGCAAGACATGAGTGTTGCACAAATCCTTGCGTCAAGCTTTTAAAGTAATTAGTGAGTCTCATTGTAACAGTTAGGTGGATGGAAAAGAGCTACATTAGAAAGGTGTTCACAATTAAGCCCAAGTACAGGAGTTAAACTAGTGATGCCTGCAGAGTGAAGTCGGTGGAATCTACTGTGTCAGATGAGAGCATGCAGGGAGCCCCTCAAAGTGTTCAGAAGTCTAGAGGAAGACAACATGCACAAGCCACACATCCTTACCTTGTTAAACAAATACATTATCAGCACACGCTTTGCCAAGAAATTTTTAACCTGAATGGGACAATTAAGTATAAAGTTGTTTTGCTTTCAAAAACCACACAACAAAATGTTACACAAATTAAGAAAAAAAAGGCTTTTCACACTTAAGCCTAGCCAGACCATCCCAACAACTTCAAAACCTGGGATATGGATGTACAATCCATCAGAACAAGGTTAATGTGACCTTTACTTTATAAAGCAGAAGCAATCATCAGTCAAAGACACTAGTAACCAGGTTACAGGTAGGACACATTTCCCAATTTTACTTCCTGTCTCATCTCTCTGGTGCCAGCACAGAAGTGATTGGTGCGATTGAGCTGTGAATGAGAAAAGTGAAGAAAAAAAAATTGTGGAGCAAACGGTGCTCTGTCTTTTTCCACACGTGGTGGCAAATCCCATAATGCAGAGATGAGTGTCGGATCTAGACATTGAGAAATCAAATGCCCGAGTAAGCTGGACTGGCCATCAAAAGGAGTTTACCCTTCCAGCTCAGACCTCCAGAATGTGCGCTCGGCTTTGAAGCCAATTTGACATAGTTTAACCTAATTTGACTTTCGCGTCAGTAACGTGATGCAAAAGACTTTTCCCCATTGACTTACATGGTGGAAGAGATGTCTAAATCCATGGATACAACCCCCGCAAAATTACTTGTGTCAATATCAGAATTTGATCCATTTAGTCCGGCAAGTCTAGAAGACCCGCACAATTAATTTATTTAATCCCCATCCAAGTTAACCCGTGGCTAGTTACTGGTTCAGCAGAGAAACTCATGACTACGGCCTATCAGCTGCAATGTAATCAAATGGAGCAACTACAGCGGCTGTGGGTTCCCGACCCCGACCTGCAGCTCTTTGCTTGAGCGGAGGCAGGATAATGCTAGTATCTAAAGTTACTGTGTTGACCTGCATCAGTAGCTACACACCAAAGCATGGCATAACAAGTATGGTTAACAGAAACTTCCCCATCTTTCCATGATGTAGTCAAGACACTTGGAATAACAATCTGAGCCTGTCAGTGGCAAAATCAAGCGCTTTAGTGGACGCACAGTGACGGTCCTTGTTGCTCCAATCCATTACATTGCAGCTGTGGCCAAGCTGTAGATCACACTACATAATAAACAAATAAAAAAAATAAAAAAATAAAAACTTGTTGCCATTGGTATCTTGCACAGAAATATATAGGGGAAAAGGGTCCAGGATGAAAAATACTGAAATTCCCCTTTAATAAATTTTAAGTATGAAAAGCCTTTTGTCAATGCTGCATAAATATACTAATATTAATTAATTATATATTATAGCAAGACTGAAGCACCTGTTCTCTTCTGTTCTGGAGGAACTGAGCCATTAGACTTGGTTTGGATGGTTCCTGCTTGGGACTGGGAACTGAGGCAGGGGATGCCGGTGGACTGCCATTGACCTGAGAATCTGCACAAAAAGACGCTAAATCACAAATCGGAAACTTCTCACTTACTGGCGAAAATTTGGCCTTTTAGTGATCTGAGTGACTTGATCTCCCATTAGCTTTTTCTCACCTGTGGAGGTGGACCAGAGTTTTGGGGCTCTCCTCATGATGTGTGGGCTCTGCACTGTGCCAAACCACGGTGAGCATTGGTCCACAGGAGCAGTAAGACGCCGCAGGGCGGGAGAAGCAAAAGGGCTGTCCAGGTCAGGAGTGAATGGTGCCGTCAGCGGGCTCCCGGGGCCGCCAACAATGGAGCGTGTGAAGACTGAAGCTGGAGTTTTTATCAGGAAATTGGGCCTCGGGCTCATCAGGTCTTCTGTAGTTGAGGTTACTTTTAAGAAGGAAAAAATAAAAATAAGGGACAAAGGATATAAGAGAATTGTCATCAACATTTAAGTTTATTGTTGTTTTACAGCAACATACCTGATGTCTCAGATGAAGTCTTCCTTTCACTCCCAGTAGACAGTGATTTGGCCCTGCCATTGGTTGCTACAGTGTCATGATAGGCTACGAGTCTCTGGGTTAGATCAGCCAGAAGAGACAGGCACTCTTTACTTATGGCGTTCCAGTTATGAGGATGGCCACCTGGGAAAGACAAGAATGAAAATATACATTTGATTTTGCTTTTGTTGGGAGCCGTTTAGAAATGCAGTCAAGTATTATGTAAAGATTTATTTTACACAAGAAAAATGTTTTCTCTGTAGACAACGTAACAAACCTGGCTGACTCAGACCGAAGACCTCACAGCGTCTTGATGGGGAGTGTTGAGACAGCAGAGCCAAGTCCTGCAGAGCTAGGAACTAACATTTTGGAAAAGACAAGTTACAAGACCCAAACGTGATCATCGTTAAGCACATAGAAGTGAAAAAGCAAGAGTTTTATCTACCTTCAATATCATTGGCTGCTTGTCAGTAAGAACCTTGGGAAGACACTGGTGGGCATCTTCAGTAAAAGACGACTGGACAGGAAAACTGTACACCTGCAGAGAACATCAAAACATATCAGATAACATTTTACCTTAAAGTCACACTTCTCAAGTTGATCATGTGAGATGAATTCTGGGATGTTCAACAATTAATAGAATAATTCAGTTAAGTTTGGTGCTGTTCAGATACTTGAACACTCAAAGCAATGACAACATTGCCCCCTGGTGTCTAAATAATTAAAAGGCAAACAGTAGTCGTCTCTGGAACACAACACTGTACTTTTAAGCTTATTATGTCTTCTGATCGATCTGAGCGTTTAAGAGTACTCCTAAGGAGCACTAAAAGTTCTTAGTTAAGAGTCATTTCTTGAAAACTATTCACAAAGCCTCTGAGACCAACTTTTACTAAGGAACGGGAGGATGTCCTAAACTAAGACTAGAGGGCGGATTGACCTTGTTGTTATGGATGACATCATGGTCACTTCTATGCCTTCTATGCACAAAGCAAATTAACTGCCACTCTATGTGGGGTCTGGATAGGGGATTTATCATCTAGTGCAAAATCCCACAGACCGACAGCTGAGAGATGTCAAGATCGTCTGCGTTGCACAGCTGCATTTTTACTCTGGCCAAATAGCAGAGTTGTAACGACTTTAATCACAGGTGATATTGGGTGTTTTTATTCGTTGGTGATGTGATGGCATCCCTGACCAACTCTACCATGTTCATGCCATCTCGTTCAAGGCCTTTTCAAAAGCTCACAATCATTTAATCTCTCCAAAATGATGACTGCAGCAGCCATGTTAGGACGTTCCTGATTTACTCTTAGTGACTGGCGTCCTCGAGATGACTCCTACGTTTTTTCAGATTTATCTAAAAAAGTAAGGCGTTCTAAAATTAGGAGTGAAACACCCCTTGTTTTTAAGGGTTACTTCTAAATAAACAAGTTAAGACCTACTCTTAGCCTTAAAATCTTTTGTGAATACGGCCGCTTGTTTTGAAATATTAGGGCTTGTGTAAATCTGGTCTTTTGTTGATTTACATACCTCAGTGACAAAGATCCTAAAGAGCAGCAGTGTGATGTTCCATGTGAAGAGGAGGAAGCTGGCACTGAGCCAAAGGTGGTAGAGCAGGGAGAGGTCCAGCAGTCCAGCTATGCTGTCAAGAGGGTGGGCAGAACTGGAGGTGGGGAACACAGACAAATACGTTAATGCAGTCTAGGAAGCAGCACCATGTGGCTGAAAGTATGTGCGTGTTAATAATATAACACAGAACTCATACTAACCTGTTCACATGAAGATTCAGTGTTTTACAAATCCATGCTTTAGGGATGTATCCTGTTAATAACAAATTGAAATATTGTGTCCATAACTTCTTACAACTTTGCACAGAAACGATCAGGAAGAAGCTCAGGTACAATAACTGAACAATAAATAACAACAAAAATAATTTATTAAAGAAAAAAGGTAAAATAAATGTTAAGAGACTTTTATGGACCTATTTGAGAGAAGATCATGAATGTTGAAACACTGTGTTATTGAAGTTTCACTTGTAAACAGAAATCACTTACCCAAAAAGAAATACACAACAATGTAGTTCCTGACAGAGTAAAGTGCTTGAGTGGTGCTGCACTTCACCACCAGAGGTAGGGATCCCTTAAACCGAAGGTATTTGAATTGCTGGGGGAAAATAACAGTGGGTTAACATCAACGCTATCCATTAACCATTTCAAGGATAGTGACAGTTATCTAGTTTTTTTCTTAAGTTTAGATCAGCCTGGGTAGTTGGAGATACTTGGGCTTACAATATCTGCATCTACACATGTTGATTGGCAGAACACTGTCAGGGTTCCCACTCTTTACTAGAGATTTCATTTTCACTTGGATAAAACAGCAGTTATCTTGAAAAGCAATTCTCCTTCACAGCTCAAAACCTGTAGCCTACACAGCAACTTTAATGTGATCGGGAGCTCTGATAGCTTAGTAGCTTATTCTTGACTAAAGGAAAATGGGACAATGTTAAAATAATTTTCCAGGACAACACAAGATATTCCAGGACACTTCAATTTTTTTCTTGTTTTAAATGTGTTTTCCACAACCGGAAAATAAGTAAACTGCTTTCCAAGATGCGTGGGAACCCTGCAGAGTTTTACAGAGTTGTTAAAAGGAAGCGGACTCTAAAGGACAACAAAAAATCACTTTTGCAGGGACTAAGTGCATTTGAGACTAGAATAGATCTTTAATATAAATCTTTGCATCACCATCAGTCATAAATAGGAAAACTAACAACACATACCTGAACAGTATGAAAAGAGACATAGTTCATGTTGTAAATCACACCCAGCAGGCTGTGAGAGACTCCAACAAAGGCTCCAGCCAGCACAAGGATGAGGTGAAGTTCATTCAGACACATCTGAGGGGAACTGTCAGCGCTGAAAACAAACCGAGGAAGTAAGACGATGGATGAAGCTCAACAGCTAAATTTGATAGTATTGTGTGGTAGCTCGTTACCTATCACCCTGTGTGCAAGGGTAAGCGAGTGCCTCATATCTTCCCCCCATGGTGATGGCACAACACCAAGCCACGATTATTCCCATGATACAGTGGGCCAGGGAGCTGACAAACTGACGAGGATGGAGCAGTTGACCCAACAGGGCAATTTTCGAGCATGCAATGGTTGGGATGACTTAAGAGAAATAGAAAAAACAACAGTCACACAACCAAAGACTAGATATGGGCTACCTGTCAATTTGCTAGCTGTTCCCAATACTTGATTACATCAATGTGCAGGTATATTAGTTAGACTGAGTGACAAGGAATGAAATTATGTATCATATTGGTTGATTATTATCATTATTATTGATAGAGTATTTTAGTCAATTATCAAGGGAAAATACTTAAATTTACACGACTTTAACAGATGTTGAGTGTTCCTTTCTCTGTTTCAGGACAGTTTAAAAACAAAAAATGTTACCTTTACTGGCTGATGAATTAAGTGAGGCATTAACGTTACTTGGGGTTAAGCTAACTCAAAGACATCTGTAATTACTGCCTCAATAAATAAACTTATAACAATGATGGAACGTATCAAATGATTTAATCCTATGTTAATCTTCCTCTTCTTTTACATACACTCTGAACTGATGAGCTGATGTAGTGTTGTTGGTAACCAAAAGCTTACTAAGCCAATATGAGACTGTCAGTCAAGACATCCTTCAAGACAAAGCCAGATACGAGTTCACAATAAAAACTTCCAGGATATATTCAACATATAATCGCAGCGTCCTGCCACTCACCTGTATAATACTCCAGATTTAGGAACCACACCATGATGATCACTCCACACAGCAGGATGAAGGAGAAGATGGCACTTGCACTTGTTAAGAAGGACAGGCATTCTGCATGTAAAAAGCAGTCCACAGTGAGCTTCACACAACTTCAGATAGCTCCGATTCAAACATCACAATGTATGTGGTGACTGACCCGATATCGTCTGGATGGGGTGGAAGAGACTGAACCTGCTGACGACTACAAAAACTGCTGTGATGGATGGCAACAACAGGACGGCCCAAGCGACACTGGCCACTGCCCTCCAGAAAACCACCTGAACAGAGCAGTCAGTCATTAATACATATGATCACAAACACACAATCATCAGCTCACCTTTACAGACGTTGTTAAGACTTTTAAATTTAAAAGGAGCAATGTATTCTGCTTAGCTATGTTTTAGAAAAAGGTAGCCTACATATATTGGGTTATTCCAAAAGGTTCTTTCAAAACCATCTCAACATTACTACTCCCAAGATCTGAGACGTGAACTTGAGTAATATAGAAACAGAGGTGGAAAAAAAAAACTCATTCGTAAAGAGTTAAAAAAAAAAAAAAAAAAAACACCACTTTACTTTCTATGGTGTTAATGAATCAATAAGAAAATAAAAACATTACTTTTGAGTAAAAATACCCTGCTGTTGAGAAGGTTAAACAAAAAGACTATGTCGTAGTCTCAGTTCAAAATTTAAGTGATGAGCATTTTTAATTATTTCCTGAATTTTAAGATAAAAGATCATTTGACTAATCATAATGAAAGTCATCGTTATTTGCATCCCTGGATCTTTGCATTTCATGTTTTACTGCGATAGAAATGGTTGAGCATCTGTTCCCAGTATGTAAGTTACACACACTTTGGAAACACATCCAGACCTGGAAAGTTCTTCAAATCTACCTAGGCATGATAAAAACGTATTTAATAAAATAAATAGATGCATATTCACTTGCTGGGTCTTATTATATTGATCATAGTAATGGATACATCACATTTACGTATACAAGAAGACCAACAGGTGTCCCTTTTTTAAATGTACTCTTGCTCGCTTAGCTCGTCTCAACATTATATCGAAGTGTAATTGGAAAACTAAATGTATAATGCCATGTCTTGTAATGTGTTAAAACGTCACGTTAACCATGTTGTTCCTGATATCTTATGTTGTACAGGCTTGTGTGCTGTGCAACATTTCTCTATCTTAACGTTTCCTTGTAACGTTACTTCCCACACTTGTTCAGTAACTTGGTTTTTGTGTTGTTGTGTCGCTTGTTAAAAACGGGAAACGTCTCCGCTCACATAAGCTAGCATAATAGACCATAGACACATAATAGACTCCAGTCTGTGGACAGGCTACTTGAAGTTAGCACGCTAGCACACGCAGTACATTTTCACTTTTATGAATGAAGACTTGAGCGTAAATACTCACCTTGCGGACAAACCAACAACTTTGTTCTGCAGAAAACATGTTGTGTGGATGAAAGGAGAGCCAAACGGCGGTAATAATGTCTTCAGCTCTCCTGCTGTCAAACTATTTTCCACTGTTTCCCATATCGCGCCACATGCATTCAAAGGACCTCCGAAGGACCCCGATTAAAGGGTGCCCGTATCCCTGCCTGCTGCCAGTATCACATTCACACGAATTTCGTTTGACATAAAACCAACCCAAAATGTGTAGAAAAGTCAGTCAGACAGCAATGCGATAGCAATAGCAACATTGGGGTTAAACACAACAAGCTCACAAACAATAGCTTTTAAAAGCTGCCTCAGTTAATGTTGATTTAAATCTATAATGATAGATAGATTGATTAATACAAGTAAGTATCTTGTCACAGCATAAAATTACACAAAAAAACCCAAAATGAAACACCTTTACATCATTTAAATTATATCTCTTTTACTCATTTGTTTATTAACAGAATATATCACACACTAATAATAACAATTTGCTACATCTCTGCTTTACTTTGCCAATGCTGTGTTAATGGCTGCCATTGAGTTGAGTCAATTCCTAATTCCTTTGGTTTCATCATGCATGAAAGCTTTCTTATCATGATGATATCCATTTCCATAAGTAGGAAAACTGTGTTTATCCAAAACTGCCTTTTTGTCATGGTCCCGAGAGAACGGCTTGGTCTCAAAAGCACTGACTGGGAGCTTTTGTGATGAACTGACGGACATCTCAGTTTGAACTGTTTTATGGGCGAATGGTTTCTGTCCATGTTTCTGGGCAATTGCAGGAAGGGCGAGCTGATCCCTCTGGACCTTCTTATCTTCCCACAGCTTCAGCAGACGGCGTTGATTATTTGTCATATCTTTGAGATTTTGCTGCAAGGACTGCACTTGATCCTCTAAGAGTGTTTTAGAGGTGACTGTATTTGCCAACTCTGAAGTCAAATCATCAATGGTCAGACTCAGTTTCCCAGCCTTCTCCACCATGGAACTGCACTCAAGTTCCTTTTCATGCAAGTCTTTGATTATGTCCATTGTGGTCTTTCCATTGAATTTAGGGCTGCACTCGAGTCCAATCTCAGTACGAAGAGCCTTCACTTGTTTCCTCAGCTCTTTGTTGTCCATAGTCAAGGTCTTCAGTTTCTGCTTCAGAGCCTCAGTTGATCGCATCCTTGACTCATACTGCCTGAGTTTCTCTCTTAGAACACTTTCTCTGTGCATGGCATCATCTCTCTCCTTTCTGCATTTCTCCAAAAGTTTCAATGTCTCAAATTTGGACACTTTTTCACCTTTCCCATTTGAGGTGGCCATCGTATGGCAGGATTTCCAAATCAAAATATAAAAATGTAAACATTAAAAGGCATTTTCTTTTAATTATTATTACTCCAAGCTACGCAAATGGTCCTTGAGCATTGTGTCGTAAATCCACTTCACAAGCACGAGCAGCTACATGCATACCTGAGACTGAGGCAGGTGACATTCGTCTAAAAGGGCTATCTGTTTAACAGGCAGCTCCTGTGTAACTCAAAGCTGGGGCTAGAATGACCAATAATTAGGGCGCCACCAACCCTTTGACACCGTTTCAAGTGACACAATTCTTTTTCTAATTTGGTAATTAATCTAAAAACTATGTCCATGTTAATCAAAGGAAATATGAAACAGGCTTAACAGAGGTACCCTGTGTGTGAGGTGCCGACCACATGCTGTGTTCCTTAGAAACGGGCTTTACATACATAAGTAACATTTTCCACTGCAGGTGATCTGTGCATCCAAACAGTGACACAGTAGATTCTATCAGTTTGCTTGACCACATGACAGATAAGATGGATGAGTTGGAAAAACTGTAGCAGCAGCCAAATGTTCACTTTCAAAGTTAGACGCTCTCTTTGAAATGCTGAAGTTATATCAATTAGTTACGATCTCCCGCTTAAATATTTAAAATGTCCAACTGTTGACGTGTACTGGAAGCAGGAGCTGGTAGAAGAGTCACATTGCCTACATGTGCGGGAGCTGGGATAATTTAAGGTTGTCCTACCTTAAAAAACCTGGTTTACTAAGAGAAAATGGGTGAACCAAAACATTTTAAGCATTTAAATGATGCAACTATGCTATCACTAGACATATTCAGGAGGACCTAGACAGTAGACACTGTTTTTACAGATGGATTGAACCCAGATGTTTTATTATTATTAGGAAATTAAACTCAGCAGTAATTCGATACGTGTGCTAAATTGTTTTTAAAATGATTTTACTTCAGTTGTCTCGGCTGTTTTCTATGTTTTGGATTTTAGTGTAAAAAATATCAAAGCGATTTTAATGTTATTTATAATAAGTAATTGTTTGATGTTTTGGTTAATGGGCTTATTTTCTTTGATAGATGAGAGGATTGAAACCACTCATACTGGAAAACCGGTTAGCTTAGCTTAGCATAAAGACTGAAAACGGCTAGCCTGGCTCTGTTGAGGGTAATAAAATCCACTTACCAGCACCTTTAGAACTCACTGAGTAACAACATGTATTTTTGTTTAACCTGTATGATCTCTGCTGGTTACCTGGCAATCATGTTTAATTTTCCCCCTTGAAACACACATTAAGAATGGACAATTTTAATTTAATACATTTTATCAAATGCATTTTGTCACGATAAAAACAAATTACTTTAAAAAAATTGTTACAAAAGTTGTTAATGCCTTGGATATTTAGGATGGGTCTTTGGCATTAGTTAAGGGGCACTTGCGGTTATAGAGGAAAATACAATAACTATATATGTACAAAATAAGTCCAACCCTTGGATATCCTACCAACATCTATAGTTCTAGTGCTATTCATACAGATTATTCTTGACACAGAGTATACTAGCCAGTTCCCATTACCTGAAAAAAAAAAAAGCAAATACAAAAAATGTTGATCATCAACATAACTGCACAGACTGGTTATCCAAACTAAACCAAATTTAAATAATCTCCCCCTGGGATTATTAAAGTATTTCTGATTCTGATATCAACATAAGAACTATAAAGCGGAAAACTACCATACTACACAAGACCCCGTGTACTGTGTAACACCTTACCACATTTATCTTTAAGGAAGTTTAGAACCCACCCCATTAAAATAACATACTTGGTACCAGTGTTCATTTTCAGAGGCCATGCACTTAAACCAAGCATGCGCGCTGAGTTTTACAGTCTTGAGCAAGAATGTCCGTGTGCAGGTGAAATCCAGATGGCCCGTGACCTCGCCACAGCAACCCGATTCTCTCTAATAAGGCAACAGGAGAACCTGCAATTTAAAAAAGAAAAACACTTGCTTTGGGAAGGAGAAAACATGTAAAGGAAGTCTGGTATCAGATGCTCTGCTTTAGCAGGTCAAAAAAAAACACACACGTCAGCCTAAGCCACTAAAATAGGTCAACAATGGAGAGGTGCTAATGAAGTGTGAGGTCATCATTCTTAATACCATTGAAAGTTAATAAACATGGAGGAATATTACTCATGTGTATCAGGTGATTTGGGTATTTGTACAATGCTTCTGGGTCACTATTGTTTACCTTTAGACAATGAAAGGCTTTCATGTCGAAGACGTTGCCTTGGTCAACACTGTTGCAGCAGAATTGGCAGCTGGTGCTACCGGTTCGCTAAAGAAATAGGCCTAAACAACCAACCGAAGAAAGAAAGGAGAGTGTAAAATTGATCAGAAAAGCAATCATGATTAAGAGGAAACTACTGATAAATCAAGAACTAAAGCCAGTGTGTCTGTGAGTCTGTGTGCGGCAAATATTCAGTGAATGCAGCATCTGCACAATCCATTTATCTTGGTCAACCTTCAGACATGGGCTTACTTTGTAGACTAATTACACGAATGTGACCAGTCATTTGATACCCCTGTGCGCCTGACAGTATTCACATTAAGAAGTGCACTAACAGCCCGTTCTCACACCAGTTAGCCAATGCGGTCACAGTTTCCAGTGAAGAGTCCCCCCCAGGGAGTTGACCTGACACTATCAGGTACAGTCACTTCCCAGAAACAAACAGGGAGAGACATGCAGATATATTGTAGTGTTTGTGATTGACTTAGACAAGTTGGGTCAAAGCTTGGCCATGCTATTGAGATTACTGAGGACAAATGAGAGTGAGTCAATCATTGCCGTTATCTACACCAAGATGGACAGCTGCTTGAATCAACAGGATTAATGAAGATGTAGTTTGCCAAAGCAGGACAATGAATGTTGTATCTTATTTCCCCCCGAACAGATTTATTTTCCATATCTCCCAAATTTGTAATCAATCCTTACTGTTGGAGCCATTTTTGTATTTATTAGAATGAAGTTAATTTGTTCAACTATGGTAATTTCCCTGTTTGCACACTAGGTGGTATGAGGGGTAAGGGGAGGGCATGAATAGGTGAAGCTATGATGGTGTGTTGTTGCCGGTAGAGGCACACCGTTTTTGAACGTTGTCATCGTGTCACCTCATGTGTATCATATTGAGCCGCTTGTTTGTTTATATGCAAGTTATTATGTATAAGTGCATGCAGATCAGCGTTGATGGTGTACAAATAAATGCACAATGCCCATAGGGACGTTTATGAATACCTACTACACAAACACACAGGTAAAGCGTCAATTAGGAAAGTACAAATGGCAGGCGCTCAGTGGCTTGTAGGTTTCTTGTTTTGTCAAATCAAGCCATCACACTTGCAGTAAAGCAATGTAAAGGCAGCATCATAACTATGGTGAGCACAATTACCTTACAGCCAACAGCGAGCAGGACGTTGAGCACAACAATGACCGACATGATTGCTATGATAACTTTGGGGTGGTCATCCCGGACTGCAGGCCAGAAAGTCATCACCAGAACTGAGCCAGAGAGGCAGAGAGCCACCACGATGGAGCACCACCTCAGCCATTCATATGGGATAATCCACAGGACCTAATATATTAAAAACAGTGCGTTTTATAAATGTATTCAAGGGGAAATAAGTAATTATTTACTGCCAGGATTTGTCATCCATTGCAGCCACATCACATTGTATTAATAACTGTTACATCTATTATTCTGAAATTAAGATTTCAGGGCTTACCACTGCTGGTATGTAAATTGCAAGGGAATATCCATACACACAGACAATCTCCATGAAGGAGTATGACACTAAGCTCATGATCTTGTTGTTTCTCCAAAGCAGCAAACCCCAGAGGCCAAGGGGCACAAACCAAGCATAGCTGAAGATTGCTGTTGCAGCTATAGTCACTAGAAAACACAACACATTTGAAAATAAAAGTATTTAAGCAACAGTTTCCTCTTACATTCAACCTGGAAAGGTGAGCCACAAATACCAACAAATAACAACACTGACCTTTTCGGAACTCTGGGGTGTACTTATAGTTTGGTTTGCCCAAGTGCACCAGAAAGTTGGATATGTTTCCACTGATGGCAATGGCAAACACAAGAGTGGTGCAAATCCAGAATGGTCCTGAAAAGCACAAATATCAAGCAACAGTATCTTAGTTTGGTTTCTTTAAACAACATTCATTACGAATGTTACCAAATTTAAGCTCCAGTACAGAACAGGGACACGGTATTCTCTTATTATCCAAAGCAAAAAGATGTCAACCTCTTATTGGAACATAGATGTTAAACAGTTTAAGTGCTAACCATAAAGATCAGGATTTCTACGTAGGTGGACATGAATGAAGTTCTTTCCAGGCCATGGCAGCACTGATCCAATGATCCTTTCCTTCACCTGAAAGAAATGTCAATAACTGTTACCTGTGTAAGCTCATAAAAGCTACATTTATTCTGAACCACTCCATACTACAAGTCACTAAAGTTGTTCCATCGATACCAGTATCAGAAAAGCCACTGATACTGCCTAAAATGCTGGTATTTGTCTCAGTTAGTACTTAAGTCTGATCTGATACCACGTAACTTAGACCCTCCAAAAAAAAAAAAATCAACATTAGAATAATTTATTTATGGCTGTCAAATTAGATAATACTTTCTGTGGCATTCATTCTCTATATGTAGAACCTGAGCCATGCTATACAACAAGGATAACAATAATACAAAATCCATAAAGGGTTAGAAGTATTCAACTGTTATAAATAATAAATTATAATGTATTTTTTAATGTATTGGTATAAAATCAGTCCTCTATATCAGCTGATAGGCAAGTTTAGGTATTTGAAACTGTATAGAGAAGGAACGTATCGGAACATCTCTACAAGTCACAGTGGTAAAGAGTCACTCAAATAGGTTTTAAATATATTACGTGATGGGTCTCAACGTCAAAGAATCTTTGGTAGTACTCAAACGTCCAGAAGGGGACACTTTTCATTTGCCCAGAGAGAAGCTTCAATGAAAAAAAATGGAGAAAAGCAAAATTAATCAAATACATACTTGATCCAACAACATTTGATAATTCACAGAAATGTGTTGGGGGGGAAAGTGTTGTGCAGACCTCTGTCCTGTCATCACTGGCAAGTGGGTCCTCGTCACCACCATCAGGAGTGAAACCAGCAGCTTTTCTCTGGTTGTCAGGTTTCATATAGTCATCTTCAATGCTAATGGTGGTTGCATCTCTGTCGGTTTCCAACAGATTGCCAGCTTCTTCAAATTCTAATTCATAACGTGGATAAATGAAAAGTATCAATCCAAAATGTTAACATTTGTTGTAGGCATTGTTGCACACCAACGTATCACATTGCCGCACAGGGACGGTTCTGAGGGATGTGAGAGAGCACAGTAAACTGTTGTAAAACGTCAATGAAGCAAATCAACTAAAACATCAATGGAGCAACTTCATTTCCTAATAACACTAAATGCTGTGGAGAGGGACACTTACCCTGAAACTGGAATGGATCATTTATCGACGCCATTGACACGGATTCACTCCCCGTGACGTGGTTCGTCTCTCAGAAACTCTTATCGGCAAAACAACTTGATTATAGAAAGCTGTAGAGGAAAGAAACACACATTGTTAAGCTCCTAAGCCGACTCATTACTTCCCCGTATGTTGTCTTCAACGTTGTAAACTATGAGTAAAGCAGGAAAAAGGAAACAACATTAACGTTTTGAGTTAGTTAACTACCAAGTCCTTGACAGCGCATCAACAACTTACATTAACTGAGCTAACGTTAGCATAGCACTTACTAAGTTTACTGCCCAACGTAACTCTAGTCCTCAGTTGTGTTTAAAACGCAACTTTAAAATACTTTCGGTTATTTTCTTCAAAACTGTGCATGCTTACCAAATTATCTAAATCATTTCACTTCTCTCAGCTAATGTTAGCTGGAAGAACAGGAAATACTAGCCATGTAAACAAGACTTCTTCCTGTTACCAGATATTTTCAAAGTAAGGGTTTGAACTTTTATAATTTAACATATATTTAACGGTGTCGAGATGGGTTGTAAAGGGTGGTTTTTAGAATTTTATTAAGGGGATTTTTTGCGACTTACTTGGTATTTTGCGATCTTGAAACGAGTTTCTAATACTAGTGGACTCTTATTTTGAAGTAGGCAAGCAATGCCCACAACTGATAACTTGCACGGTAGGCTACAACATGGAACTTCACATAATGTTGTGCTAAACAAAAACCACGAAAGTGGTAAGTAACTTGGCGAAATAAGCGAAATAAGACGATGAACGATAGGAAATGAAAAACAGGAGTCTTACTTAAGACTTAGGGGTCCTTTTGGTCTTAGCTCAGTCAACCGGGGACCATGGATTAGCTAACTAGCGAGCTACCTTCAGTTTCTGTAACGTAAATACTCGACTTAAGGTGTTCAACCGGCTTGCTGAATAAACGTGTATGAGTTAAGAGTTTTGTCCTTTTCACACGAAAAGTAAAAGTGTGACCTTAGTATGGACAATAGCGCCATTTATGTCCGAGAAAGAGGCAATCTTCGGCGTGTCAGTGACATAGTCCTGGCACAGCCAAAGCCAGTGTCATCGTGCAGAAGGACAAACCCGTTTGTGCTGAGAAAAGAGCACTTCATATTCACCTACAATGCAGAAGGAAGTCTGAGATACACTACAAAATCTCTCTTTGACATCACTCTGTTATTCGTCGCTGACAACATTCACCATGTGGACTCTCTGGTGGGCTTTCCTGAGCAAATAGGAGAAAAACTTTTTGCAGCAGCAGAGGAGAATCGTGTATTTCTTAACGCAGACATTTCTCCCAAAGCCCTGCAATTATTCAGCGATGCATATGGGGAGATGGTGCTCGGATCCCTCTGCCTGAGAAATAGGTAAATTATAGTGGCAACACACCTCCAGCCTGCCAGTTTCATTTGCCAGAGACAGTCAACAGCATCTCTCGTCCCTTTCATTTCTGCAGATTTCCACTCTTTCACGAGAGGGTGGACGAAATAAAAACATTTCATAGTTTGAAGTGTCTGGATCTGTTTGGCTGCAGACTGGGTGATGATCATGAGATATTCCAGCATCTAACATCCAGCTCTTTGGCAAGGTAACACCTTACTTCTCAGCCCTAAAGACGTGATGTGGAGAATTTAAGAAGCGATGGTACTAACACTTCTACCTTTCTTCTTCAGCAGCCTAATTCAGCTTCTCATTGGTGGTAACAGCCTGTCAGATGTTGGCCTACAAAGATTGACTGCGCCTATCCGGATGCTGAGGAAGGGACTGGACTGTCTTCAGTTACTTGATGTTTCCTGTTAGTAACCAAAATATCATATGTTTTCACATTGTTGTGGCAGCACATATACCACCACCACTTTAAAGGACTTTGAAGTTGCCATCCCTCCTTAAGATGTTGATCAATTATTCTGTTTCTCATACAGATAACCCAATCTCAGTGAGGGCTCTAAGATACCTCAAATGCCTCCCCAAACTTGAAAATCTTGATGTATCTGGGACCAGTTTGAAGGTACGACAGTAATGGTTGTGTGCAACTCTTGGCTGCAGCTTTATTGTAATCTAAATGTAATTTATACCTCTAGCTTTGCACAGGATTGAAGACAACCATATGGGACCTGTTGGGACTCATTTATTCTGAGAAACCACTGGACACCTTTGATCACTCAAGGTGTAAAACAGAAGGTTGGGCAGAGCAGGTAAATATTTTCAGATGTTGATAAAAGTAAACACTGTTCTTTAATTATAGGCTAAATGTGTCAGACGTAGTGCTGTTTGACATCTCGTAACATGCATGAATAAATGCGTGGTTTCATTTTCAGGTTGTAAACCAGTGGGAAACAAGTAGCTCACAAATGCCAAAACAGAAGAAACTGGATGAATCCAGAACATCAGCACTTCGCTTTTGTAAGATCGTTTTACAGCCCATTCACATTGTAATAAGCTATTTTTAAAAAAGTCAAGATTATGACACATTACCTAAGACAATCTTGAAAGTGTTTTTGTTCTCTAGTTGGCAGGCAGACGTTTGTCAGAGAAGTACTGAATGCAGCACCCATGGTATGTGAGAGCGAGGAAGAGGCCAAGAGAGAGAGACTGCATTTCTTCAGACCTGCAGCAAACCACCTCTTACCAGAGAGACAGACTCCTTCAACAACAAATAATGACGTGAATCCTTCAAGGAACAATATCAAAAAAAGGCAGCGTCAGCCAGAAGGATGTGACAGTTCACATCAAAGTCCTCCCACAAAACGTTTGTCCTCATCACCCCTTACTGCAGAGGACATTGACTTGTTGAACAGCTATTGAGGTATGCATCTATGTAGCATTCCACAAAGAGCAGCTTGAGTGTGTCCGTGAACCGGTAACATTCAGGCTCAAATGAGCAAGAATATTTTCCAACACTGGTGAACACTTTCTTCTTAGACTCCTTTTGGCATTGTTTATATATATTTTATAAATAAAGTTTAGCAATTTGTGTGTTCACTTCCTCGCCTAACATTTTGTTGTTTTGAAACTAGCTGATTAATAGAACAGTGTGCTCATCAGACCAAATACGCCAGTGTTGGAGTGGAGGCCAATTATATCAATATTGGATTACCGTCTGGGCCAAGTGGACAACTGCCCAGGAGCAGTGTGTGAACTGGTTCCATGCTAATTTAAATAAGCATTTGTTTGGTAATAGCACCGAAGCTCATAGATAAGATAGGGACCTTAAAAGGGCAGTTTGGATTTTCTTGAAGCGGGGTTGTATGAGGTACTTATACATAGTCAGTGTATTACCTAGTAAATGATGGTCAGCACCAAACAGACAGGAGCACTGACATGTAAGTTGCTGTGGATGGGGGCAGCAACAAAATGTTCCTTAGTCATCTTAGGAAAAAAAGCCCACGCTAGATTTAGAACATTTTCATTGTTTTACCTTTGTCGTCAGACAGACACTACATTTTTTCAACGCATAAGCGCAACTGTGCCACACACTCCACAGACCAGCTGTTTGGGTCAGACTTTTTACGGTTTAGGGAGGATCCCTTTATGAGCTGAAGTATACAGAATAAGATCATTTGCAGAGGGAGACTGAACTGCCGAAAGAGAAAGAGGGGCAACTTCAGTGGAAACTGGAGGAAAGTGCTGTCTTGTGGTAATAAAGAAGCAAATATTCTAAATAGAGCATACATTGAAACAGAATTTTTTTTTCGGTGGCTACAAAACGTTTAGCTGCTGCCCCTATACACACAACATAGAAACCCACTACAAAAAAGCCAAACTATCCCTTTAATGTGGTTGCTTTATTATCTTATCTCACATCCCTGTTTTGAAGAGGGTCCTGGTGTATGGCTTGTGTTCCTAAGAGATCAGAACTGATTTAGCATTGCACTCATGTTGGAGACAATGAGCAGTCTTTTTTTTTTTTTAAAAAGGTATCAAAATTAATAGTTCTTTATTCCACACATTCTTCTTCCTTGGCAAACCCTGGTACATGACGTGATCTCCCGAGAATCCAGCTGCTGTGCAGGGTAGCAGCTAATGTATTCTCAGCCGGCTACAGGGTCGTGTCTAGATGCTAACCCTAGATTTGTAAAAACTCTTGGGAGTCTGGTCCAATACCTAACCTTAATCATGCAAATGAACTGCCTAACCATGACCATCTGACCACTTTTGCAAAAATTGGGTTGTCATCTAGACACAACCAGGTCTGGTAAGCTAACTCCTAAACCCCAGATTTTATAGTCCTCACCCCCAACTGATGCCAAGTGACACCACTGGAGGCAATTTATCAAACTTTGCATAGCTCCCTCTGAACCACAAAAGGCTTGATACGACTTTTCTTCACATGTGCAGTAGTTCTCCCCGAGACCTGCAGACAGACAATGCAGTGAAAAATCAGTGCAGTTCCGCTGTAAATCAAATTACCACACAGAAAACCTGGAGGCTAGGTAGTGTCCCATATCAGAAACACTGCATATAGCACAGTGGTGGAAAAAGAGGGTCAATCTCTGGTCCTCTAGTAGGTTATTTCACCCATGAATTCAATTTTTGTGTACTGTGCAATTGCTGCTTCTCTCATGGTCACCTTAGAGCAGTCCACACAAGCTAGTAAAATGGCTGGGTAGGCTACGTATAATGTAGCTATCAATTTTTAGATTCCAGGGTGACCTCTTTTAATTACAATTCCAGTGGTAAGCAAACCATGTGATGATTCATTGCTGCACATGGAAGCCCTCAGACTGTTCCCTATTACAGTGATTAGAGCGATAAACAGTCACATAGGACCGTAGTGCTTTTCCCTGCAATGTTGCATATACACTTTTAACAAAAAAGGTTTAACAATAAATGGTCGCCAGAGTTGTAAATTTAATGCTGTTTGCAAATATCACCATCACAGCATTTTAACCTGAACAAGAAACATACTGTAGTAGCATACAGTAGTGTAGTTTGACTTTTCAAGAGCTTTTTTTAAACATTAAGGCAGGGGCTCTTTTCTGAATGTCTCCCATTGAAAAGTATTACACTGGTTACTTTAATCCTGGCTACATCCTTGATGTGTTTACTGATAGACTCCAAGTTAGCTACAGTATAGGAATGAATAAAAAGTCACCCACATTGTCACACCATTGTATTTAATTCTGATCCATCATTATAAGAACAGACAACAGTGAAGCAGAAAAGACCCACTGTGTGTACCATCACTATTTATTAGCTTTTAGAGCATAGACGTGTATTGTAAAATTCAATATTGTGTGGAAATCACTGCAGTAGAAACAAGAACGAACAGGGAGAGTCTGCAATATTAGCACAATTATTTCTCCAAAAGTTGAGGGTATGAGTTGAACCCTGTCACTTCAAATCACAAATAGTTGTTTTTCTTACCATTTTTGAAGAAAATAAGCACACCAACAGAGAGCTAATGCACACATCAAAATTGAAGAAAAATCCCAAAACATATTTTACTTGTACTGCCATCACTATACTATAATGCCTCAATTATACCCATATACAGAAGAGAACCTTCACTTCAATTTTAAAAGCATCAAAAAAGGGAGATGAAACATATCGATACAAAATCTTCTGCAGGTAGTTACTTCAGTTTAGACCACATGAAACACAGGTCTGGAGCCAGAGGATAAAAATTAAGAAAAATATTATTCATAAAAGAGGAAATCCCCTCTCTGCTACAGCTTTGGCTTCTAGACGTCGGACTGGCCCAGGTTGACTTTGGAAGGGAGTGGCCCGGCCTCTTCCTCGGGCCCTTTGGAGGTAATGATCAGCAGGGAAGACGCTGGATATGGAGTCAGTTTCTGTTCCTTTACAAACTCCTGGTCACCATAGATGCTCAATTTCTGAAAAAAAAAAAAAAAAAGGAAAACTTCTGAAATATTGTTATGGCTTTTCCCAACTACAATCTTCAATTTTATTATAAAGCAAAAATGCTAAATATGTTAAAGAGAAAATAGAGTATGTTCTGCATTTCCAATTATCTGTTTCACATTACAGGTGCCATTTTGGGAAATGGTTAATACATCATTCGCTTTCTTGCAGAGAGTTGGATGGATCAATGCTACTTTCACATCTGTACGCTTAATATGAAGTTGCATTCAACAGCTTAGAACAAATACAGGAAATAGCTAGCATGGCTCTGTCCAAAAGTTAAAAAATAAAGATATATATTTTTTTCTCTGATTTGTACAAAAACGGTTGGCAACCAGTGGAAACTCTGGCGTTACTGATTCCACCCAAAGAAATAGCCGTATATGTTAATTTTACATTTATGTTTCTGTACTGATTAAACAATCAAGAAATAATGTATTTGTTTGTGAGTTTTAGAGGTGCTGGTAGGCAGATTGCAGATTGTTTCCTTTGGACAGAAACATGCAAGCCATTTCCAGCCACATGTCTACACTACAAACACATGAGTGGAGTAGGGCAATAGATCTTATCTAACTCGACAAGAAAGTGAATCAGCAAATTTATAAAAATGTCATTGTCAAACTCTTTTAACGATTGCCTATAAAAAAGCTATCAACCATAAAAAGAACAAAAACAAAACTACAGCACCCTGAAATTACACAACATTTATTTGATTGAGCATGTATGTTAATCAAAGTTAGAGATGCACCGATGCAGTTGGCCAATACCGATCTGGTACTACTGTTTACCTTACCATGTGAGTGAAGACATCGGGCTTGACAAACATTTAGCCTTGTTAAAAAAAGTTAAATTAACGGCTATAAATGTACTTAATATTATTTATTGACAAATAAAGTGTACATTAAAATGTAATATAAAACCCTAACTGGTGTTGAACAGCATCAAATTGCTGGATCGGTCGGCTGGAGCAGATATCCGATTCGGGTAGCGGATCGGTGCATCTCTAATCAAAGTGCCAAAGTACAGAGCTTACCTCAGCAGGTACATACTGGTCTACAGCAGTTGCCACAGTGGCACAGCAGATCCAGATCAGGACCAACACAGACAGGATCAGAGTTGTGGTGAGGATCCACCCTGGTAGCCAAGGATTCCTGAAGAGAAGAGATTAGATTATAAATATCTAGTTTTGTATTGCCATGCAACAGTGTTGGTGGTAATTATTCTGGTACAGCAGCAGCAGCTCAGTTTCAATGCAAAATAATGAGTAAAAAACAAAACAAAAAAAATAATCAAGCAACCAGGCACCATGAACCATTGCAACAACACACCCAAAAAGTAAACACATGAATGTGAAGATGTGATATGAACAGCTCAGTTCCCCAGCATATCAAGTAACCCAACAGACAACAAGCGCTAACATACAAATATTAAGCTTGTGTGGCTGGTGGTGTTAGGTCATGCTCTATGTAGCAAGTCAAACTAATTAAGTCCCTCGACAATGTAGATAATTGTGTGCTAACCAACCTTGAAAGACAGCTGAAGAGGTTGTATTCATCATCGTAGCTGCGGTCACCAGTCATATCTCTGTCCCTCTCCTGGATTAAAGTGCGATGATATTCTTTATAAACTGGGCTCAACCCAGGGACTTGAAAATGAGAAAAAAAAGTTACTTAACATGCACATATGAATATGTTCATTTTCCTTGGTGTAGACTTATAGATTAGAAACATTCCATTTTTTCTTATTGTGAGCACATTTCATGAAAAGACGAAAAACACTATGTATTTTTGTGGACCACATTGCAAAGAGGAACGTAATAAATCAAGTTCTCACTACACAGACAGACAATACTTGTAAAGATACATTCATTGCTGTTTTTGTTCTATTTGTAACATTTCTTGACAATAAAGAACTGTAGAGAATATCCCTAACTTCAATCGATTAAGTGGATTTTAAGAAAATTGACTGGAGGACTTACAGCCCTTCTGTGGCTCCTCTTTAATGTCCTTTTCCACTTCAAACTGGGAGAAAAACTTAACTTCCGGTTCAGTCTGTTGAATAGAAGACAGAAACTATTTCACAGTGATCTTCATTACATTTTTACGATAACAGGATGTTTGCAATTTTGCATACACAATTAGGGCTGCAACTAAAAATTACTTATTTAATTGTCAACGAATCTGTCAATCATTTTCTCAATTAATAATTAGTTGTTAGGTCTATAACATGTAAGAAATGGTAAACAATGTGGATCAGCGTTTCCCAAAGACCAAGGTGACATTCTCAAATGTCTTGTTTTGTCCACAACTCCAAGATATTCAATTTATCGTCAGAGGAGGAATAAAACCAGAATATTCACATTTGAAAAGCTGGATTTAGAGAGTTTGGAGTTGAAATCTAATTGATTAAATGAGTAATCCCTGCAGCTCTTTGCAGAATGTATAGCTTTTTTCCTCTAATTAGTACAACAGCCTACCTGGAAAATGACAACTTTGCCATCATCAGCCTGGAGGTAGAATGTCCATGTGGAAGTGATGAAGCTGTGGGCCTGACTCATTACATCCTCCCAAAGCCCTCTGACCAGAGTCAGTGGGTACAGCAGGTGAATCCTAGGCATCATGGCCTCCAACTGAAAAAAAACAACCCAAAATAAAATACTACAGCACACTGTCCTGTACTAAGAGATCTATCTCACCCCAAAGACCACTAAGGGATCGTTATATACGTGTACCTGCTCAAGACGTTGCTCAGCAAATGGAAGCTGATTCTGACAGCCCAAGTTGCATGCATATTGTTCATCAGATTGGACGTAGGCTTCATGACAGGCTGCACAAGTGAGGTGAGGTGGTGAGAAGAAGGTAACAGATGGTAGAACAGAGTTTCAGACATAAGAGAAAGAGGCGATTAGAGCAAGTCGAATTTGAATTGGGTGTGGAAACATGGGGCTGATTACATTCAGGATGTCCCGTTTATAGCTTCACAGTAGACCAGGCGATTACACAGATACACAGAGGTATCATAAAGTCCTGGACTCTGTACACTGGGGAATTAAATAGGTCAAAGGCTCAGAGCATAGCTTACTTGATTCACATTCAGATTTGGTCTGGTTCAGACCATCGCTGTCACGGACAAACTGACAAATGGAGAACAGACGGCAGCCTCTCTGACAGGCATACAGTTCCTCCTCCTAGGAAACAAGCAGGACCAGTTGATCGACTCGAGAATGAAAAACAACAGTAGTCGTGGAAGGTGACACACTTAACTTCACCTAAAACATTTAATTAAACAAAATGCGTTGTGACAAAGTATACAGACCCACTTTTGCTTCACCAACTTACCAAACGTTAGCTCACGCTAGCAGACATTACTTTCCCCATCGAAATGAGTAACATTACTCACCCGTGGATATGTGTGCAAACTGTATGTCATTTCGCATGACTTATGGCAGGACGCTGTGTTTCCCAGGACGCTGTCGAATACATCTGAAGATGCTGATGTGCACGCAAGCAAGATGAAAAGTCCAAACATACAGACAAAGGAGGAAACAGTCCCCATTTTGTCTGCGAAAACCTAAACAAACAACACGCTCTTCTTCCTCCTCCTTAATCGGTCCGTTATCTCGCGGGAACTCTGCCTCACGCGAGACTGTTACTAAACGTTTTTGCTTTGTTTAAGTGCTCCTTGTAAAGGCCTCGACTCTTCAAATTTAGTAGAAAATCGACAATAATCAGCGTGAAAATGCCCGATTGTTACTCTGGGAATTAAACCGTCCTAGTTATACATCATTTTGAGCATGGTAGACTCATATGAACATGAGTTATAAATCATTTTAAGTTTTTTAATTTTACGCATACAAGTTTGAGTTACATGGTATTTATAATGTATTGAATTTTGGGGCCTATGCCTCTTGCGTTTTTTGTTTTGTATTTCTTTAGTTCCTTTTGTGCCATTATAGCTAAGCTTACAATTGTTTACCTTATTTATTTCCCACTTTGCTGATTGAGTCTGTTATTTCCGACAGCACCTAAACGCAACATTGGTCGTGCCTACTCATGGCTCGAGTAGCATCTGTGTTTATTAGCGGTAGCAACAGCTAGCTTTAGCAAACAGATTTGCCACAGTTGCTGTTATGAAGGAATATATTAATCAGTGGAGTATGAATGAATGACTTTAATGAAGATAGCAGTGGGTTAAAGACAGTGAATTTCAAACCAAGATTAGAGTTGAGTTGATCTAACCAGGCATATAACTGCTAACAACAGTTAGCATTTGTTGACTCTGAAACCTGCTTCTGACCTCAACTAAGTTAACGACAACTAGTTTCCTTGTATTGAACAAAACTAACCAGTCTCATGGACAAGTTTGTAGTGCGGCTTCCCAAGGGGGGCACACCTAAAAAATCGAAAAGCACCGAAAAGGTCTATAAACAAACTACAATTGAATCTTTACGGGTGAGCTATCAGTCCTACATGTGAATGATCAGGCAAATTCAATGCTACTGTGGGACAGATTTACTAAGTCACTCATTGGCCCTGTGATTGTTACAGAGGGTGGTTGTGATTGAGGACATCATACGCTGCAAGTCCATCTTGGAGCTGCCAGGACAGGACAAGGACAACCTGCTGACTGCCCTGACGGAGCTGAGCAAGAAGATCCCATCCAGGGAGGTGCTCAAGTCCACCAAAATAGGTAGACTGACTGAAGACCATTCAAGAAGTTATTGAACCACTTGCTCGTTGCTATGCTGACATCCATCCATTAATTTCGAATTTAATTTAGGACAATGTATATTTATAATATATATATTTATAAATAAATGAATCGTAAGTATCTGAAAAGGAACACACACATACCCCTTATTCACCTGCTTACAATCACATGTTCAATTTTACACTTATTTCTATATGTACACCAAATCATTTACATTTACACTCTAACGTTAGTCAAATATTTACAATGCCATACAAAAAGAGAAAGAGAAAAACCCAAATATACAGTATGTCTTAGTAAGATATCTCAATACAATCAGTATAACCAGTATCCCACTCATCGTCGCCTACCCTCATCCCAATGTCCTTCTAAAAAGTTCTTTGTACATCTTTTTAAACTGAATTATACTTGTGCTTGGGTTTACTTCCTGGTCAAGATAATTCCACATATTGCTGCGTAGAGCACTGACACGATGCACTTTAATGTGGAAAACATAAACACGCATGAGTCGTAAAATGTTTCTATTTTATTTGGTTTCTGCTCAGGAAGTCACACGGGTTGTAAAACAACCAGGCCGACTTGAGATACAGTTCACAGGTTGAACACACTGCATGGTCACAAGTCATGAGTTGTCTTTCACTGAAGTGTTACAGCAGCACTATAACTCAAAAGAGCAAACAGCTATCAAGTCTGTTAACCTCAAAAATACCAGGCTCTCTATCAGATTCACATTACACAAAGTAGTTCGATGCATGATGAAAAAGCCTCTTTCTCTCTTAAGGTCACTCAGTCAACAAAATGCGGAAGCATCTGGACCCGGAGGTGAGTTCAATGGCAGCAAAGGTTTACACTGACTGGAGGACGTTCATTGAAGAGAATTCCAATAAACCGTCTATTGAAGTGCGCTCCGACAAACAGTCTGAAGGACTCAGGAGCAACGCAAGAAGACTAATGTCTGAGGCCCTGGGGGTCAAGGTGAGAAAGAGCGTCTCACTGAAGTCCAATATAATGTGTTATACTCATTCTCGTTATCCCACTCCTAATTCACATTTTACATTTCATTGGTTGGGATCATTTGGAAATCTAAATTGATGGACAATCTTTTATACATTCCATACGTTTCTTTCTCATTACAAAAAAAAAAAAGTTTGTTTGCTGCCAAAGTCCATTGAAATCATTTTGTATATTTGTTTACTTATGCTTGTATGTTTTTTTTTTTCTCTTCTCATCTGACCTACAGGAGGATTCTGGCCTTATAGACAACATTGAGAGAGAAGTGTTTCACCAGAGCTCCAGGTTAGTCAGCGGTTCATACAGACGGACTGTTAGAGCTCTGGTGTTTGCTTTCAAACACAACCCTGAGATCAGAACTCAAGTGAAGGACAACACACTGACAGTCAACCGGCTGGTTTCTAAATACAGGAAATAAATGGTATTGAAGACCTCTATTAACCTGATATCAGACAGAATTGTCATCTAGGTGGAGTGGGCGGCTTCAAAGTTCTGGACCCAGACAAGACCTCTATCTGTTTGACTTGAAATTTCTCAAGGCCTTTTAATGCATACACATTTTATTGTTATTAATATTGTTTTTAAAATATTCTTTATTTTCTATAAAGGAGATATAAAATATGTTTACACTTTGTGGCACATCAGCAGCCTTGCACTGTTTTATGAATGCATGTAAATCACAGTCAAACTAATGTAATTTATTGTGGGTGTCCCTTTGTACTGGAATCTTAACATTTTTTGTTGACGTTTTTATGCTGTTTTGTGAACATTTTTATACAAACAAATGATTGAAAATATGACAACTTAAGCATTCCAGTCCTTTCTTTGGTGGATAAGAGAGAGGATAAAATATATACTAAAGGAGCACCAGCCAAATGATAGCAATCACCATGAGAATAACAGCCAGAACACAGATGCTGATGAAGACAATATCACTCAGGTCATGAGGCACAGCTTCTGGACCCCCTACGCTGTCTTTACTGTCATTGTCAGTTTGCTGGGCCTGCTCCTCGAGCCGACGCTCCTCTGCTGAAATGATTGATACTGATGCTATCTTCCGCAGGGCATCACACTGCACTTTATATTCTTGCACGTTCTGCTGCTTCCCGTCAGAGAAATCAATGTAGAGTTTGTTTACCAGCACGGTGATGTTCCGGTGTTTCTGTAAGGGATCAGGAGTTACTGTATTAATAGAAGCAAGTGTCGTTAACAGCTGAAGTACAGTAAATCATTGCCTATTATGGTGTGCCAGTAACTGATATGAGACTGTGGCTAATCACCTGGCCAGCAGTACCACAGTTGACAAACTGAGCAAGTATCTTGTACGAGGTGGCAGTCAGCTGGGCGGCACAGGTCGGATCTCCCAGGTAGATGCTCTCACGGTCCAGCTGAGGTAAGGATTGCTGTGGTATCAATATGGTGAATTCTGATCTTGTGCAGCTGACGTTTACAGGTACCACTTAGATTTGGGGGGAGACACAGTTCACACTTTGGTTTCAATGCCATGGGAAAGAGTCGTTTGTAGAGATAAAAATGTGGCACCTGAGATTTAGACTGATCATTGAAAGCAGTAGGTGGTTCATGACGTAAACCTACAGCACCCACTATATACGTAGAATTAACTACACAGGGGACATTTACCTCCAAGATAAGAAGCAGTGAACCCTCTGTGAGCCTCATTTCTGTCTGTGCTGAGGACCACCAGCAACTTGTTGCCCTTTGAGACGAGGAAGGGAGGTTGCTCCCTGCCACACCAGCGTCCCAGCAGGGTGTCTGTCTGACTGTTCCCGTCGTAAACTGCAACAGAGTCATAGTCACACTCATCCGACAGACTGTTGCGGTCCTCCAAGTCCATGACTGGGAAGAATAGTTTGATGCGGTATCCAGCTGCTAGAGTGATGCTCCAGTGGCAGTTGATGTTGTTTGGGTAGATTTTTGGGAAATGCGGGCTGCTAAAGTTGCCACTTACAGCTGACATGACCTGCTGGCATTCACCTGCAAAAAAGTCAATCAGATAAGTTAAGTCAACTTTACTCTTTATTTGAGATTACTGAGTTCAGTTCGGTATTGCAGTTGTAGGAGATTGCATCCACCGTTAGATACACGTGAGTCTCAGAAGTAAAAGTTTGTGTTTATAGAAGTATTTCATTGGCAAAACAGATTACTCGTTCAAAGTTTAAAAGGAATAGTTTCACATTTGAGAGAAAAATCCTTATTTGTTTTCTTGCTAAGAGTTAGATGAAAAGATTGTCACTCAGTTGTGTAAGTATGAAGCTATCAATCTTCTCATATAACTCATCATAAAAACAAAAAAACAAATATGCATATTTCCCAAGATGGCAAACTATTCCATTAAAAGCATGACATTTTAAACATTTATTCTTATCAAATAAGTGATGATTAATGAGGCAACAGTAAATCAAAATTTGTGCCAATGTCTTTTTGCAACTGTTTTTGGATTTTCACCCTCTTTCCAATTATTCTTTGCTTGACACGATCAAATGGGGACAGTCTGTGATCGGTTGTCTAAAAGTTATTCTGCAGTGTTTAAATTGGATTCACGTCTCCGCTCTGGCTAGAAAACTCAAGGTGGAATGGATGGTGTGAGATGGGTGATGAGCTCTGCTCTATTCAGCCATAGTGCTTTGTATTGAAGCAGAGGTGTTCAATTTTCATTTCATCAGATGACAGGATCGTTTGTGTCATGTTCTACAGTAGGTCTTTCATCGGCCCTGTTTCAAACTTTCAGTATGATGTAATGCATTTGGATTTCATGGTTGCTTTTCTGTTCTGAATAGGAGAATGAAAAGAATTTCTATGAATAAGTTGCTTTATGTAAACCCAAAAATCTGACTGATTGGTCAATTTCCCGCAGGGTCAAACACTGAAAGCACAATGCATACTGATGTTTAGTGTTTATTTTTTTGAGTACAACTAATCACATCAAACTTTCCTACCTGAGTAATAGTAGGCCTTGAACCCACGTCCACCAATGTTGAAGTCAGATTTGAAGATTACCAGGAGATGGTTGGAGGTAGTGACCATGTCTGGGGGTTTATTCGCCCCGCAGTATTTGCCCAGGTGACGATGGGTGACTGTCGGACCATCAAACAGGGCGACAAAGTCAAAATTACATCCCTCGTTGTTTTCCAGCTGGAAGTCCAAAAAGACCAAGGTGACCACGCTATTGTTGGACACATGGATGGCCCAAGAACAGTCAGCATTGTTGCTGTATTCCTGAGGGTAGCCTGGACTGGAGATTACACCTGATAGGCCAGTTAGGACTCCACCACACATATCTAGAAAAGGATGGAAGGAAAACTCATATGCACCTTACATTTTTCTTTTTGAAAAAGTAATACCAGAGATGACAGTTAATAACCTCCAGAGAGGGTTGTAAAGATTGTAAAGATATTCAAGGACCCTGGAGGATACATTCTAATGGCTTTGGTGATCCCCTGACTTTTCCTCCAGCACCAATATGAGATTAACATTTTTTTTTTTTTTTTTTACTGAAATGTCTCATAAGGTAATGGATGGATTATAAAGAAATTTGATTCACACATTTATGGTCCCTGGATGAACTGTAATAACTTAGATTCCCTGACCCTGGGTCAAATTTCACTTTCACTTCAATACAGTTCAAAACACAATTTTCAGAGGCATGTAGAGTAGTAGAGTAAACACAGGAACATTAAAAAAAATGCAAGGATAAGCCGTATGTTAATGCAAAATTAAGCTGCAATCACTACGGTAACAATGACATAAGAAGGATATTAGTGCAAAAATAAGCGGTACACATTATGTGTACTTGTAATGACATGAGAATTATAGTATAATGCAAAAGTAAACTGTGCACATCATGACAATAATGATAACGATATCAGAATGATGCGTTTTGCCTAAATGCCTGTAAAAATCTAATGACGGTCCCATCTGCCTCAGCTGTACTTTGTGTTTGGTGCTTATTAACGAAACACACTAAACACAGATGATGAACATGGTACAGGATATCAGCCAAACATAAACATGGTGAACACAGAGTCACGAGCATGTCTGAAGACTCTTGTTTCTGTATGATGTTTTGGTGAGATCCAAGTTCTCCAAGTCACTTAAGGTCAAGAAGTTTTAGCCCAAAGACATGACTTATGGTAGCGGCAGAAAATCAACTGAAGTTTTGGGCAGTAGGCCGACTGATCCCTGTCAGATTTTATCAGATATAATGACTTACCTTTTCTGTAGCCAACACTGAAGCCCCTGTAGGCCACATGGCGGTCTGAATGGAAGATGATGGACATGACGTTCCAAGAAGAGGTGAACTGTGGAGGGGAGATGTCACCACAAAAAGTCCCAAGGAGGTTTCCCTCATCCTCAGATACGCCATTGTAGATCTTGATGTAGTCGTAAGCACAGTTGGCATGGTATTCCAGCTCAAAGTGGTGAAAGGTGAGGAGGACAGAAGAGCCCTCTGCCACCACAATCAGCCAGGAACAGTCAATGTTGTAGGGATACAGCCCCGGGAAGTTTGGACTGGAGATATTGCCAGATGGAGCAGAGAGGATCCCTCCACATTTGACACCTTTGTAATGAAAAAAAAAAGTGCAGCTTTTTCAGCTCAAAAGAAGAGGAAAAAAAGATACCGAATATGATTTATAGCTCTTTCCTTGCTTACTTATTTGACTTTTTTTCTAGCAACCCGATACAACCTCTGAAAGTGCATTACAAGCTGACATTGAACAATTGAGCCCCAACCTTCTCTGTATATACACTACCTGCAAGATAAAGCACTTCCATCCGATTTAAGCTTTGCTCTACCACGATAACAAATAGCAACTCACCTTTTTTAGAATCAGCCTTGTCAACAAGCAGTAGTAAATGAATCACTATAGCCACCCTGAGACTCATGTTGTTATTGTTGATATGGCTTTTGTCACGCCTTAGCTACAATTCCAGCAGAGACAAAAAACAACAGCAGTGTCTGAGCACACAGCCTTGAGACATCATCAGTGGTGCCTGCAGAGGTAATAGGACTTTGAAAAATTCATCCACAGCCTGAATGAGAAACCTGATACCCAAGTAAACCACGTGTTGTCCTCTTCGCTAAATTTTAATGACTGATATCCAATGAGCATGAGTGGCTTGTCAGGACACGGAGAGTTGGAGAGATGTTATACAATTTTAATGATGGTCTCACACACATGCACACACACACACACACACACACACACACACACACACACACACACACACACACACACACACACACACACACACACACACACACACAAACCAACTGCAAGTAGAGTTGATAGAAGAGAGGATGAAACAGAGGACGATGCTCACATTTGTCACTCATATAAAGGGCTTCATTAGAGCAATGTAAGCAGGGGCGTTAATGTAGACAGTTTCAGGCAGTGCACTTACACTGTGGGTGGAGAAAGATGGCCTTGCAACAACACGCTCTTAAGAGTGATTCAGACTTTCACCTCGGAAATACGCCTGTGTTTAAAGAAGGTACATGCTCTATATGACCTTGAAAAGGTAACCCATCCATCTCCACCATCTTTCATGTACAAATACCTCGGGCTGTGGCTGGACAACACACACAAGCCACCTGTACAGGAAGAAACACAGCAGGTTGTACTTCCTGAGGAGACTGCGGTCCTTCAACATCTGCAGCAAACTGCTGTGGATGTTTTACCAGCCTCTGGTCACCAGTGTCCTCTTCTACACTGTGGTGTGCAGCATATCCAAGAAGGACATCTCCAAACTGGATAAACTGATCAGGTGGGCCGGCTCTGTGGTCGGCATGAAACTGGACTCGCTGGTGACGGTGGCAGAGAGGAGGACACCGGAAAAAACTGCTGGACATTGTGGACAATGCGGGCCACCCCCTGCCTGTTCAGTGGAACCCCCTGCACACCGCATTCAGCGACCAGAGGAGCCTGTTCAGTGGAAGGCTGCTCCTGCCCAAGTGTAGCACCAACAGGCTCGAGAACTCCTTTGTCCCTCAGGCCATCATCCTCTACAACTCCTCACTCAGGGGAGGAGGAAATAAAGAGGACAGAACGGAAGGAGTGGGAGCCACTCACTGTGCAGTTGATGGTTTGCTCTTACATACCTGGGCACTTATCTCCTTTTTTGTGCAATAACTTTATCCACCACTTAAGTGCAATAATTTATCCTTACTGCTCATTTCTGTCAGATACAGTCATACATATTTTATCTTATACATTTCCTCTACATTTAACTTATCTGATTTAACTTTCCGTGAATTTTATTTGACCTTACATCTACCTCATATATATTTGACTAAGAGTTTATTGTTTACTGTATATTGTTATTTTTTTATACTTTCTGTATTTATTTAGCTAAGAGTATATCGGTTATCTTATACTGTATTTTCCTCCTCCCTTGTGTTTTTGTAAGCTGCTGGAAACTCAATTTCCTTGCGGGAGTCATCCCAAAGGCATCATTAAAGAGAAGTCTAAGTCTAAGTAAAATAGTCAGAAGTAATGTATATATTTTTTGTTAAATATACAGCCACCTCCTCTCTGGTCATGTGGTATAGGCTTAATTTTACCATAATCTCTCGCCTTTATATCAAATAGTTGTGCACTTGTGAGATTATTGCACCAAAAAATGCCATCTGTCAAAGTCAGCTATCATTTCAGCACCACAGTGAGTTTTCATGTTTCAGCCAGCACTTTGATCGTCAGAGAGCTTTCCATGGTTCTGATAGCTATATATTTTACCCCTCTGCTTTCCCAATAGCCTAAGAAAGTCATTTGGCTGTGAAATCCAACACATTGTTGGTAAAATATATATTCACCTGATGATGTGTGTGTATCAATGATTACTTCAGAATAGTAAGTAGTAATAGTGTGCAAGATCCCAGAACTATTGATTTAGTGGAGTGAGTTCTTGTGTAGAAGCAGCTTAAGCACGAGACAACAGCATCAACAACTTGACTTTGAATGGAAATGGAAGTCTACGGAAAAACGCACCGGTGTAGATGTGTTTAGAGTAAGACAAGAAAAATCTTACTCCATGCAATGTTACTATTAAAATAGCTGCACAGGTTTTTGAGTCACTGAATCTTTGAAACTTACAGTATATTATTGAGCATAAAGGTTCATTGTTGACCTTTGAAATGGTAGTTTAACAAGAAAATCTGAGTTCCATCAGATGAAGACCACAATGCAGCTGAAGGTTCCAGAAAAAGCTAGGAAGTACCTTTATTTAATAATTCTGTTTGAGACATGGGTATATCCACAAACCCTTCTAAATAATAGTTTGACATTTTGGGGAATACGCTTACTCACTTACGCTCTACACGAGAAGTTAGCTAGTTAGCTTAGCTTAGCATACAAATGGAAACATGTAGCAAACACCTGGTTAAAAAAACAACTCCTACCAGCACCACTTAAGCTCTCAATTAAACATGTTGTGTGCAATTTGTTTAATTTGAGATGGGGTTTCTAACTATTTCTTGGGCAGGAGCAGTGGCATCCTTGGGCCAAGCCATCTGCCTCCTGACCCTAGCTTCATATTTAACAGACGGCTATCGACCTTCTCATCTAACTCTTGAACGATGTACCCCCCGCTGTTCCTTTAAGTATCAACACCACTCTGATATGCCATTATAAGTAGTCATCTTGCATTTAAATAGGACTTAAGTAAAATTGCTAAGGCGTTTGCATTATAATGTAATCAAAAATAAAAGTGCCTGCTGCGAGATATGGTTCTGGTGTCTGTTACCACTGTGGCTCACACCTGCAGCTTGTATTTGAGAATGAGAAAATTACACCCTACATCCTGTGCTATCTACATTTTGAACGGTGAGGCATGCTGTGTATCTAATTAGCTCTTTGCATGTTTTGCACAAAGTACCTACAGTAATTGCAGCTTTCCACTACATGTAGTTCAAGTGGATTTCTATGAAATAAAGTTCTTCAGCCATTGTGCTTATTTGATTCCACCTCTATTCTATTATTTTATCTAATAAAGAAATTAACTTAATGATTGATTCCTTATTAAATGCTAAATGTTTCATTAAAAACCAACTGAACTGTAGACGGAAATCACTGAATTGTGACTCCCGAGCAAGGTCATCTCTCTCAAAGACACAAGATATTTGAATGTAGATTTTGTTTACACTCTAGTTTCTGAGAAAAACACTGCAATGACTCTCAGACGGAGATTTTGACGTAGGCTATTTGTCAAATGTCCATCATATCCTCTGACTCATTCCTCCCGGTTTGGCAGTCTTATAAGTAAACATTGCAGACACATGTAAGCAACAATAACCCTGACTCAGTGGAGTGTATAACAGACAGGGAGATAAAGTACTCTTAGTCTAAACCCATTCTGGAAATAAATGTTTGCTATTCCAGCAGTAATGTGAAGGCCGGGCTTTTAGAGTGAATATGTAATGGCTTCAGTGAGCAAAGCTAATAGGATGTGCCGACAGAGACCTGCTAGATGGTGCTGTTGCTCTATGAAAACCCATTGAAAATCACCACTGGCTTTTAAAAAGTCATGCTGAGCTCTAAGCTGAAATAAATAAGAATGTGATTAAAATCAGTCAAGTGTTTTTCACACAGTTCCTGGAACTAAAATGAACTGCCTTGCCTTTGAATTTTAATTCTGTCTTCTCTGAAAACTTGTCATTGTTCAAGGATGTGAGCACTGGGCAGGGCTGAAATGTGTTTCAGAAAGATATCGTTGGTTTAGAGCAATTAAATCACCTATTAGGAAGTAAACAGACAAAAAAAACAATTAACGGTTGAAACTTTTTGAAAATTCCAGCAGAATAAAAGGGAACGTCAGTCAAACATAGCAGCCTTTTGACCTGGGGTAGCTCTTGGAGCTTAACAGAATGATTTTGGTACATGAAAAGAGCATTTTGTTACAATTAGTTATAGTCAGCATCATTTAAACATTATTAACCCCCTGGATCATAGATGGATGGGATTTACTGTCTGGCAGGTGAGAGGAGTGTCTATATGTGTTTACATGTGCTGCTGTTGTTGTTGTTGTTGCTGCGGGGGCACTTGTCAGCTGTGGCATCTGGCATATTTGGGTCCTAATTGCATAAGAACACAAATTATGTGAATCTTGGTATTTTTTTTTAATAAATGTAATTTGTTTACAAAACATATTTTTCCACATCAACACAGATTATGTTAGATGCTGCTATGGGTAAACAGAGACTGTTGGTAACTGCTCACTCTGATGAATGTTCTCTAAAGCCCCTGACAGTCGGGGGGAAATGAGATGAATATATAAGCATGTATGTCACAGGACAATAAAAAGTTAATGTTTCTGACACAGCCTGCAGCTTGGCAGAACATCTCCATGTCATCTCCAAGTATATTCAGGGTGATGTCTTGGTTAGCATGATTTGTCTTTTAATCTTTTTTTAATGCATGGTGTGTTTCTTGAGAAAGAGCCCAAAGGATAAGCCTGAACCATTTTATGTTGCATGCATGCTGTTGAGATGCACACTACAGTGTTTCATCCCTTTTCTCGTTTTGTATTGTAGCTGGTTGGATTTTTGTCTCCTGTTTCAGCTGCTCCTGAGTGCACCAAAAGCTAATTTTCTAACAAGATCTCTGCCTGCCTCCCTCTCTCTCTCTCTCTCTCTCTCTCTCTCTCTCTCTCTCTCTCTCTCTCTAGGACAGTATACCTGTATGTCATTGCACCTCCAACTCAGGGCGCTCATAGATTGGATTACATACCATAATGACTAAACCTCTCTCTATAGTTGTGAGGGCAATGAAATCCAGTATTGGGGTTAAGCAACATAAGGGATAAAGAATCGACTTCCCTTGACAACAACCTCTTCTCCTACCTTTAAACTAACTAACTAACTGTTACATAAGATGTGAATCACAGAAAAGGACTACAGCAACAAAGTAAACCGCAAATTATGAGACATTGTAAAGTCAGTGCTTTGAGGTGTAAATAGGAGATTTCGCTCTTTTAATTGGAACTTATTTGTTCTAAAAACACTGCACCATATAAAATGTTATTTCTTCTACACTGTACGCAACACTAATTGGTTCCCACGCTGCAGCAATGGTAACTAAAAGATTGCTGGAACATTTGAATTTCAATTTCAATTAATACAATAGGAAAAACATACACTTTTGATAAATTGATTTGAATGAACCTAATACATACCATTCAATATATAACAACATACAATATACAATGGATATACAGTGAACACTTACAACAATACGGGTTTCATTATAATAATAATAATTATAATAATAATAATAATTATTATAATAGTAATAATAATAATAATAATAATTATTATTATTATTATTATTTTACTACTGATTCTGACTACAAACCCGATGGACAGACCCAAATACAGAGAAAATGTAGTAAAAGATTACAAGGTGAGTCAGAAATATGATTGAATTCATCCATAAATAGTACAAGCGGTTGAAGATGAATGAATTAATTAATGAAGTTTGCAGTTCCTTTCGACTTAACACGATCTGTGACGCACAGACAAACACGCACAGACGTATTCAGGCGCAGTTTTAAGTGTCAGTCATCCACCGATTGACAGCGTACCGAACCGAGCAAACAGTCATTAATCAACCATCACTCTTTCTGCCGCTGCGCCACACAGCCTACAGAGTTAGCTACCAGCTAGCTAGTGACTGGTAAAGTGAGCATTTAGCAGTAAACAGCCAGATATTTTCCTCCGGACGAACCTAAATGAATGTTCCTCCATAACTGCTGGATATGTAAGTAAGCCACTGCTAAAAAAAAAGTTAGTCATATCAAACTTCAAAGATTGTGATAATGTCAATTGCCAACTGATCGACTACCCCCAAGTGGCCAAACACACGTGTTGCAGGTTTGAGCTGTCAAAGCAGTGCCAAAAGTTGCTTGCAACATTGCTGTTTACTGTTATTCTAACTGTGCTCCTCGCGTAGCATTTCACAAGAGAGCTAACTGCCATAATGACACTTCAGGGCGGCTTTGAGAAGAAATAATTGGTCGTCTTATCAACTGTTTCAAGGACTTTCAACTTGGGGTTTCCTGTCTTTCCTGTAGAACTACGACGTTAACTCTTCCCAAACAAATGCCACGCTAAGGTAAGTGCTTCATGCTTGTGC
This sequence comes from Echiichthys vipera, assembly GCF_963691815.1. NCBI lineage: Eukaryota > Metazoa > Chordata > Actinopteri > Perciformes > Trachinidae > Echiichthys > Echiichthys vipera. Next base: position 9,080,735 of record NC_139840.1, read on the forward strand.
TAATAGGCCTACATCTTGAGCCAAAGGTTTGTTTCCATTCAGATCAGCCGGCGACACTGCTAATGTGCAGCACCATGGTGTTTGTTGTTTGCAAATTATTGCTATGTTGCTGCTAAGTACAACTGTGAACAATTTTCTCTCTAGTGGCTGAGCTTTTTTTTTTTTTTTTTTTGGTTTATGTGTGTTTGGCATGTGGATAATGAAGTAGCATCCTGTTTTTTTATGAGGAGATGAAGAATAGATTTTGCAAGTTGCCTCAGTAGGTCCTTCATAGAGGCTAAGATTGTGTTACTGTCCACTTACTGTAATGTAAACATGATTGGAGCTTTGCACACAGGCTCTTCACATAACTATGTCCCCGTAATGTTGGCTTCATGGAAAGCTTTTGTAGCACAGATGATGGGTCGTCGTACTGTTGGTCATGCTGCTCATCAGTGCCACATAACCTTTCATAGAAGACATTTTCTTTTTCTATGAATCTGTGTGCTTTCAACAGGCTCAGGATAATAGTTCTGCTGCATCGCTGAGGTGTTGGGCGTTCAGACTGAAAACAGCGTGTGGCTGCAGGTGGCTGCGAGATGATGAATAGGATCTCGGAAGACTGGTGTGAGTAAGAGAGTTTGAAGGCTTACCAGACATCTAAACACAAAGCAGTTTATAGCACTATGAGGAAAAGATAATGACGAAAGATTTTTTTACCTCTGAAAAATCATCATGGTGACAATGGTATTTTCTCCTTTCTGTTTCAAAGATTGCAAGATAAACAGTTGAATTACCCAGTTCAAATTTCAAAGATATTTACGAGGAATGTGGCTTAAATGTTTTTAACTGGTCAACACAGATAAGTCCAACCCTATTTCTGAATACAAAATTTCCCCTGTGTGGGACAAATAAAGGAATATCTTATCATATCTATGGCGACACTATTGCCTCGTTTCACTAGCTGTTGTGAACTCATTGAGATCTTCCCTTGGAGGGCCGAGGGAGCAAGCCAACAACAGTTGTCATTCCAGAAGTGTATATCAACCACAATGCATTGTAGTTGTGCATTCGGTGTAAAAAAATACATCCCTGGTTAGGTTGCAGTAATGTCCGTAAAACTCTCATTGCTTACCAATTACCAATGCAATTATCCTACCTGTGTTTGTGATGATTTGTAAAACGCAGTGTCACTCTAAGCCTTCAACTATCTGTCGATTTACAATAGTTTGGGCTGGAAGTGTACTACAAAGACAAGGACATTTAAATCCCCCGCTTTCTTTCCCTCTGCCCTCACAACCCTGTGTATGCTGCTACATAGTGCCAAGGGCTGAGGGGAATGAAGAGAAGTGGAACTACTAATGATATGCAGTGCCAGTTTTTCTTGTGGAGCCCTTTCTTTTTAATGCAAAGCACATTGTGTTTCTTTTTAATGAAATGTGCTCTATAAATAAAGCCGCCTTGCCCTGCCCTTTGTATCAGCACTGTGCTGTGTCACTGCAGTGGTCTCATTGAAAGAAATAATGGGGGGATGTTTTCTGTGCAGTGCTAACATGATGGTCTGCTGCTTCATGTGAGTTGGATTGATGGGTTTGTAGAAAGGTTACTGCCATTCTTTTAGGTTGTTTCCTTTTTGCTCACTCAAAAAAACAGGTGTCTGGCAGAGGATACAATTATAACTTGGCTTTAACCATTATTGTTTTTTTGTCCTCACATAGTTTTTTCCCAGTAGTATTGACTTCGTGGCAAGATCAACATGGCTTTTGTCACATACTGTAGGGTAGGTAGTCAGCAACATTTTCTCCACATGCTTTACAGTGAATGAAGCATTGGGGAAATAGTGTAATTCAACTCAAAGCAATATGTTTATGCAATGGTACAACATAATCCATACACATTCCTTGTTAAAGCTGACTGTGGGCTCAGTATTTAATGCATTTTTTTGGTGGTGAAGTTCAATATCATCACTCCCCTAATCTATTTTGGTGAGTCAGGTCAAGTTCAACTCCGCTACTAGGCTATCTGAAATAGTAGTCAGCTATATGCTTTTTAAATTTATATTATTTAAAGAGCAGGGCAGCCGATGGACAATACGTAATGCCGATATCTGTTGGTTATTTATTTTTTTTAATCTGATAAAATACAACAGTTTAGTAATAAATGATACGCAAACTTAACTTCTGAACTTAAATAAACATTTTCTTAACAGAGTTATTGTCTGCATTGTTTGTTTAGTTGTAGGCTATAACTTGCAGCATAATTTTGAAAGCGTTGTTTCAGTTGATTTCAGTTGTTTTCGTTATTATCATTGCGTTGTCGTGTGGACGGCCCATAAAAGGCTTCACAGTTACACTTGCTTAACGTCCAAAAACCCTCCCAAAAGACAAATCCGAAAAATGTTTTACTCGGGAGTAGGAGGATGCTACGTATGTCAGTACAATAGTGTTTCCTGTGATCTGGTTTAGCTGTTTGGAGACTTCCCAGCATTACACTGACATCTGTCTGTAGAATGGCGAAACTGACACAAGGGGAGCGCTAATATTGTTTTACAACAACTGCCCTGAAAATGCTGCCTGTAGATGTGTCTGCAGCTTTTTTGTTAATCGATTGATGCTGACTATCTCAAAATAGCATTAATCAGCATGTTTAGTCAGCTGACCCATTAATAGCTCTATTATTAACCTAAAATCTACTATTTTTTCCTATAGGCGGAATCTGTTGCAAACAAAATCAAACCTGTCTTTCAAAAACCAAAACACAACGTTGGAACGCTGATGCCCTGCTCCAATTGATTGACAGACTTTCCAACACCCAGTTTGTTTACATCAGTGAATTCAATATCAATCAGCTCAGCTTTGCTAATTGTGCAAATTATCCTCAAAGGCACAATTTGAAATGTACTGGCATCTGTGACAAGTGAAGTGTTTGTGTATAATGATAATATATATCTCAGCTTTTCATAGTGCAAACAACAAAAATATAGCCTCAATAGCTGAGCTCTATAAATCAATTTCAACTGTGGTGCCTAGACGGCTGAATTGTTTTGGGCAAAAAAAGACAGCTTTTTAATTAATCACTCACATAGTGATGCTGTAGTGTAAATACTCCAGATAACAGGAACTCAAAGGGGGGAGAGAAGAGCACCCTGGCACATAAACAGAGTACAATTATAGCCCTTACCGAGAGCACTTGATTAAGCTGTTTTAGTACCCTTTACTCACTGGGTACTAAACATCTGACTCATAATGCATCAGCTATCAGAAGATTGCTGTGCTATGTTCTATGCTCTTGCATGAATATTCACACAAGTAATTAAGGAAGGGAATGATGAAGTGGATGGGGACAGGAATCAGTGACGCAAGAAGCGGCTCAGTTACTCGCTGAAAAATATGAGTGCAGTGACTTGAAATTATCAGAATTATTCCACTTGCATTTGATCTTTTGAAGTGAATTTTATAATATGTAAGTTTAAAATTGATTTAATTGGTCATTGCAGCAGATGCCTAAAAACAACATTTGTTTACTTACATTTGACTAAATCCTCTCACAGCCGTAGGAGTTTTGTCTCTTTTCCGTCAGGATAAAGCCACACAGTCCATAGAGGGAGAAGGTTATGGTCGTTAGCGTTTGTTGACGTTTTCCTGCAGACGGTCAACATTGGTTTCCTTGAACCATGACCACGATCCTTCCAAAACAATGTAATCTTTCCCTAAATCTAACCAAGTCATCTTTGTTCCTAAACCAAACCTTTGTTGAACGTATCCTAAATGTACTCATGCCTTTAAGGCACTACTCATAAGTGCCATTTGTTTTCTGCTTAATTTCTACTAAATGCCAGTATCCTGCTGAGGTAGCAGGTACAGTACAGCACACTGAGAATGTCAAAGATTTAATACCCTCATTGCCATGTCAACAGAATTCCTATGACCTTTGCCTTATCGGATTTTAACCTAAAAGCACAAACACAACATGATCAGTGATATGATCCTTCAGTGTATTGTGATTTTACTGTATGAATATCACGATGGCCCATCTCTGGCCACAGTTTTCTTCCCTACTGTTGACCCCTTTGGCCTTGGTGGACTTTTGGGTGTGAATGCGCTTTTTTGCTTCCTGACAGATGGCCTAGTGTAGCAGTAATTTACCAATCTGTCGGGGGCACCAGCAATATGTACAGCTCGGTCACATGCAGAATACCCACACGTAGCTCTTATTCAACATTCACATTATTATTTAGTTGCAAATGATGTTTTGAAGTCTTTCATTGCGCAACCATATGATAACCAATTTCACCAGCCATAGTACTTGAGGCCACGCTGGTGTTGTTTCATCTGAACCACATAATGTTGCAGCAATCTAACAAAACAAGGTGGCAAAAACACAACAACCTAATTATTCTGTGACATTTCTGTCTTTAATATTAGCCATGGCTTTGTTTGGCAAGAAAAATGTAATCCATGAGATACTTGCATTCACAGCAGAAGAAAAGTGTGTGTGTTTGTTTGAGATAATCAACCCCTTGTGAAGAACCAATTTTTAACTGTCTCGAGATGCATCGTTACACCCCTAAGAACCAATGAAGATTTTTCCTAGGAGTCATTTGGAAATGATGCCCACCAGTATATTGATAGTTTGGGGGGGAAAGAGACAGAAGGTTAACAGCTATTGGCCAGTTCCACTCCTGGGATACAGAATGGCCAATTACTGTGATTAATAGGAGTCTAATTAAATAGTCTCCTGCACAAAGAATGTTTTCAGTATAATAAAACAGTAAGAAGATATTGCTTGTTCTTTCTCATATTTTATTACTCCTATGCTGTCCATATCTGTGAATCTCAGTGTTGTGGGTACATCGTCAGTGTCTCTCATAAGACATTATCATAACTTGCATGCAGACTAATGATAGTCTGTTTGTGTTCTTCTGTGTGTACATGGTGTTGTTTGTGCCGTGTTCCCTCATCTATCAGAAGGCTGCCCTTCTCTGATGGCCACTGAGGCTCCATTAGTACCCACAGTCCTGATTGATGTTGCACAATACTGTGTTGGAAGGCTAGGATTGTTGTTCTGAACCAGCGACATGCTTATTACAATACCTTTTCACCGCAGAAAATAGAAAATGGCTATGCTGATGTTGTAAGGCTCATATTGCATTGATGGTGAGCTCAGCAAATGTCTAAAGGTATTTGCTTGTCAGGGATTTGTTTGCAAATGTTTCATGTCTCCGAGAAAGAATAATGTTTTTGAAAACAGGGCAGTTTACATATACAGTGTTTCTGATTTAAAGAAGAAGTTATTTTATGCAGAAGCCTGTGAATGTTCTCATTTCATGCAGAACAGTTCTGGACCTTGACTGACAGAAGGCACAAGCTCCTCCGATTCAGATGACTCAGCTGCTGAGTGGTTACATTTGAGCCTCTACTGTATGTGTCGGTTGACATGCTGCTAGCCTGCTTGATTGGAAGGATTTAAGCAGTTATTGCGAGAGCTGTAAAAGTCACGGTCCAGTCCCCTTATGAACCCATTCATGAGCTAACAGAAACAAGATAAAAGTGGATGAATTTGTCTTTTCTCAAATTAAATGAAAACCGGTAGCCCTGCTAGTATGCCCACTGATCAAACAGAATGACATTTTCCATGTCTGTGTTAAACATCCTTGATCACATAAAAACGACATAGAAGGTGCTATTAAAATGAAAAGCCGTGGAAAGCAGAACTTGGTTCAGTTTAAGAGATCAGACACTGATATGGTTTCCCTGATGAAAACATAATTTTTTTTCTGTGTGATCTCTCCTCAGTGTTTTCAGTCTCTTTAAGTGCTTTCTGTGTGTCATCAAAATTGAACGTCTTGAAAAATGCACGCTTGGGTTAGGTTGCTATGTTGCTACTTTTCAAGTAGCAACATAGCAACTTTTGAATTCCTGTCTGCATTCAGTAATGGGATGCAATGGCACCATGACTACCAAGGCCAGCTGCCAAGATATCCACGCCGCAAGACAATGAGCGAGATCGCCGGCTCTGAAGCCTGCTGATGAGTACACAGTCTCTTTGATTTTGCATTTGGAACAGAGATGTAAAGCGTGTAGCCTGCTGGACTGTCAAAATGCAGCAGAACTGAATCACTCAAGTTTGAATTTACTTTGTGCCAGCTTGGCTTTTGTTCCTTCTACAGTGGCTCTTCCTTGTCATTATCAAGGTCATAAATTAGTCAAAAAATGGAACTGAAAATAGTTAACACATTGTTTCTCTCTCTGTCTGAAGGGGTATTGTGAAGGATTATTTTGCTAAAGTGTGAGTTGTTGACGATTAAGGTGATGTTTGAGATTATTTGTCTATACAGGGATACCGGTGATATGAGACAAAGGGGTGGACATGCAGAAAAGGCTGAGTCCGATTCAAACTGACAGCCTTAACTAGCTGAGCTTCCCACACACAAACAAATCTTCTTTTATTGTTATATTCATGCTGTTTGGCAGATGGTGTACATTTTTTCATCATATCTTTTTGCCAGCAATATATGAGTAACATTGCCTCATGTACAATGACGTGACAAGGTGCGGTTGCTATGCTGCATATTGTATGCACCATTTTAGTATTCCAACGCCGCACATTATTGCACCCGTTTCCACACATTAACCTTTCCCGAGTACTTTCCTTACCATTGTGCTCATGTATTCCCGGACTATGATTAATATGCCTTTGCCCTCGTGTGATAAAATCTTGCAAATCTCCCTCCCTGCCTACCTACAACTCCAGTCACCTTATTATTTCTGAAAGGTTGTATGGTCACTGAGCTTAGATTGTTCCATTCCCTGCTCTACATCTTATGCCCCACGTGTCCCTTCCTCATTTAAATGTGTTTTTATCCAGGAATGGAATATGGAAATGTGTTATAGCTTATGTGTGGATGATGTTTCACTATATTGAATAATCATTTCATCAACTTCCCACCATCGCAGCTTGTGTGTATGTCTTTGGTTTGCCAGTGTTTTCTCAGCAGGTCCTCTGTATCTAAATTGTGACAAAGGGAGTATTTGAATCAGAGACTACTGAAAATAAGGGTGTTATGAACCTCATTTATTTTTGACATCCCCTTTTTATTGACAGCATTTCCCAGCCGATCCCAGCTGACATCGGGCGTGAGGCGGGGCACATAGAGACGAACAGAGACAGACAACCATTCACACCTACGGGCAATTTTAGAGTCATCAATTAACTTAACACATGCATGTCTTTGGATTGTGGGAGGAAACCGGAGAACCCGGAGAAAACCCATGCAGACACGGGGAGAACATGCAAACTCTACACAGAAAGGCCCAGGCCGGGATGCGAACCTGGAACCTTCTTGCTGTGAGGCGACTAATAGCAGGTCATGTATGTTAAAATGTTAGGTTTATAGATCAGTCTTTCCTTTCCTTTACTTTACTTAAGTTCATTTTGTTGCACATCTGTTACTGAGGAGGGTTTTTTTCCAAAAGTATTTCATTCTACTTCATTAAACCTGGAAGAACTCCACACAATCTGTCCGAGCTTTGGTGAAAAGACGTCATTACAATAAACATGAATAATTGACACAGCTCTGCTCTTATGAAATATTCATAGGAATCAGTTGGATTTGTTTTGTACGCACGACAAACACCGGACCTCTGAAACTATTATTAGTAGTGAATAATGCACAAATAATCTTTTATACATGACACATCTATTATTTATTAATTATAGTGTTTTTCTACATGATTGGGAAAAAAAATACTCACTCATTGCTTCCCATTATCACATTTCACCAATCTAAACTACTGGAATTGGTCTGACTGTATTAATCAAATACTGGATGAAATATGTTTGATATATATTTCACATTACGGTAAGTTTGAAACTATTTACTGAGACAAGTTTGTTGATTTGGCGTTTAACAACTCAAACATTTCTGACCTCTAGTGCTGGAGAAATCACACCAAACATGAAATGTGCTGTTTCTTGAATCACCTATAGCAACTTAGTTAGAGCAAAGATGAAAAATCCCCAAAGCAAAGAAATTATGAGCTGTAGTGTTTAAGGGTTTTTTAAGGAGAATGGTCACTGTCCATGACTGAAGCAAACAAACGTCTCCCTTGAGTCAGCAATTTCGATTCCAGCATATGCTCAGACAAATAGCTCTGTGCATTAACTGGTGTAAAAGCCTAGCCTGACCAAATGGACCTATCTACCCACAGATTCTGTTTCAATTAGCACGCAGAAAATGATGAAAAAGCATCCATTATGGCCCACAGCACGTTTTCAACAGGGGCTGATCTAAAGTATGATGACAGGAAGAACAAGAGGAGGAAGTGATTGCTGTTGTTACTAGTGTTACACTGGGGGGACCATTTTGTTCTGCAGTACAGACTTGCACAGTATCTTTTCTTGAGTTTTCCAACACATCATCCATTTTACATTCTCTCAAAGCAGGCTGTTATTTTCAGAGTGTTGTGAAAGATTCAGCATGTTCACAATCCATCTTAACTGGAGTGCACTATTTCTGTGTGGGTACTCTAGACTGTAAGGTTTAAGTAGAAGAAATGGAACATATTCCTAATATAAACCATCTGCAACAGCTATGCTGGTGTTGTTTTTCACCTTGTGAGTCTGCATGTGTCATCATGGCAAATGAGGTCTTGGAGACATCTACTGTATCAGAAATGACCACAGAGGCGGTTTTGAGTATTTTGCTAAGTGTTCAGGCTGTGTGTCTGTCCGTCTGCGTTCAGATTTTGTCACTATACATTAAAGATGTGCAGTAAAGATCAAAATTAATTTGAGTTTTGAAAATGGGTGCGATGCCCTGTCTGACTAATAGTGATATATAATAATCCAAGCAAATAATTTAAAACACCAAAAAACACCAGACATTGCCTAGTTCTAGATTCCAAATGTGAGGGTTTGCTGCTTATCTCTGTCTTAACGTCATTGTTAATTAAATAATTTGGGGTTGTGCATTCTTAGTCAGACAAAAAAAGCAATTTGAAGATGAGCCAGCACCAGGGGATCAGGGAGAAAATTTTATAGACAAAGTGATTAATTCAGAAAATAATTTAACAGATTAATCAAAAATAAAATGTATCATTAATTGAAGCCCCAATGATAATGTCATGTTTCCAATATATGAGTACTTTTATTGAGTACAATCTTATTATTACTGATAGAAATGGTAAACTAAATAAGCTGGAATTATTATTGAAATGCTTTGAAGACATTAATGCCTGCCACCTGTGGTACTGTTATCACTCCCTCTCATCAGGCACAAACTATTTGTCCTCTTTTCTCAGGAGGGCACCATGTACTCATAAATTACTGCTGTAGTGTTTTGTGTTCAGACCAGAGAGGGACCCTGCGTGTACTCACTCAAAAGTGGGTACATTTGCGTGTCTCTATCTGCCTGTCTGATCTAGGTAGAGGCTATTAAAAGATGTACTCGCTGTGCAGATGCCCTTTCCATCATGGCAAGATCTGCTCCTAATGTCACCTTTGTCACTGTGACTGACAGCATGGAGGGAAGAGAGTGAGGGGTCACCTGCTCCCCACCACAGGACCACCTGTCAGAGTCAGCAGGCTCACAGCTGATGATTTTTAAGATCAACTTGGGGTCAGTGGACTTCAAATTCAAGGATGTACGCTTCATAAACTCAATGGTAGAGCATTCATTAGCTCCATTAGGCCTAAACTTTCAGAGGTTAACAGTGTCATTGACCTGAATAGAGCGATTTCTGTTTGAAATCATCACTCACTAAGTGTCCCGGAGAGCAACCTTTCCTCTGGGGTTCTACTAGTCAACTTTCTTTTTAGCTGATGGCCCATATCTGCTTTTATGACACAATTTAATTTGCTTTTTGGTCAGTGTCCTTAATCCCCTTGTGTGAAATCACAATTTCTACACATTTCATATGTGTCATATTACTAGCTGTGATGTCATTTTGTGGGGGTATTTCCTGGGGATAGATGGTCCTTGCTTCCCCATGATGCTCAGTGAAGCAGAAAATTGAAAAGGGTGGATCACCAGATTCATAGCCCATCACCTTTATTAAGCCTTGTTTGCACAGACAGAAAAGTGAGTGTGTTCATTTCATGCTTAAAGTTACAAGTGTCAGCTGTACCCACTTCCTACTTAACTAGGAAGGGGAGCCGAGACAGATTTGCAGTTATCGTCATCAGCCTTTTACTAGACGGGGCAGATCACAGAACATAATCTCCGCATGCTTAGCTGCAAATATATATATATATATATATAGTTTGTTTGCACCTGAAGTCAGCAATCAACAGAACCACAGGGAATTTATAAATGTATGTCGATGAAAAACACCTTGTAGTCTGAATGCATCTACCTCAGAATTAGCATGATAAGGATTTTGTCATAGAAATGTAAAATCACAGTGGGATAGGTATAACCTGAACTGGTAAAAAAAAAAAAAAAAACTGTACTGCAGTGTCATTGTTAATATTCTCTTCCTGTGTCTAGCCAAGAAAGTATTTTTGACACAGTCACATAGGTTGCAGATGCCATTTTGTACAAACTGGAAATAAACAGCTGCTACAGTAGTCCTGAATCACCCTGGGAGTTTTAAAACAAATGACCAGTTTCCCCTGCAGTGGCCTTGGTAGTCCTAGCAAGCGGCCTGCAAAACCCACACTGTTTAGGAATATGCATTTACATCATGAACTGTGGTGATGAAGAGAAGCCTGTGCTGCTTGAGACAAAAGTGGGTCATGCAAGAACATCTTAAGAGACTGCTGTGAAATTCTAAAAAGTAATTTGCTGGGAATTGAGTTTTCTAATGATACTAAATGAAAATGGAGCAGTGAAAGTGTTCCGCTCCTGTGCAAGCCCCACTTTCTGCAACCCCACTGAGACGCTGAGGCGACATGGGAGGGTAGTAGAGCCAGGGCTTATGGAAATGAATGGCACCATGTGAAAATCACATTTGATTGTGCTTTATTAAACTTTATGGCTGTTTGATGAGGCCCATGTCTCTTAAATAGGATGTCATTTTTTTTACAGTGATGGATGGAGTTCAAGTTCTTCATTTTCACATCGGTAAACATTTAATTGGGAAAGTTGACTATATTAACAGCCAGGAGGGGGGAGTTGTGACAGAAGGTTTAGCTGTTAAACTCTCATGCACACTTACAAAAATCTCAGCAGTTCTGTGTAGTACCGTAGAGTGAGCAGCTTCATTGGGGCTGCAGGGCAAACTGTTAACTCTTTTATTGATTAAAGGTTCACTGCCCTTAACTTTTCCTGACCAATTATTCCCAGCTAGAAATATTAACAGAAACACATATTTCATAATCATTCTGATCTTCGGGCATCCACTGCCTGTAAGGGATTAGTTCTGTTTGCTTCTAATGATTATTCTAATGATTTTTTTTTTCTTTTGTCCATCACAATTTCTCACATATGTAGAGGTTTCATCGTGCTTGTTTTATAACAACAACCCTCAATCCCCAAATATTTATTTATGGCACCAAATTCATTCATTTGAGAAGCTGGAAATGATGAACATTTGGATTTTTCTTAACGTTTAATTTTGATTTCATGCTGAAATATTAGTCCATTATGTGAAAATTAACTGCAGTTTTTATGTACAATTAATTGTTTGCCATTTATCATTAAATTAACCTTTAACTCAACCAGTTGTGCCTACTCATCAAAGAGCAAAGAGCATAATTTGGACAAGATGTCTGAAACGGCCCCCCTCTTCATCTTCAGGCAGTCTGAAGAAACTATCTTTGTCAGGTCTATCTTGGTGTGCTGATAATGATCATTTGGCAGTGGAATTGTATTGATGATTTGACCATACCCATTACCATGTCTAGACTTTTGTCTGTGTTCGCCTTTTCCCTTTGTCCTCTGTTACTTCCTCTTCATTATATATTTCTCCTGCCTCAGTGCGTCTTGCAGCTGCTGCCCTGTATAAGCACCCCGTTCGATGTTACATAAGCATGTGAATTGCTCTCGAGTGGCTAAAAACAAAAAAACAAATAAATAAAAGCAAAGTGGATTATCCATGACTCATTCCAATATTCGTGAACACTAGAAGAATTTTCTAATTTGTTTGATTATCTTTGAAGCGACAGTCATGCATAGTAATCCCGATTTATGCTAATGTGCTGTTCCCCTTCCTCTTCTCTCAAACTGAGGCTAAAGAAATCGGCATCTGGTGGTTTTGATGTGTGTGGCAATCGAGGGTCTGCAGTATAAAATTAAAATGGACCAGTGTGATCTGTTGCTATGAGTGTTTAAATTCTGTGCCATGTATGCTGCCCATTGGCCTAGTGGTGAAGAGGCTAATTAACAGCAAAAGCCTGCTGGTTTGGTTGCCAACACCAACAGAAGGGCATGTTCCAGATGCCAGCTGGTATCTGGAGGATGACTGCTTTTAGATTAATGGAGAGGACAAAGTAGAGAGGAAGCTGTAAAAGTACCATTTAAGGGGCCCATTTCATACTAAGAGATGGGCAGCAAAAAAGCCCCCCTCCTGAAGGAACATTTATTTTAGAAGGAGTATTTATTTGAACTGAAATTTGAATTATCCTGCCTTTTTGTGTGAGGGAATGTAAAGCTAGCAAGCCAGGCTAACTATTTTCAGCCCAGAAAATGTGTGGAGTCATTACATTAGCCGTCTCTTTTTCCACGAGTCCAGTTGATTATCAAAAGCAAACAGCCACCAGTAGTTTCCGCACTCCGTAAGTTACCTTGTGAGTTCTTCGATTTGATTTTGTTCAGTGCTGAGTACTGAAAAATGAACTCATTGCTCATACGCCCCCCCCCCCCCCCCCCCCAACCCCCATCTGGTCTGTATGGGCGTTGGAATTTAAGTAATATTATGAATTTTTGTGCCCAATCAAAATCAAATGACCGAAATGCCGTCCAAAGTCAAAAATTCATTCCCCTTTGAATACACTACTGTATTTGGTAGGGATGCCCCCAAATAGTAAGTAATAAAAAATCATTAGCCGACCAAAATTTCATTAGTTCATTGGTCGCAGGAAAAAAAACAAAAACATTTGGAGCCGTTTCTTGTCAAAAATTAAGTGAAAATCTATGTGACTGGCGGCTGGCCTAAAAGGCTGGAGGGCTTTTAATATTAAGGGGCCAGATACAGGAAGTATTTTTTTTAAGACAGCAGGTCCCTCAGACGTCACGGGCAGATAATAAATAAAAGCCAATCATGTCGGGAAAGATCAAATATTGGATCACTTTGAAAAGAACAAGGATGTCCCCAAGAAGGTCAAATGCAAACTTTGCAAGAAAAGCTTGGCCTATCACTCGTCCATTACAAACATGTCCTCCCACCTTAAACATGTAAGTGACGTTAGCCTAGCTTGTTCCAACAGTCTCCTTGATGATTTTTTTGACACATTCAGAATTAGAAACTGAAATAATGTGCTGGTCTCATTAACAGGCAGCAGACTTATAGCGCGAAAAACAAGATTTAAAGTGGTGCCTTTGCATGATCCTTTGTGGAGAAACTCAATGTCATAGATTGACTATTGTACCTAGAAATACATCTAAAAAATGTATGAGTGTTAGTTGACTGAAAAATCTTTAATTGAGGATAGGCTTGGAATGTATAACAGTGTTACGGTATACCAGGTTATTGAGAGATCCTGACTATGAATTTCAATTCCGTCAAAAATACAGACGCTCTCTTTCCATCTAGTTCTCAATTGATGTTAGATGGCGACTGGAGTGGTTCGGTTGTTTGGTGAATAACAGATTTATTTTGAATAGACCAGAGTTGACGATTGTTGAAACAGACTGACTAAGACAGTTTTGATGAGTCTTATTTTGTTTCTCTCTTTCTAACAAGGCAATTAAGCTAGTCTTTATAGGAGGTGTACGTTTGTATTTCTAGTTTAATAAGGAAAGGTAGTCTTTTTTTTTCAACACAAATACTGTAATATATCGCATAAACAGTAATACTGGTAAATGTCAAGACAGTATGGAGGTATTAAAAAATAGCTACTGACCAAACCCAATTGAGGACAGCCCTAGTATTGTGAGATATAACTGCCAAAAGTGGTAAAGTAGATTTGGCCCTCGGCTGGGGTTGAACAAATGCAAAGAAAGCAAAAAAAAATCCCTTGGGATGTAAAGAAGTAAAACTTGAGGAAGTTAAACTACCTCTTTAATTACAAAGTGAAGCTTCTTAATGTTGCTGTACTGACTTTGCATTCCTATCTGCTCATTTTATTGCAATTAATTTGTGAGACTCTTCATCTTTGCAGGTAGAGTCATTTTAACATTCTGGAAAGAGACTGCCGGTAACAATGAATGCATATTAGCTAACTCTGGCACATTTACATTCTAATGTTGATTAATGTGCAGTGTCTGTGACATAAATTAAACTGAATATAATACTTCCCTTTCACCTTGTTGATGTGTGCTGTAGAAATGAAAACCTATAGGTTTATGCAGTGATCACCAGTTTTAATTATTTAATTTAAGAAAAAATACATTGTGGATTATGAACCAGTCTCTCCAAGTAAGTTTTGATTAGTAAAGTAACATTTTGAAATGAACAGTAAAATCCACATGTTCTTTATTTAAATACAATAAACACTGAAACTAAGAGACCCTTGTTATGGAGTTAGGATTTTATCATTAGATGGTAATTTTGTTTCTTACTATTTGATTGCTCTAAAATCAGCAATGGTAATTAGTGTTGAAGAACTTTTTACATGTTCCCTTGGAAGCATTCCCAAACTGCAGCATCTGTGTTTGCTTTGAGATGTCAGTTAAAATGTTTTGCCCTTGAATGTAAGATGAGTAAACCACGCTTGAAGGAGAGTATTTGCAAATGGTTTTATTTTCGAGTCCGAATGTTGTTTTTCAAAATGATTTAATGTCACACACTATACACAGCACAACGTAATGAGAATCAAACTATGCATTTAACCCATTGGTGGGCGGCCACTATTACAGGGCCTGACATACATGTTTGGACGGTGGGAGGAAACCAGAGCTCCCGGAGGAAACCCATACAGACACGGGGAGAAAATGCAAACTGCACACACAAAGGCCCTTCGCTGACAGAGAATCAAACCCGGGAGCTTTTTCGCTGTGAGGCCACATTGCTAATCATTGGTCCACTGTTCCACAAACATCTTGCAGGACTACTACTTAAGCAGGCATATGTATTTGTTCAGCCTGAATCAATGTTTTTTGCTTACTTGTACACCACAGAAACAATGCCATATCAATAACAAACAGTGATTAAGGTATCAGGTATAGTGTTATACCGCTGCGTGATTCAAAGGGTTTGCCTCTCAGGTTCAATTCTTGACCGTGGCGTTTCCTGTGTGAGGAAAGGTTGCCTGTCAGTGTTTCATTTCTCTAGTGCAAAGTATTATGTTTGGTTGGGGAAGATGATGGCAAGAGCCAAAACAAGTCATATGGGTGATGGCAAACAACTCCCCAGATTCATCAGTAGTCTAGCTGAGTAAAACTGTGGTTCTCCTGTCTAGCCATCCCAAGGCTTGTCTGAGAAGAGTACTACATCTGATATGATGCCAACAGAGCACTGTGCTCTCCCTCCTGGCACTACAGAGATAATGATGGCTTCTGATGATATTTATAAAGTAAACCATCACTTTCACAGAATCATTGACAGTTTTTACCCTCTTCTGTTTTTTTCAAAGGTAATTTGTGCAGCTTGTCTGCCAACATTCAAATTTTTTTATTTTTTATTTCCCAACGTTGTGCTCCTCTCTAAGCCAATGGTGACAACTCTGCCGACAGAGAAAGGGTCAAACTCTCAGGTGGTCCACTATTGATCAGCTGAAGGCTGCACATATTTTATCTTTGTCAGCTGAAGAAGACATTGGTGACAGCATGTAAAGGAACCTATGGCTGCTCTGGAAGTACAGCATTTAGCACTTTAAAAGTACCTTTAAGAAAACATCCCATTATCATGATTTCTTTAATCAATTCATAAGCATATATTTCTTCAAATACACTTTATTTGTTCGCGCCTTTCAAGACAACCAAGGACACCTTACAAAACATTAATAAAAACGTAAATAAAAGCATACAAATGTATCAATAGTAAAATCAAGTAGTATGTGAAATCAGGGTGTTCAATTAGATAAAAACATTACAAGTCAATAAAATCAAAGTGGATAAGGTAAACATTATGTGTGGTATGCTTATTTAAACAGATGTGTTTTAAAACACTACCCTTATCCCTATATCTCTATATCTGAGCAGCCAATGACTAAGTTGATCCATAAAGAAAGAGATGCATACACATACTTTATTTGCAAAGCTATCCATTGAATGTGAGTTGTTTGAGTCTTTTACATCAGAGATTTGAGTACAAAATAACATGAAACTGTAATGCATTGTAGTAAAAGTAGACTTCATACTGCTTTAGACTGCTGTCACTGTAATACAAACATTAAGGCTACACTTTTAATTGCCCCGGGCAACCCTTACATCCCAGTTATGTGTAACATATATAAATAATTGATATAACATAATTTACATACAATAATAATATTTAGAGTGTTTGAAATTACATATCAAAAAGTTGTTATACTTCAATCAATCAATCAATCAATCAATCAATGATACTTTTCAACTATTCATCCCAGAGGGGAAATTATTTATAATAACATTACGTTAAATTATGGTGGATGTGGGTGTATGGGAATGGTATTTTCTTTGTACCATGCAATTCATGGAAACATGAGAATTTGGTGCTTTACATACTTGACAATAAAAGTTTGCAGCTTGTTTGCTTGCTTTTAAATGGGGACTGTGGATTTATTCATCTGGCCCGGAGATCAGTAATATTATATGCTGGCAGGAGTGTAACCAGATGTAGTCATCGGTGAAGCTGCCTGGGGCATGCCTGTGTTTACCATCCCACCGATATTCATCTTTAATCAGGCGAGGCCACAGATAGATTAGCATGCTACATGTAGAGCTGTGTCAAACATTAACATGCTCCCCATTCGCCGGCGGAGAGGGGATGTGGGGAAAGAAGATAAGGTCAGCAGTTAAATATTATCACCAGGCACAGGAGAGGGACCTGAATTTGGCGCAGGGAGGCAGGAAGAAACCGCCATGCTTAAACTGCTCCATAAACAGCAATAAATGAGGAATAACTAGGGGCCCCTTATAGCCACGGTAGTTTCCTTCAGGCATCCCTCTAACAAAGACCAGGGTAAGGGTACATGACAAGCATCTCACTTATCACTCACCTACTTATTTTACACCATTGGGGTTGTAACATGTGATTCACTGGTGATGCTGTAAAACATATATTCTTAAATCCTTATTAGAGTTAGTCAGAAGGATTAAGGCGGAGGCTTTCTACTTATTGACCTTTAAATTGAGCTGAAATTCAGACGGAACACGTGTTGAAATGTGGCAGCAGAGCTGATAGATTTAAACATCACTCTTCAGACTGGGTCTTGTTTGTTTTTCAATCAGCTGGGACACCCATTCCATCTTCCCCGAGAGCCATGTTCACACATCACAGCAAAGCTCATAGTCTATTTCCGAAGTCTGCATCATGTTTGGTAGATCCCTCTAATAAGCACAGGTCAAATAACCTCCATAAATCATAAAACACAGCACTTTTCCTCTGGTTTCACTGCAGCTCAGCTGTAATGGAACAAGGAGCCAAGATAAATTGTTATTACTGCTCCTATAGTGGGAACCACTGGTGGAAAAAAAATCAATTGTATAATCACTCGTGGAGGAGAGGAGGAAAGGGCGACATTGAAGTGTTCCTCCATTTCAGGTTATTCCTCTCATGGAGGCTTAGCGCTGCTCACAACCCCGGGTAAGGGGCAGAACAGAGCGAAACGCCGAGAAAAATGATTCAGATTCAACAGTTCGCATTCAACTAAAGCACAAAGCAGAAAAAAACAGCAGAAAAAAACAGGAGAAAAATACGTGTATACAACTCTTTGTGGCTGGCATTTATAGTTCATTTGTTTTTCGCAGGAAGTAATTTTCATTAGCAAAACCAATTTCCCCCCAAGTTCCCAACCTGAATAATAAACACAAACTCTTCTACGGAGCGGGCAAAAACAGCATCTCAGCTCAAACTCTTCTTCGCAGCACTTGAGAAACATTTTGGGTTGCTGTCTTTGTTTGGGCTCCAGGTAAGAGGTGTCATAGTTTGCAGAGCGTGTCGTAATCACTTGCCTTAGGAAAATCCTGCTAGAGAGCTAATCATTACCACTCTGCCAGTTTGTAGAAGGGGTGGGGGTGTGGGGGGCACATTTCTCCTGCTCAACTTGAGGCTGCTTTCGTCTCTGTGTGACTGCTGCCTGTCAAACAAGTCACCACTGGCTGAAACGTCACATTTACATCAAAGCCAATCACAACACAAGTTCGTTTTGAAGCTGCAGTGAAAATTCAGTGATGTGGTGTTATTCTCTGCAAAGGTTTGTTTCCCTGAAAGCAAGCTGCTGTTCACCAAGAGCTTTTTGCTGTACTGTCATTGCTTCATCTTGCTTATAATATTTTATCATTTAGTTTGCTTTACCTTTTCATTGTATGCTTAAAAAAAGTATGTAAATGTGACTTATCCTCCAAGCAATAGCTGTACTCTAAAGGCCTTTGTTTGGTCATAAACAGTTTTTCATAAATGGTCATTGTATATTTGTATGCCTGTGAATGTTCTCATTTGTCCAGGTCATCGTTATCCCCAAAGCAGTTTCGGTCAAAAGCAGCTGGACTTGGTTATTTGTCTAGGAAGACGTTTCACCTCTCATCCAAAAGGCTTCATCAGTTCATGTACGCATCTGACCAGACTGGGACTGGTCCAAACATCTGGTGTGGAGATCCAGGTGTTTAACCTCTCACCATCCTGTATTTCAGTCCTTTTCTTGTGAATGTGATATCTTAAGAACTCCTGGAGTGATTTTCTTCAAATTTTGTAAAAAAAATAACCACTTGCACTCAAGGAACAAATTATTAGATTTTAGCAGTCAATGGTCGTGGTCACTGTGCCCTCACATCTGTCCTATTCTTGTAAATGCGATACTCAGGAACATCTTGAGGGATTTTCTTCAAATTTGGCACAAATGTCCACTTGGACTCAAGGATTAACTGAAAGCCAAAGGTCAAGGACACCGTGACATTGCCAAATGCATTTTTTGGGCAGAATTCCTATGCTAATTATGATAACATTTCACAAAAATGTATGATAAAATTAAGAATCGACATTCAGAACATTTATAGCTGCAAAAAATATTTGATCAAATGTAAAATAAGGTGTAGTGGAGTTATGGCGGCTTGAGCAGAGACTGAAGTCACTCTCCCTCTGTGTCTTCTTATCCGAGTTTCTCTGTTTGTTCGTTTTGAGAGTTGGTCCGCTCTGCGTGCATGGTAATGCACGTGAGTGCCTTGTGCGTTGGGCTGTGATGCCGAGGGCCGTCCCAAAACATCGGCATTCGAAGAGTTTGGGAACGGTCAGTGACAACCTTATGTTGGCTTTTTTTTTGTTATTTCAAGTACAGCACCTTGAAACAAAGTCCGCAAGCAATTTATTTAGAGTAAATCATTCCTAGTTTGCAGTCACACATGTATACATCATACATCATAGCAGGCCAATATCCCCACTGGGTTCTGAAGAAGATTGCACCCTCCTTTCATCAGAGAGGAGTTGTTGTTATGCTATTGCTCCACTGTCCAGATGTCTGAAAATATATGTTGTGATTCATTTTTATCTCTGCTGATAATTCAGAAGCTCTCTGTGTTCACTGTGCTTAAGAAAGGCTGGCAGTTGTGTAGAATACAAATAGAGAAATGCATGTCTACTGCACGTTTTGGTGGTAAAGAAGGAAGTGACCTAAAAGTAGGCCGGCATTTTGATTACTTCTGATCAAATCCTGATAGCTCATCTTTAGCATTCACAGCAGCACATGGTCCACCCCTTAGAGCGACTAGATCAAATTCTCAATTAGGCTTGTTGTAAATGCGCCATCAACCTTGAGAAGGGCTTTTTTTTTAAAAAGCGTGGTTCCTGGTTTGAATGTTAAGCCCCTCAGGCCACTTGAGGATACACTGAGAATACAAGATGGCAAAATGTATTCATACCATTGATGAATAATGTGTTTGTTCAAGTTGATTTTCATCTTTTTAATTCTTTTAAGTGACTATCTATCAAAGAGTTAGTTAAAACAATGGTGATTGATCATATGATCCACTAATGAAAGCACTTGTACTTGCCTTTTTGCAGAGAATTCCCTCACTAAATGTAAATAAGCCTCCGTGTTAGTGACGTGGTTGGTCTGCTGGCCCAGATCGCTTATGCTGCCTTCACTAATCGGGAAATCGGGAACTTCCAACCTCTGAGTCAGGCTTGTAGTAAGGGAAGAAGTTTAATAGGAGTGTCTGTGTGAGTGGGTGTGTGAGTGTGAGTGTGAGTATGTGGGTGAGTGTGAGTGTGATAGTGAGTGTGAGTGTGAGTGTGAGTGTGTGGATGTGGATGTGTGTGTGTGCGTGCATGCTTTTAAGAGGGACACATATGGGGTACGGACCGGAAGTAGATAGGTGAATGTGCGGCAATAAAGTTTACAAAACAGAAAAAGTCAACACGCATAGTGACCTTGACAAGATGGAGGGCTCTGAAAGAAGCAGCAGCACCTTGTTCTTACATGCCTGTCATTGTAATAAATTATACTGCTAATCTACTGCAGGTAAAGCTATGTTGAGTTACTCCCAATAGTCCTATCTCATTTTATTTACAACAAATGAATTGCAGCACACGCAAGCCCTCAACTGATTCATGGCTCCTAATTGGCCTTTAATGGAAGCACAGTGTGTTAATAAAAATCAGCCGCTTTTATCTTTTCAGGAGTGTTGGGAGGAAGTGATTAAATTGGTTATTAAACAGGTAAGTTGCTCAAACATTGAGGTGATTAATTCCCCAGGGAGCACCTTTCACTGAGGCATCCTCTGTAAAGATGAACATAATTGTACCAATTTCTACCCTGAGCCTGTGCCTCTCCCTAATTCGCTGTCAGTATCCCGGGCAGACCAAGTGGACTAAAACAAAACTAGTGACAGATGCACTGTAGCTCTGGTGAGGATAAAAAAACAAAAGTGAAGGCACTGAAGGTGGAATACTTAGAAATGAATTAAACTCAAGCAATTACAGTATGCAGAACAGTTAAATGGTAATTACAGACAAATGATCAGGGGATTTATTTGAGAAAACAAAATGTTGACTTGTGTTGATGTTGCAGTGCATCCGACACCGTGCTTAGTGCTTTTCAGAATTTCAACAAATGTGTTTGAGATTCCTGCTAAGCAGTATCATTCAGACAGACATTGACTTGGAATTATAGTTGGTGCACCTAAAGCAAAATTCTGTAACTTGTGACGAAATGAGAAAACTTGGTCCACCTGGTCCAAGTTTTTGCTGACCTAGGGGCTAACCCCCTTTACTTTAATCAGTAGGTAGCAGGAAAGACACAGGAACTCGCCTTGGGTCTTGAGGAGTTCTAGCATTTATTCTCAACAACAAATAGCCTAAACTACGCACACACTGCACTGCTACATTCACAGCTGTAATGTTACTGCCGACTTCATAATCACTGTCGGACAAGAGGAGAGGTTGAGACTGCACGCTGCTGGCAGAAGACAACGAACCCATTCTGTGTGTCGGCTAGTCTAGATTCTTTCTTCGTCGTTTTTACATTCACATGACTTCGGTGAGGTGCAAAAACGCTTTGTTGGTGCACATAAGCCGCAAAATGGCAGGAAAAGTCCTGGCAGTATAATACAAATTAATATATTTCATTTGCAAATACAAATAGAGTCCCATCCCTCCATCTCTTTACTCCACTAGCCTCTTTAACTTGGTGGTTTTGAGAATTTTTTTTTCTTTTTCTGAAAAGCTGCACTATGGTCCTGGGTTTTACTGACAATATGTTAAGCCAAAGGGTAACTGTACCTCCTACTATGCTAGTAAAATTATGCTAAGCTAAATGGTTATATCTACTGTTCTAGATAGCAAAATCATATCTACTTCTGTGGTAGATACAGTAAAATTATGCTAAGCTAAATGGGTGTCTACTACATAGCTTTATAATGTGAAATGTGTGCTTTCATCGTCTTTTGTTTACCAGATAACCTTGAGTATACACATGCAATGTGTCCTGTTAATATCCTTTTGCTCTACCAGTTATGATGAATCCTCAGTTCAGAAAGGCAAAGCAGACGCCAGATATTTTATAATAAAAATATAATATAAAAAAGGAGGTTCGTGGCGGCCGGTGGCTGAGTGGTTAGAGCAGCTGCCCGATGTAAGAGAGGCTTAAGGTCCTCGAGGGCGGCCGCAGGTTCAAACAAACACGGTCTGAAATGTGTGTGTAAAGACGTCTTTTTTTTTACTCATGCACTACAGTATATGCCGTGAGCAACACAATAAGCTCCAGTTCAATAGTTTCTGTGGGAAATTGTGCATTGTGCATATCATAAATGGAATGTAGCAGCCATCAAAGGACTTGTCACTATAACAGAGTTTTCAACAAATGTGATTTTCTAACACTTACTTTGAGGCATATTACACAGGAGCTGTTGAATGAAGTAAGCACTGTATTAGGCCTGTGATTGCCACAAGGAAGTCTCAGATATTGTATTTTACATTTAAAGTGTAACCTTTTCCAACACTTCACACTTTGATTTTGCAGAATCAAAACACTTGATGATTAAAAAAAAGAAAGAAAAAGCTTTAATAGAACTGCACAGTCAAAGCCCCATCACAGAAAAAAAATGAATGAACTGATAACAGTCTGAGTGGATTGGGAATTATGCAAAATATTCAGACTTTCCTGAAAGCTAAAACATTCTACGCAACGCTTCAAGAATTCCTCAGAAGGTCTTCAAAGGTTTTGAGCCTTGCTCAGTGAAAAGAAATAAGGGGGGAAATGCAACTGATGCTCTCGTCTAGCTTTAAGAACGTTGTTATAGTCTTGTGATTTCTCATCATACAGAGTGGGGGTGACTTGAATAAGCCTGCACAGTGTGTCAGGAAGAGGACACAATTTCCAAAATAGCTGTTTCATCAAAAGATGCTTAGGTGTGTAATTATGGTGGTATTCATCGCCTTGTGACATACACCATAAGTACCACTGTTATGGCAGCTATGACAGCTCAGTGCCTAGTCAAAGCATGTTCAGTGGTGGCACTGCAGTCCAGTTTTTCATTTAATGCTCTGATTCAGATATGAATATGTCATTTGCCTGTTATCCATCTTTCATGTTTTTATTGTAGTTTTGTTTTCTTATTTGTTCCTAGAGGACCATATAATGAAATACTAGAATTGGATAATTGCTTTGAAGCAATTTATGTTTTTCTTAGGTACGTTCAACAAAGTGTAACCAAATGGATGTTTTCTTTTGTGTTAATAGAGTGACTCTGTATGTCTCCGTTTTATAAGATTAATGATGGGGGCCAAGCCCTCCTTAAGGCTCATTCATTACCATGGGCTCATCTCCCTACAGCAAAATACAACACCATGAATCCCTCTTTCTCATGCCATGTAGCTGGAGAGATGTCTCTGGATCAGTTTACGCTTTGTAATTTCCTATTCAGAAAGGTTCAGAAAGAGATAATTATAGAGACTGGTGATTTGTGTGTGCTCTTGGGAATTTAAAAAAATGTCATGTGTTTATTATGCCTTTATTCTCAAGAGGAGTCCATATTATTACCTTGCCATATAAGGAGCAAGACACGTTGCAGGACAGACTGCCATCTTCTGTTGTCAAGAGGCTCATAGCCTTTAAAGAAATACGACATTGGGACTTCATCATCTGATTGGGACTATGGTACAACAGAATTATATTCTGGGGTGGTAATATTTTTATAGACTTTCATGAAGATAGTGAATATATGAACTAGGACTGTCAAAGTACGCAAATTCCTCTTAATGTCACAACTTTTTTTGACGAGTGTTCAATGCATGCACGTTCTGTGATTATGACCCTCAGCCTGCCCTGTATTTTGGGAAATCAGGAAGTGATGCAGCAGCAACATTGTGGATGGCAAGCAGAAACAAAACTCCTTGAGCAGAGAGGGTCTTTTGAATGGCAAGGTTAGCTTCAAAGCTCTGTCAGGTGGTTCTCTCGACGAGACCAAAGATATATGCATTTACTGTACATGTGAATTGAGTTTGTCGAGTCTATACCACCTACTGGCCAAGCATACAGCGGATGCATAGATCCCTCCTCCGCCTCGCCAAAGCTAGACCACGCTGGTTAATTTGCAACGGTGATGCATTGACAACTCTACAAGCAACAAACCTTCAACAGCTTTAGCTAAGTGGGTGGTTACAGTTTGCAGGCCGATGAATAGGCCGTTGTAGAATGTTGTTGTGATTCATGAGGTCAATCGTTTTGTGTTGAGCTGGTCAAGCATTTGGTGTTAAAATACAGGTGTTTAGTTAACCTTAATTTGGACAATGTAACATTCAGGTCAATATGCCCTTTGAGCCTATTTTTTGAGCTTGCAGTACCTTTAAGGGTGCACTCACACTGTCCATTTGTATCGTGCCCCATGCTTTAGGGTGATTGGACCAATCCACCTCCGCATCAAACCACTGCGAACAATTCTGTGCATCTTTTACAAAAGCCCACCTCTCTCAACTGGGCCGCGGCGGCAAGTGTGCCGTGCCTGCAACAGTTGTACTCACACAAGTCAAATTAACTAAACTTTAGCTGTGAAGCGTGCTTGGGCGCGATACGAATGGACAGTGTGAGTGCACCCTAAGGTTATTCTGGAGAATAACTTCATAACTTATTTATCTATCTATTTATTTTCATCTATCTTGCATGTGAGTCGCTCGAGCAGCCGTTTGAGCGGCCATTTGTTGGCCCTGAGAGAATCCCAGTTGCTGATTGGATGTAACTCTCAGCGGAACACTTTTATCCTGTGGTAAAGAAGAATGCAGCGCAGATAATGATCTGTGCACGCGCATCTTTGCACGGGCTTGTTAAAATGAGTGTGCAGCGGCCGGGTCGGATTCTGACCTGCAGCCCTTTGCTGCATGCTCCCTCTCTCTCTCTACCATTTACACACACACACACACACACACACACACACACACACACACACACACACACACACACACACACACACACACACACACACACACACACACACACACATAATGATTGACAATTGCAATGATACCCGTTTCAGCTATCTCTAGTGCAGTTGTATAAAATACTTGCACTTGTGTATTCATATTGAATTTACTTGGAAGCTGTTGGTATTCCAGCTTTGAACTTTAACCATATTATATGTTTAAATTACTCAACAGTAGTATTGCAAAATTGACTGATAATGCACCAATAATGATAATAATAATAATCCCATAATATTCTATCTATCTCTGCATAAAGAATTCTACCACACATTATTAAGAATTTCATTGCAGGATCTTAATATAGTAATATAGTATTTTTTACATCATCTACATCAAGAATCTAATATTAAATACTGTACCTCATATTTAATACCATGCATTTCCCGCAGGTTTTTAAAGTCTTGGAATAATGCAGGTTAGCAGCTTTATGATGCAGAGCATTTCACTCAGTTGTAAGAATATAAAGAATTGTAGTGGGTGTGTGTAAGGGCAAAGTGAATACAATCAGGCATGTAATTGTTTGGCTGTAATGGCAGTGACAAAGCATAGCTTCAGCAATAACAGATTGCTCCTTTCAACAACAGACAAAGGTGTTAGGTAATGGAATTCAATCAGCTGTGTTCTCTCCTTTTTTGTTTAATAGAAAGTGAAGGGGCAGCCTTTTGGTTATTTATAACAGATAAATCAGCCTTATAATAGTGTAGATATGTTGTCAAAAGATCTGCCACAATGAGGCATTGTGTTTTTGAAGTGATCTCAGGTTTTGTGATCAAATAGAAGGGCGAAGTATTGACCAAAATGCCATCAAATTGCAACCTTTATTGCAGCCAAAGTGCTTGCAAACTTTCGCTGAAAGCAAGAGGCGACTCTGTGATATTTCTGTACAGGCTCGTGATTGAATCAGGACTCTAGTCCAGTTGGCAACAATGATATTGTTACCGCTCAGTATTGGCTGGCTGCACCAGTTGGAAAAAGGGAGCGAGTCAGAGATGTGATCGAGGTATAATAGAGTTCTTCACAGGTCAGTGCAGAACTATTGACCTCGCAGTGGGTTCTTTCTGTCCTCCACTCATCTGCCACAACATTCACCACTCATCAGCAGTCCATCAGCCCCATGGTTTCCAGGAAGAGCTTAGAATTGTGAACCACACTTGTGTCAAGCTGCTGCCCTGTTTTACCGATTCTATTCCTGTTTTCCTTCAATATTAAGCATAAAGTCTTGCTGGCGTAGCTCTCTTGCATCAATCAAAATAGTAAATGGTCGGCTAGAGAGATGAGACGGTGGTGTACAAAATAACTGGCCAGGTCCCAAGCACATTAGTCTCTGTAACAATTTTCTGTTTATCAGCAATTTGCCCTGCTTATCATTCTCCATTTATTATTCTTTCTTTTATTATTTGCATTTTACAATCTGGATATTGAAGGAAACACTGAATTAGAGGTTATCCTTAACAGCCCACACGAATCGGATTCTCCTTCCCTGCATATTTTCACAGCAGCAGATTTGTATCCACTGGAGATAGATGTTGTTTTACCCAGTGGTGAGCACACATTGTAATTCCAGTCGATCCTAGGACAGCTATTATGTTGTTCATACTCTGTGTTTTTCTCTGCTATATAGCACCTCTGTACTGTTAGATCACACTTGATGCTTGTTCTGTAGAGACTCTAAGGTGGACTGGCACATAGAAATGTAAATTATGAAAGTGTATGGGTGTAATTCAAGGTATAGCTGAAGAAGCTTACAACCGCAGCATCTTTCCTGAATTGGAAAGTTGTCTTTATCTGTGATAAAATTCTTGCTCAGCAGCAGCAGATTATCATATATAATGCTTTTGAATTGCATATTTTAAGTGATAAGGCTGATGTTGTTCTATATTTTTCCAGTTGTCAACAAATCCCATGAAAGACCAAATGTGCTAACCGCGTCAGTACTTTCCACCTTCCCTACC
Source organism: Echiichthys vipera (assembly GCF_963691815.1). Classification (NCBI taxonomy): domain Eukaryota; kingdom Metazoa; phylum Chordata; class Actinopteri; order Perciformes; family Trachinidae; genus Echiichthys; species Echiichthys vipera. Next base: position 9,107,817 of record NC_139840.1, read on the forward strand.
CTGACTGTTCCACACTTTTCTTGGAATCAGAAAAATCTGCAAGTTGATGTTTCACTTTCTGATGGTCTTCTCTGGTCTGAAGAGGAGCGTGATGCTTGTAACGTCACCCTGAGAGTAAAATAAATGTACTTTATATTCTATCAAGGGATGCAACGATTTATCAGCAGAACCTCGGTATCAGCTGATATTTGCCACGTTGATTCCCATTGGCCCATTTGCAAATACGATGGTTATCACTGATGGCAGTGGTGATGTTTTTATGTTTTTTTTAAATTTGCGGTCAGAAGCAGACAACAGTCCCAATGGCCATGTGGGTGTATTACACTGTGCTGGAGAAAGATCTGCTACATAAACCGCCGTTGCAGCGCCGTTGAGGCATTTTCAAAAACAACCAAGATGGCTGTAGCTGATGTGGAAGCAACTATCGTGTAGCCTGATATTGCCAGAACAAATCACAAATGCATCTGCCAGAGCAAATAAAACAAGAGCTCACAGATTCATAGGCAAAAACACCTTTTATCTTAAATAAATTTCTCATTCAATTTTTTATGGCAAAAATGGCAACACTTGCTCACGGACATATTGCTGCTACCCCAGCTCATCTCTGCACGCTGTAGTCTGTTTACATTTTTCCGTTGCTTAGCGCTATGTTATATTTTCCATTTTAATCTACGCCTGTTTATACTGCTCTATGGAAGTCAAACTGAAATATATCACACTAATTTGAATTTGCGATCTCGGGCTAGGTCCACTCAGCCCCAAATCGGAATTCTTTAAAAGTGGGTCACAAATACATCATAGTCTAAGGTACTTCCTAAGACAGATGGGCACTGTAGATGTTTTGGAAATGTTGCTCAAATACCACTAAATAATGCATTTATTGAGGACTATTTCCAGCAGTGGATTAATACATGTGCTGCTCTAGAGATTATCTCAGCAACAGGATGGTGTATGTGGAACCTATGTTGCCGCGGAGTGGCGGGAAAATCCAATGTATCAATTAGAAGGTTGTTGTAACTTTAGCATACATTGTCCAATTTGCCTCAAATGTCTTATGCTTGATGAGGGTTCAGACCTGAGGACACCTACGTCCTGTCAACATCACAAACAAATGTGAAAATTGATTCAGCTGACAAAGAACCAGATGAACCTGAACCAAAAACAAAAAGGAAACTTGTACATTTTTTGTTCTTTCATGTCACGTTTTTATTATTAGGCTGACCTATAACTGCGTATTATCTTAATTACTCAAAATATAAGGTGACTTAAAATAGCAGCTGTATTTCAGCAACCAAAAGCTGATCCCTGGTGACCAGCCTGGCAATCCACATTTAAAAGTCAATCGTTGCACCCTGCTATACAAGAAATACTTAGAGACAGAGAATCAACTCATTGGCTTTAGTCTTTCATCGATTTATTGAAAAAGGGGAAACTATAGAACCGTTTTCATAAAACCATTTATGCTCCTCTAAGAAAGGAAAATGTATAGTGTTGAAATCACTAAGCAAAGTATGAGGAGTCTAAGCCATTTATCTCATTTTCCACTTCTTGCAGCATGCCAGGCATGACATTGTTACCACTCAACTGGCTGCTACTTTAGAGCTAAATTCCTTTCTTTGTCTCCCACTCTATCCCTTTCTTGCCTGTCTACGTAATGTATGTTCCTGTCATTCTTCAGGCAGTATTCACACATTTTCAAAAAGGTTTTCAAATAATTTCTTCTTGATTCATCTAAAAAGGTGTCCTGAGAATTTTAGAACAAAAAAAGATTAATTGGCTTCGCTGTGGCTAATATTTTACAAAAAAACAGCCATTTTGAGGACAAATGCAAGTTGGATTGTTTGGAGAATGAATAGGGGACATGATGTAAGTTAGGTTGTTCACCATTTACTTTCTAAGAGAATATTCGTTAAAGGACCTTGACGGCTCAGAACAGCAGCAGCAGAATATAGAGAGGATAAGAGACAGGCCTCTGTAGCAATTTGTAATATTCATGCTACATTACACAAACAGCCGTTGAGCTAAAGCACTCTGAAGAACCTATTTTTATTCAATTGTGCCCTCTGTACTGAAGAAGCTTTAGAATTTCTGCCATCAAAGGTTTCTGTGAACTATTTAGTTCAAGTCTAGATAATTTCTAGGCAGAGAATGTAGTGGAATTCACTTAAATCTGTGCAGTAGACATACTTTTTGTGTTTGTCAAAGAAACCTAAAACAGTGCCATAAGAACCTTGAGTTTCCAATTATTGTCTGTCCCGCTGGTTTCGCTATAGAATGGGAAATATTCTTGTGATGACAGTGAACCCATCAACATAGTGGCAGCAGAGGCAGGCAACATTAATGAATCCTCAACATGAGACACAGAGCAATTATGCCTGATGTTGCTATGACGTTTGTTCTTTGCTTGTGAAGTGCCGTCCAATTATCAGTTGATCTTAGAGTTTCCAGGGGATCACGACAATTGTCACTTGTAATTTTGTTGTCACTCAGATGATGAGAAATGTAACTTGGCAACAAAATGGATGGCTTCACAGGTCTGTGCGACACTGAGCCAGTTTGTTGTCACACTATAATTAGATCTGACAAGTATGTCAGCATTTACAATTTCCATGTTTTCGCTATTGCTTCTTTTGAAACCAAACGTGACAAATGCAAAGATGCACTTTTCAGTAATGTGGTCTTCTGAAAAGTCTGCTATAAAAATTATCGGATTCTTTATTATAATTATTCGATTTTTAAGTTTTTATTGTTGGAAAAAAATAGATCCCACACACTGCTGCTGCTCAGCATCCAGGTTTAGTGTTGGTCCCTATGGACCTTTTGTCAAGAGTGTTTTGAAGAGTTCTCTCAACATTGATCATAAATAGATAATGTTCTGCCTAAATAACAGGAACAGGAACAAGTTAGACACCACAGCAGATAATTAAGTCAATTTACAGAAATTCTATTTTATGTAATGAATGGAAATGCTGGCATTGCCGCTTTTATATGTCCTTTAAAGTTTTGCATTTACATGCATTACTTGTCTCTTGAGTATACAATAAGTAGGTCTCCAAAATCCCATGGTATCTCATCAATCAATCCTTTGGGGAATAGAGTTTAAAAATATAACATAAGCATAGCCAGTCAACTTCTGTAAGTATTTCATCAATGTAACCACATCTGTCTGGCAGAGTCCCCTTTCCCCTGCCCTGGAACCTAAATGATTAGATTCCATGTTGGAAGTCATTGAAATGTACTGGGTAATCTCTGACATTTCTCCTTATGAAGCTTGTGTCTCTGTCTTTAGTGCTTTCGTGGAAGTGATGCATTACCAACATAGGATAACCTCAGTTAAGCTTGTTTCAGTAAGCCATTATCATCATAGACTGTGTAAAAGAGATGGAGGTAGCTTCCAATTCTGAAACATCAAGCCAATATGGAAATGTCTTAACCTCAAATTCTCTCTAATTTCCTGCAGGGGGCGACTCCAATGGTTGCAAACAGAAGTCATATATGTAGAAATTTGTATAGAAGTCAATTGGATAAAGAGCCTACTTCTCACTTTATTTATTACCTCAGTAAGCATTTTCCTAATGAGTTTATCGTCTCAATTGCTATTTCTAAGTCATTTCAATGTAGCATGGTGTTCATTTAGTAAATTATGGTTTTATACAGTCTATGGTTATGATAAACCTGTGAATGTTCTCATTTGTCCAGGTCATCGTTATCCCAAAAGCAATTTCAGTCAAAAGCAACTGGACTTGGTTATTTGTCCACGAAGACGTTTCACCTCTCATCCAAGAGGCTTGCAAAGTATTGATACTTTGCCTTTAAAAGCTGGTTCATCACAACAACTCAGAGCTGGCTGAACACAAAGTTGGCAAAGCGTCTTAAAGACCGACACCCCGGTCTTTATGGTGGATTAAGAGAGTCAGTAAAGTTTCAATTTCTACAACATTAAAGTATTAAACACATCATTAAGCTAGAAACTAGCATCTAATAATGAACGGTAACAGCAGAGCTAAGCAGCTAACGTCATCATCCCTGTCCATCTAACATTAAGAGGCGTTAATTTAACAGGATGACACAATTATGTTTGTCTGAAAAGTCAACCAGCAGTGAGACAGAAACAGTGGCAGCCTCCATTACCTACTATATTTAATCAGCAACGATAATACGGAGCTTTTAAAAAATGTTGTTGTTGATGATGTTGAAAGAAATCTGCCTTGATTTTTTGTAATTTTTTCCACGTGGTATCCAAAATGGTCTAGAGTATTCAGTATTTTCCTGGGTATCGGTGACGACTTTGACATTCTAGTATTGTGAAAACCTTACAACATACTAAAGTAAACTTAAACATTAGTTTTTATTTTCTTGACAGGTTTTGTGTTATATTTTCCTGGGTGAGACCAAAGACCATTTTTTTCTGCCATGGCTGGACAATAAAGTGTATTCTATTCTATTTTATTTTTTTTACCTTCTCCAGCATATGTTTTCTGTATTTCATTTCCATCTGTCTGAACATGGCATGTTTCATTTAACTACCATTTTAGCTTGTGTTGCTTTGTTTTTACCCATAAGAGGGAATCAAGTTCTGAATTAGTAGTATTACTAGTAAGTATTTTATTTTATTTTTTTGCTAGATGATCTGCAGTTTTGTGCTTTACAGTTGTTATTAAGGCTGTCCAGTGACTCTGCTTTTCAGCCTCACTGTCACTCAACTTCAGCTCTCTTAGAAGTCTCTGCTTTTGGTGAACAAACCACTAGGGGGCAATAGCTCACCTGCAGTCACGATCCTTTTGTGGACTGGTTTCAGTGGTAGGCTCCATTTTTTCACACCGCCACTGTGCACTGTGACCAGTGTTCTAATACCCACCCTATGTGTGTTGGGGAATGTAGGCATACACCCTGAGGCCAGGCTACATTTCAAACAGGAAGGAATTTGAACACTTGGACTGAGAATCGTAAGATCCATCCACACATGCAGAATTAAATGAGGGAGATGACTCTTTTTGGGCACTTGCTGTCCTCATTCAGGCCTGACCAAGCCTTACTACTGAGGGAAACCAAGTATTGTCACTTCAAAACACAATATTTGGAAAAGAAATGATTTTACCGTCAGAAACATTTACTGTTCTTTAAGCCGAGGAGGGATTGGGCTCAACTTCATCAGTAGCCCATAATGTGATTTACCTTCACACTAACATTTTTCTTTCCAAAAGTTGAATATTTCACTTTAAATAAATCTCTTAAAACACTCCCTATAAATCTGCCCTGCTCATGAACTAATAAATGCTTGGCTTATTTTAAGGCTGTGCTTTTATAAGTGCTCTGATGTAATAGCTGAATTACTTCTGTACTGCCCTCAGCTGGGCACCTACTTTTCTCTTTCTATACATAAATGCATTGCTCTTTGGATGCATTCAAGCAAGTGTGCTATTCGAGCAAACAATGGTGAACATACATGTAAAAGCTACTATGCAATGTCCTCTAACATTCATCATTGTTTTGATATGCTGGTCCCAGGCTGATAATGCACGACGAAAAAAAAAAGACAGACGTGTGGAAGCGTGCATTCCCTGTGTGAATACATACAGGGCGTGCTGTCAAGCGTGTCGTTTTGACTGCAACTTAACTATGCGTGCTGTCACCCTAAAGCGTCTCTGTGCTTATTCAACTGAGTGAAAGAATGTACGGCAAGGCGAGGTATCTTCTGTGTACCTGGTATTTTCCTGGCACAGGACCACTGAGGAATCCTAGAATATTCTTCTGTTTTCAGTTATGCTTAAATTATTTCTCATTATGTTTAATGTACCTTGTAGCCCCTGCCCTATATGTTGATGGTTGCCTACATGTTACAGTATAGGCAGGAGAAGTAGAAGCAGCACAACACCCTTAACCATATGCGTCCTGTTAATTTTATCTTAATCTGGTGTCAGTCTTGTCTCGGTCATACCCTTTGTTACGCGATCCTCCTCTTTATCCTGGTAGCACAGCCATTTAGACAGTGACATCTAATAAGCTCGTCAGTAAACATTGGCAATTTTCAGTTGCATTTTTTACATAGAGCACAATTGATGGCTTAAGTGCTTTTAGAGGGAAATTATAGAACAAAGAAGTAAGTGCTCTTTGGAGGACAAACTATGTAATGGTGACACTTGTTTACTTCCTCAAAACAATTATTTGGCATTTCTGCGCGACATTTGTTGTTAATAATATTCTAATAAACAGTAAACACAAACTTGTAACTGCTGACAATCAGCATTGCCAATTTATCAATCAAGCTCTAATATGCACATTACCTAGACAACAACAATACTATTTTAAGTGCAAAAAAAAGAAAAAGGGCCGGTCTACAGAGATGTTAATAATGAACTGATCAGTGTATGGGGGAGATTTGATATAAAGGGGCATACCGTTCAACAGTGGAAATGTCAGAATGGAAATAGGAGCTGGGATTGATCAATAGATGTGCTTTGGATGAGGTCTGTAGGTAGAGGAGGAGCTGGGGATAGAGGTTTAAACTTGTGCCAGTCTGTGCAGTGCTGTTAAAAACAAATATTATAATCTTTAAAACGATTTACTGTATTTCGTACTGTAACCAGTGAAGGAGGGTCAGTACAGAGGAAGAGGAGCTTGCCGTTGTCTCTTTCTGTTATTCCTCACTTTCTCTTACCGTTTGCAGCTGCTTCTGCATAATCTGTGCGGGGAGTTAGGTGTCAGTTTCACTATGTAACACAATGGGAGGTTGAGAATCAATAACCTGCCAGCCTGCGTGTGAGAGAGAGAGAGAGAGACAGAGAGAGACAGAGACTTTGCATATATCCAACAGAGTGAAGAGAGTAATTTCCTTTTTGTGGAACAAAGCACTGATCCCAAGAACATAGCTCAGTATTTAGGGAGGAAGCACAAAACATTTTACACTCCATAGACTCTTTATTGAGGACACCTCACCAGCACCATATAGGATATTTTTGTTACCAAAACAGTTGGAATTGTTCAATTCATTGACTCAGTAAAGTGCGTAAAACATTGCTCAGCCTGGATCCTTGTCTACTACCTATTCACTCTATTTGGTGCTAACATCCCATTTCATGTTGTCCCAAATGTGCACCTTCGTGTTGTGATATGGGCATTGATTTGGCCATAGTTTCTATTTATCAATTATTAATAGATTTATGAAACCTCCTCAGGATTTCCCAGAGACCGCACTGTTGTCTTAACTTTGTTTGTTTTTTCCGAAAAATATAAAACTGAGAAAAGCAGCAGTTCGCACGTATGAACTGCTGCCAGTTATGTTAATTATTGGAGATGTTTTTTTTGATTGACTAACGGATTCATCGCCTAATCATGCAAGTACAGCCACATGGAATTGTTGCAAAATGTTGTGTTTTTGTTTGCAACCATGTCCATTTGAGTGCCCAAAAAAAGGGGGAAAATTACCCACACCATTGGCCTCACAAAATCTAAATACCCTGTAGAGTCATCATGTTTATTTCCAAAAACAACTACTGTTCAAATACAAGGGACAAATATCTGCAGAGACACATTGCATTCTTCCCAGATGCATGAGCAGAGCTGAATATGGCAGGTGTTTAGCACTTAGCTTTCCTTCACTCCCTCTTTTCTTTACTCCCACCGCCTGGTGCTGCTAAGCTCTTTGCTACAGAATGATGCATTCACTGCTTTCTCTCCCTCACACTTGTATGTGATCTTGTATAATGATGTTCAAGCACCATATACCTGTGTTTTTGTTTCTTCCGATTCGCTTGGGAAGGTTCACTGCAGGCTGCTTGGTATGCTGTATGTACTGTATATGCTGTATGTGCTGTGGGAACCTTCAACTTATTAAACTTGACAGCAAGATGTTGGATGACTTGGCTTTTCAATGGAACAATGGAACTGGCCGATGTAGTCATTTTGATGGCAATCATGTTTACCTGTTGCTTGTGTTCTGAGTTTGATTTTCTGACAAAGTAGCAGGGATGTCCAGAGCTTCACACCAGCACACAAACAGACACCTACAAAGACAGAGCAGCCTGTGTTCTCTCTGTCTTCTATTTTTTTTCCCCTTCATGTACTGTGGCTCACCTTCCAGATCCTTCGGGATAAATGGATTCATGTTGTTGACTCTAAATACTGACCCTGCAAAGAGTATTACAATATTTACTGTGATTTGGGGCCATTGTCTGCTTTTATTTGGAAACTACTCATATGCCCACCTCCTTGTATTTTAGCCAGTAATGATCTCCTGCTGTCTGCTGATCCCCACCGAGCCTTGATGAGTTGTTTGTTTGGAGATGCTCCTCTGCACACCACTGTTGTACAGTACAGAGTGGGTATTTACATACCTGGTGCCCCCTGTGTACGCGTTGCGTGTGTGCATGCGTGCATACATGCGTGCGTACATGCAACCAGCCCGGAGCCTTTGCTTTTCTCCTCTCATCTCTAATAAGCAGTAAGGCATTCAGCCCACAGCACTAGAATTTTGGTAAACTTAATTGCATGTCCAGAGGGGCAGCCATGTCTGGCCAATTCTGATTGTTTCTGAAGTGGAATTGACCATCACTTGAACCACACATCTTTGCCACTTCTAACATTTACTTGAACAGCAACCGCACATTTTATCTCTGCATTATTTGCACTTTAGCGTTAGTCACACAGGGATCTGGAGGTGCAATGTTGTTGTAAACACCAAGGTGTGCCAGATTAAGTGGTGTGTACGTGCGCTATACTTACAAAGTGTGAGTCCTCTTGTTGCACCCTCAGGGTTGATTGCTGAGCTGCTCGGGAGGGGAGCTGCAGTATTTACCACCTGCTTTGAAACAAGCCTTCTGTGCAACTGTGATAGTGTCATACAAAATGAAATGAAAATGATGCCGCTCCATATCAACGCATCCTGTTTTTAGAATATTATTTTCATTTTATGACATTCCTACTTTTATTAGATTGTGTACAAGTGGTGAGTGGAGTAGCAGAAAGAGGGGACAGAGTGGGGATGGCAGGCAACAATTGTCATGTTCATTTCTGTTTGACAAGCGTTTGGCTCCCTGGGATATTTTGTTTCAATATCCTTTTATGTCAATACAGTCTGAAGTATTTATTTCTGAAAATATTTGTCTCTTCATATACATCAAAGGCTAGGTGGTTGGTTATAAGATGTCTGCTCAGGTTTGTTTTAGTCTGTATTTCCCTTCTAATTCTTCTTTTCCTTCTCTTTGTTTATTAGCTGCTTAATGACAAGCCTTAACTTACTCACTGCATTACCATTGCTAACTGGACAAGAGTCTTGTGTAGATTCATTGAGAAAACGTTAATTATTTGAACTAGAGTACATCAGTTTCACTTTGACACTGTTACAAGTTTTATTTGTTTAATCTCTCACACTTCTACTGTCTAGAAAGCTTTAAATGTCTTGGTGGTCTGAAACTGCTGGCTCTGCAGTACTAACTGGATGCACTTTATATACTGTCTGACCCCCTGGGATCCCCAGATCTGCCTTGGGTACTCTCAACAATGAGATGAGTCAGTCAAAATGGGAATTACCTTCTGTATTTTTCATAATTTGAAGACTCTAGCGTCTCCCGGAGAGAGAAAAATTGTATAACATGTTTTACTCCTTACTGCTTTCCTCACTGATTTCACATGGGGGAGGATTAATTTTCTTCAAACATGAGTGCCCTTGTCATATTTTGCATAGTCTACAGTATTCTGGGCCAAATCCCTGTCTCTAGTGTATGTTCCTCCCATGTGTTTTGTGCGATCTTGGTGATCGAGCTTGAGTAAGTGTATAAAAACTTTATGCTACTTGGGATTTGCAGGTTTCCCAGTGGGGTGCTCAGTTGAATGGGTAGTAGCCCTTTGACCATGCTCAAGTGTTCCTTGAAGTAATCCATTGTCTTTGTATCACATGTGCGCTGTATTATTTGTGTCTGTTCTAATCACGTCAAGGAAAATCCTAGGACAGACTTGATGCTTCTGATATGATCTGAAATGAAACTAGCTATTGTCTTTTCTATGTGTCTGTCATATGGGGTTGCAGCGATATATGGGTTTCACGGTTGATGAAAAGTGACTATTTTACTCTACATTTGCTTATCTGCAGTACTGAAAAACATGTTTTATTGATTTGCAAAAGTTTTTACACATACATCCATTAGAAAATGGTTTTAAGATTCATATAGTGAATCGAAAAGCCCCTTCTGATTTCTTTCCTGTAAGGAACATTATAACTGATAACAATTACAATTATATAATATCGAATAACATAAGATTGTCTGAGACAATTATTGTATGGTGAAAATCTTGAAACCCCTCTGCCATAAAACCAATTCAATAATTACTCAATGTTGTACCGTTGCTGGCTTCACTGACTTCAGCAGCCATTCACCATGACATCTGAGAATATTGTATCATCGAATTAAACTTCTTTGGCATCTTGGTTTCTTCCAATCTCTTCCTAATAATCACATGCAGGGACAGAGAGAGTGGATTAGGTTCCAGCTGTATACCGAGAACTGCAGCAAAATGCCGTAAAGCTGACAGAGAACAAGCTGTAAGTTTGGTGGGGAGTGTGATTCATTGGACTGTTGACCTTCCTTTAAGGGAGATGATGAACAACCTGGTACCAGACCCCGGGCCTCAGGTCCTGCTTTCCCTCTCAGCTGTCTGCAGCTTCACCTTCAAATCACATTCAATCACTCTGGCAGCCATCGGCTGATAAATACCCACCATATGGCTACCTTCCTCACCTCTTGCTCCATCCTGCAAAACAAACAACAAAATGTAACAGCTACTGCAACGGTGCCACCTAGTCCTCATAAGCACCATATCCCTTCCAATTTGCCCCCCTTGCACATAATAGCCTGCATTACTGCAGGTAATGGAGGAGATGATGGACAAATCTGTGCTCTACTGACCTTGCTAAAGTACATTTGGTTGAAAAAAAAAGTTTTTTCTCGCTGTCTCTTTTTATCTCTGTCTTATTGCATCACCTACAAAAAAGACCTTGTGCCCCAATTAATCCCTCAAACCAGTAACCTACAGTGGAGATCAAAATTAGAGAAAAAAAGTATTAATTCTTGATTTATTCTGAACTATTATTTTTTATTATTCAGAGTTTGATAGAATACCTGCTGCGGCTAAACCACTGCTGTACTAGCATGAATTTCTTAAATAACCAAGGCCCTTCAACAAAAAACTGTATTTTGTGAAAAAAAAAAAACAGTGAGCAAAATTAGAGAACAGAAGGAAGTTTAGAGGCCCTTGCTTTGAATGACACAACTGCGCCCACCGGATGTCACTAGTTTCTCACACTGCTTCTCGCAGATCATTGCCCTGTTTAGCACTGAACTGGCGAGCAACTCCACCTGCAGTGTTGAAGCCCATTGAAAGTCTTCACATAATCCTGTCCTCTTGTGCACTTGTTTTACCTGGACTTAAATTAATCTATGTCCTTCTCTCAGCCCCTCTTGCAATGGCTGAGAGGGTCATCCCTTTGGCCTTCATAGCCACAGCTATGATATTCTATCAAATTATAAACAATGAAAAATACCAGTATTTAAGAATAAATCAAGAATTAATACTTTGTTCTCTAATTTTGATCTCCACTGTACAGTCCAGCATCACTATTCATACTATCTCACCAAGACAGGCAAGAGCGTCCCATGGCCTTACCTGTGAAAGTGGGCTATATTTCTTTGTCTTTTGTAAAGAGGTATGTATTGGCCTGCAGAGACTTTCTCTTAAACCAAGTAGAACATGGTGTGGACTGCTGCTGGCATGTCTGGGGAAACAAGCAGAGACAGTTATTATAAGTCCTGATGCATTTCTGCTCAGCCTTAGGGATGTTGCCTGGGCAGGAGATGGCTCAGGGCTCTGCAAATTTCGTCAGCAATCCAGCACACACCTCACGTTTAACAGAATTATGTCAAAATGTCAGATGAGCCTGACACTCTGACTCTGTTCACAGAGAATGGACGGATATAAATACTTTAAAACATAAAGAGATTTTGATTTCGATTGCATTCTTGGCAGCCGCCTTCAGTGCCTGGGCTCTGGTCAACCAGACTGAGTCTGTGCAAAGTGTTATGTTGCTGCTACAGTATAATGAGACCACCCTGTGAGCAATTAGGTTTCTTAGGTTTCCTTAGAAACACACATTAACAATGATGCCCTAGTATGAGTACATTATTCAGCAATACTATGTAACATTTTAATGTTTCTATTTAAATGCTAATTTTGACTTAATGACCCCAATTGAATTACAATGAATTGTTTTAATTTCAATGTTTTTTATGCTCTTTTATGTGCATGAAAACAGGGAAATTGTTCCAGCATTGCATCATGGTCACTCATTTCAGTACACAAACAAAAATAAAGAACAGAAGTGCTTTGTGTGTATAGTTGGGAACATGCCCACAGTCTTTTATTAATCATGCAAAACAGTTGAGTGTCATGAATAGAAATACTCCTTTTGTGAATTGATTGTGGAATTATTTCCGTGTAGTGTCCACATAATACTAATAAGGGCACATGTGAAGGTAAAATTGACCCTAAAATAGTGTAGAATTCATAATTTCTCCTTTGCCTGGCGTCACTGTAGGTCTCATCGCGTGCTGCTGAGCACATGCCTCAGCTGTAACCTTGGCCAATCCTCCAGTCCCTGCAGGGCTCATGCTGGTCAGAGTGGGTTGTAATACGACTAATCAGATGCTTTAACTTTTATGTAAATTGCCCTGCCTTATGAATCTTTAAAGAGGTGATGTCAAAGACAAAAGGGGGCGGGATGAGGGCATGTGAGTGAATGTTGAACTGTCAGAATGTGAGCTCTAAATCTGATTACCCATTGTCACTTTGGAATGAAGCTGTCTTACACACTAATGAAGACACAGTCTAATTAGTGATGCTGGTGTCAAAACTAGCCACATTTACATCTCCAAAAGTGCCTGTTTTAAATTTTACGTTAATGTGACAAGCTTCTGTCACAGCCATGACATTAACATGAGTCTAAAGCTGCAGAAAAATATTCACACTTATCCTGTTGTGCTTAATGACCCAATTTAAAGGTAAAGGAAAAGAGTAATTGTTGTGCCTTCAGGTGCAATGAAGCAACATCCATATATAGACAACAGTAGATTAACAGTGACATACAGATTAACAGTGTTGTTCAACTGAGCTAACCGTAATTACTGACCTGTATTCCGTGCTACCTAAGGCTCTTTTTTTAAGCATCTCGCACACACACGCTCACACACTCACTCACACACAGTATACTGTTGTTGGTGCAGCAAAATGATTTCATGATTCAGGTCAACAAGAGGCCTCAGGCACACGAACCAAACTCTTGCTGTCTTTCACAACTTAATTTGTGAGAAAAAATGGCTCAGAGTTACAGCGAGGCCACAGTGCTTCATATGTTTTGGCAAAATACATCAGCCTCAAGAGCTGTGCTCACACACTGAATAATTAGCGTCAGTGTAACTCTAATTGTCAAGTACAATAACTATATATGAATTTGCTTTGGCAGCATGGTTCCAAAGATAAATATACGGCTTAAGGTGCTGAAATCTTGTGCCGTTGCATACAGAGTTTACATTCCTATGCAGAATCTGCAGATTATCCTTGTCATGTCCTGCCTCCTGCATACTCTACTCTAGGCACCACCCCCATGCTGAAACCAGGCAGAGTATTTCCTAAGAACGTATCTGACATGGAGCATCTCTTGTTGGGTGCTACATGTGTGAAAAGGAAACTCTGGAAAATGTCTGCAGCCGATTCTCCTGACATTGTTCATATGACAACACGGCTATACAGTACTTTGTAGTATACTATGTAGAATAAGATGTTTGGGAAGTTATAAATTATTGATTGAAATTCTAGAATGAAGCTTAACAAACAAGTCTTCACATATCTGAAAACATTGGATACGTTTTGCTGGGTTGATTGACTGAGTAATAGGGAAATTTGTGTTTGAATTCCCTCTAAATTCTTCTGAAATAGTGTTCAATACTTTGTTCTTTCTCAAAGGCTCTGGTCAATCGCAGTATCCACTTGAAGTGTTTTCTGTTGTAATACTCTCTAGGTAATATATATTTTAAGCCTTTCAGTAAAGTAGACGGATTGAGAGCCTCACATTAAAATAAAGATTACCCTTGACACTAAATGTTTCTGTGTTGAATATGAATACTTTTAAGAGACGTTAGATGAGGCTGTCTCACAAAGTTATTTGATAGTCAGTTGTACAATATGTACAAAGATAAGCACCTAGGCTGGGAAATAATTTTGCCTGGAGCAGAAATTGCCACTAAAAACAAATCCAAAGCAATCATGTTATTATGTCAAAGAACATTTCCTCTGACCAAAGCATAAAGACTCAAATGACGTCTCAGGTCCCATAAAAGGAAACATCTTTTGTCTCTGATAAGCCATATACCTACCTCTTACAAAGTTAAATTAATTAGGAGTGAATGGTTTAGAGTTGCAGTTAAGACAACAATATCGTAAACCAGTAAATGACCTTTGCATCTCTGATGAAAGAGCTTTGTTTTCTATCAGGGGTGCTCTGAGCCATCTGCTAATTCAAACAGTGTTATAAACTTCACTTTATTTTGCATTTTTTTAATTACCTAGTTGATGTATTTTCCTCTGTAGAAAAATGATACATCCAATTTATGACTATCTCTCTCTCTCTATCTCTTCTGGGAGATGATCAGAAACACAAATGTGTGATATTTTCCATGTGCTTCACTCCTTGATGCCATTTTATTGGGTTGCCTTCTTGGCTCCTTTTTCCATCTGTGTAAATACGCAAAAACAGAGGTTATAAGCTCATTTATCCAAAATGGCGCCAGAAAACCAAGTTACATTCAGAGAGTTCTTCTTCTGTCTTTCCCTGACTTCATCTTGGGTTTTTGTAATTGGGACATGATTGGATTAAGAGAGGAAATGCTGGGGACAGAGAGAGGCTGTTGTGGTACTGAATATAATCCACTTTTAGACCGACTGTTTCTGCAGTGTCTCTGATCCTTGGAAATGTATTTTGCAGTGCTTGTCTAATGGCAACTAGATACAGTGGAAACTTAATTGTTTCCCTCTTTGACATGAAACGTGTCAGTTAAATTAGTTTACCATGAGTTGTGGATATAATGTCAGTCATACACAATGTATATTTTTCATTTTAAGTGCTGCCCATTTTACTAAAAAATACGTAATTGATGCTCACATCATCAAAAGAGTTTAAAGGGTAGTTATTTTAGGGATAAATACCTTATTGAAGTGGTGAACATATTGCAGATTAGGGTCGGGTTCCAGTAGCAGGTTCAATTTGGATCTGTTAAGTTTCAATGCCAACAAAGCTCTTATCGAACCTTTTATGCCTCCTTATTCGTGTTAATGTTGAAAACTTGCAGGTGACTTTTACAGCCTTATCATATATAGCCAGCACTGACCGTTGCATTGGCTGATTAAAAGGATGCTGAGGGCTGAAAGTATAATTTGTCAAGAATCGTTCTGAAAAATAGCGTGACAATGATGGCAATCGACAATTTATTGATTGAGGCGATGTGAGTCGCATTAGTCACATTCCCATGGGAATTGGAAAGCGGCAGTGCAAAAGAAGGACAGAAAAGGTAAAGTTACCTTAAACAGGCTAAAGAAAAAACAAAAGGATAGAAGGGCGTGCCACTTCCGAAGTAAGTTATCTGAAGAAAAAACCTGTAAGTATGGATTATAATGTCGGAGGACTGTTTCAACATTGCTATAGGGAGAGATGACAGCAACATGGTGAAATATTTTCTCATCGGATAAGGTAGGTTTATGTTAGTTGTTGTCACCAAGTGGATGTTTTTGTGAAAACATTAGGCAGTTGTATCATTGCGTCTCTATGCCAGATGGCCTATGGTAAGATCGGCCTAATGGGGGAAAGTCCTATTTGATAATAAATACTGGTCGATATATTATTATTTGGCATACGTAAATGTGTGTGTGTGTGTGTGTGTGTGTGTGTGTGTGTGTGTGTGTGTGTGTGTGTGTGTGTGTGTGTGTGTGTGTGTGTGTGTGTGTGTGTGTGTGTGTGTGTGTGTGTGTGTGTGTGTGTGTGTGTGTGTGTGTGTGTGTGTGTGTGTGTGTGTGTGTGTGTGTGTGTGTGTGTGTGTGCGTGCGCACGATTCTAAAAAAATTCTGTGAAAAAAGTGCCTCCACCAAAGTGACGCCCATGATAACAGCTACCCTGAAACTTGTGTCTCTTGGTTAAAGTGTTCTTTCCACTGACTGCACTCTGCCAAAGATTGTTTGTGAAAGAAAAGACACACCACTCTGTAAAAATCCTACTTCAAATTCTATATTGTGGGATTAACCCATCAATGGATGTGCTGATGCAGCGTCATTACGGCAATTAGTAGTAGTTTTTTCAACACACGGAAGAACGATTGTTCCTTAAGAGAGCAAAAACAACATGAAAGCTCACTGCAGAAACTAGATGACATTCACTCTTTTTTTCAGCTTTCATAAGATCCTTTGGTTACCGTGGAAGAGAGAAGCAGAACGGAGAGAGAAGTGGGATACAATATGAAGATGAAGGTTTATCCAGCTGTTTCAAAGGAACTAGCTCTCCGTGCTGGAGACATTCTGACTGATGTCCCAGAACAAAGGCAGTATGAAAATAACCATCCTTTTGGCTCTGTGCGTCAGCCTAACTTATTTTAAGAAATCAGCAGAACACAGAGGCTAGTGTAAGTCCTCTGCACAAAGCAATTATATTCGATATGAAATCAGAGTCTGAGGTCAGATGTTTCGCAGCTCGCTGTTTGATTGTTTTCCTCATTGCATTATTGCACAGCTAGGATAACACTGACACTGACTGGTGAAATGGCCTCCTGTCAGAACCCATTCACTCACTGCAAATTAATTCCTGTCCCTTTCCTTGTCAGTTGAATGAAAGTTTGAGGCCAAATTGAGGCGCCTTCCAATTTGGACTGCTCTCTTCACGGAAAGGGAGGTAATTCGTATGAAAATAAATAACCAAGAAGATTGTCTGATTTAACACACTGGGGATGCATATAGCCTGAACAAGTGCAGTGATGTACAAGCTAAGTTAATTGGAAGTAATGAGAAAATGCCCAACAAGGTTTTATGCACTAGGAGAAATTTATAGTTCTTGTTGAAAGGCTCCTTCGTCCTTGTGTGGGGTTAGAAATATTTAAACAAATATGTGCAGTAAATAACTGTGCTATGACTAGATTACTGTTAAATAAGATCTGATTTATGTGTTGCTGTAAATACAATTTTCTGTACTGCTTACCTCAATATTCAAGAGGAATTTTTAGTGTCCTCTTTGCCTGCAGCAAACAGGTTAGTTTAACATGCAAATGCAACATTAATGGAAAAGAACTCCTCCTTGGACTCATGCCCACACATATATCTAAATACACCGTGGCATTCATCTATTTTAGGTGTATTAAGAGAGAGAGTTTGTTTTTCAGTTTTTGATGTACCCAATTTCCTCAACCTGCTTTTTCACACAGCCCCCCTTGGCAGCCCCAGAGAACAGGCGTGATTTTTAGATATGGGTTTTATGTGTAAGTGAAGAGAGAGCAAAAGTGATAAGAAAGTAACAGCAGGGGAGTTTTTCAGAGTTTTTACTTTCTGTGCCGCCTGTCACCATGTCTTGCAGCTGCATTGAATTGTGGTCTAGTGAGACCACAATTGGCGGAGAAATGTTTTTTTGTTGTTGCATTTCTTCCCCTTTCATGATTCTTCAATGCCAGTGCAAAGTATTTTCTCTGAAGGGCAATACTAAATGTACAGTGTTTAAGATATCTGAATAATGCTGCTAGGTTCAAACACTCTGGCCTCCATCAAGGACAATGCTGTATGCCTAACAGACTAAAAAGGTGGAGCTAATTAAAAATAATGGGCTGCGGTGGCTTGTCCAGCTACACAGTAAAATAAGTGATATCATATGAGCATTCAGTATTCCTGAGTATTCAGTTCACCATACTTTTTTTCTGATCCAACAACCTATTGACAATAAATCACATTAACCCAACTGCAAAATAAATTCTCATGTTTTTGCCTGTCTGATAAAATATATAGTGTATTCATATTTCAGTAAATTGCAACAGCAAATAACGTTTTAAGGAAAACTGTTCCGTTTCTTTTTTGTCTTTTTTTCGTAATGAGGAAATATTTGATGGTCGAGCAAGCTAGAGAGTGAATGAAAAGATCAAGCGCCATTCTGTGAGGTTTTAGCAGTAAATCAGGAACTTTATGGTGTGTGTGTGTGTGTGTGTGTGTGTGTGTGCGATTATAAAAGGTAAAAAGGTCTAAAAGAGGTATTGCCTTCAACACACACACATCTCGTGTCTCTCTCTCTCTTCCCCTCGCATGTGCACACTCAAACACAAACACACACACACACAACCCCCCCCCCCCCACACACACACACACACACACACACACAAACACCCCTGTTAGGTTACCACACCAAATAGGCCTACCCCAGGCAAAATATATATTTTTCAAAATAACACAAATTCTAATACATTTCTACACAAAATTAGACATTTTTTAAAATCTGATTATTATACATTACAAAAAGATAGCTGATAGCTTGATAGCTGCAGCCCTAAGTCATGTTGAGTAAAAGCCTCTTTGCCGACACCCACAAATATCCCGCAAAGACCACAAACATTATAAAAACAGAAAATCCATGCAGAGGGCAGGGTCTCTGCAAATACCGACACCCACACACACTTCTAGTGGGTCTCCAGTGATGATTGAGAAGGATTACTTTTGTATTATTTTATACATTGTGTTTTAGAATAATACTTTTAAGTGGAGAAGTCAGTCAACATAATACCTAATATTTCCTTCAACACATAATAGGCAAAACCACTCAACATTATATCATAAATGTGATTCTCTAGGAGTCAGGGTTGTTTTTTGTCACTTGGATAATTGGATATGGATGTCACTAGTGGTTAATGTACTGCGTTTGAAGTAGAAGTCCCTGAACTGTGACAAACAGTTGTGTTTTCCACTTAAGGCTATTCTGACTTATTCTAAAGTATTGCACCTTCAGCACTCCTTTTAAATCACACATATTACATTTTCATACTTAACATACTTACCTTTGTTCTGAATGTGAAAATGGCTGTTTTGCACATTTCACATGAAAATAATTGCCTGTGTAAGCACGCTAAAAGCAATACAAAGTAACATCGCCTTTAAGTGTTTCTATCCATCTATAGCGGAAAGATAATAGGGCGTAAACCCATTTGCAGGTTGTTGTCCAACTGGTGTGCTAGACCTGCAAATATAGCAAAGGAAACATCAATGTATTAGTGAATAATGAAGATGAACAAATCTTAAATCGTAGATTGAATAATGACATATATTACAACATGTTATATTCAGAATTCTCAACAGAATTCATAAAAAGTGTTATATGTCAACAGTGCATTAGAGTGAATAACTATCAAGGTAGAGCAGTTGTAGACAGGTTGTTGAGTTAAGATTCATGCTTCAACTGACTGCCGTCTCCGGAGCACCGTACATCACCTGCCAATTAGATGCCATATTTTCTGATATGCCACTTTATCTTTGTTTTTCTGCGTTCAGGTTGTATTATTCTCTGCCAGACTGCTGCACAGAAGCTTTTTCATGCAGGAGGTGAAGAATTAAGAGGAATGCAAGGACTGTCTTTATTACACTGCTGATGAAAGGCCATTGTTAAAACACCGATTATATTTTCTTTTTACTCTATACACCAGAGTGTTTCTGTTCCAGTACAAATTCAGCACAGTTTGGGTAATTCTTCTTAAGCAGGATCTTTCTTTGTACCTGTGGCTATATGATGATGAGGAAATTCAGTTTGAACCACCCATTTGCTGAGGCTGACTCCATTATAGTTATCGGATCAATCTTAACATAGTTTGCAAGTTTCTGCTGTACTTTTATGTAGCTCTGGTGCTTAGGGGTATTTTTGTTTTATTTAAACATCTGTCCTGGTTTCGGTCCCAGTTATGATTCTAGTGCACACTTAGATATATCATATTAATAACTTAAAATATTTTAGCATTTGACAAAGCAACATCCCTAAATAAGAAAAGTTCTCTCGAGTTTGTTTCAGTTCAAAATGAAGTTAAACTAAATTTGAGGATGAACAAACATCACCTTCTTGTACTGTGCAAGTAAACAACAACTTGTAGCAATACTTGTGTAATAGTTTAACTTTGCCTGACATCAACACAAATGGATGATATGCGATGATTTTTGCTTGTGACCTCTTAAATTAGATTAACGATTTAATGAGATATGTCCATAATTTAGACTGTCACAGTCTGATGAGAGACTGCTTTCTCATCCATCTAAATAGCACACCATATCCCATAATAGAAATGCAATATTTCATAAACACACAGGGCTTCAAGAAATTAAGTCATGTTTGGATTATAATTTTGGATCATTATTAGGTCCTGCCCGTTTCTTAATGGAAGAACACATACGTGCAAATGTCTACAGCATTTGGAGGATTTAGCCATGTCAACTAAGGCAAATAAGTGGAGCTTTGAAATGATAAAATGATATTGTTGAAAACTACTTGGTTCTTAAGAGGCTGTTCATGGTCTTTTGAGTTATGGATGATCATAAACTAATCTCTGGATTTATCAGTTTTGCTTACCAGCCAACACTTTTGGACTTTCCGTCACAGCTATATAATCGATGCTCCATATGATCCAATGTTGCTGCATGTTTGTAATCGCTACATCTCTGTAATTATTTGAATGTAATTATACTATAATTATTTAGTACAAGCCCCCCAAAACAAGAAAGGCCCATGCATCCTGTCAAACTTATCAGCAGGAAAACATGCATCTGTCAACATTCATGTCAATTGTAAAATAAATAAAACACAAATTCAGAATGTTCATGCCTGACGTGCTGAAGTTAATTGGGTGCATAGAATAAACTAGAGGAGCACATTCATGATGAGCAACAATAATCAGGTTTTATGCTCAACACGTCACTTGTTATGATTCTGGATCAGCAGAGCAGCCTATATTGAGTGATGACTTCTTTTAATTAGATGCAAAATGTAAACGAGGAGCACCAGGAAAGCTATGGAATAAATGACAGACTTTCACATGCAGGAAATATAAAATCGTACCCAGACATGTTTATGCTGTCGTAACCAATGCATTCCCAAAGGGAGATTTCTACATAGACAAACAAATGAATGTGATATATTGGCCCTTCAGATTCTTCTGTTTATGCAATATAACGACGTTCCTGTAATAGTACAGTAAGGCTGTGACTGACAGTCGGAGTGCTGCCGTTCTCCTCAGGGAAATGTTTCTCTGGCAAATGCCTGATGTGCATGAGGCAGACCTGCTCCCGCTCTGAGCACTGATTAGTTGGCCCTAGGCTCACAATGTATGAATTATGCTCTTTGTGTCGGAAGCTCCTCCAGGAGAGTAGTGACTTTGTCAGCGGGGGCGTGCTTTTGACCAAATTCAAAGGTCAAAAGTTAAACTATGTTCGCTTAGAAAACCAAATTTTGATCCTTGCTTCTAAGTATGAACATCGGATTGGGCGATACTGAAATTCCCCTAATGACGATAATGCTTAAAGACGCACATAGATATAATATTTATGTAATCGAGGCACATATATTGCAATACCCATGAGTAGCCACAATAGGCATTAGGCGCTATTGAGATGAGATCAATAAATAAGACTAATCAACTATCATTGATCATTGATTGATGTATGTAATGAGGATAACAAAGACCTACATTTGGTCCACAACGTATAACCTATAAGTTTGAAGAGTTGGTGACTTTACTGGTTATCAGACCACAGCTCGCGAACGCATCCTGCAATGTGCTTTCCTGCGCTGTGAAAAGATTGTTTTTCATGAATCATTACCTTTAGCCTCATTTAGTTGCTGGCTAACAGAGTCTGTTGCATTAGATAACAGAAGGAACAAAACAGCATCACTGATTTGTTTTAAAGGACAATTATCTGGTCTAGCTCACCTAAAAACACAATAACAATGAATCCATCAGCCTGTTAGTATGTTTTTCACTACCATGTCGGGCTTGCAAGCGTTACAGACAACAGTACCTTTACCTTACCCTTTCAACTGACTTTTAGTTTCGATAACAGACACTCAGCTGTCCTGCTGTTATTACAGACACCTGAACTAACCAAGGACAGTTGCTTTCAAGGACTCACAGCGCCGCTGTAGACTAAATTGTCAGGATCCCAATCCTGCCAGTCCTTCCCTTCTCCCTTTTGTGCTTGTGTTTGTCTCCCTCTGTCTGTTGTTCCCTGCATGTGTCTCCCCTCTCTGTGTTTATATGTCTTGAGCTGGAAGGCGTGGTTCTGCCCAGCTGTAGCCGATTCCACTAATCACCTCCCCTGCAGTATAAAGAGCCGGATGTGGGACACATTCGGTGCCAGACCTTTCCTCATTTACGTTTGCTCCCGTTACTGATGCTTGCATTTTCGTTCCGTGTTTGTTTGTCGCTAATTGTTTCTTTGTTCCTTTTTGCTTTAGTTTCCCAAGATCCCGTTCCCTTATCTACATCCCCGTCTGTTCATCTGTAACCTGTTTGTGTCTGTCCTGTGATCATCTCGTTGTCTTTTGTTTTGTACCCCTCCCTGGACCCTACACCGTTCCCCCCTGCTCACTGGACACTCTTGTTAATCCTTTATTCATTAAATACTTTAAATCAGATTCTGTTCCCGTGGCTGCATTTGGGGCCCGTTTCTCTGTGTTACTCCCAGTACCGTTTATGAGAGAAAGACTGAATATAGAACAAAATTTACAACAGTCGTTGCATAATTGTATATCTTTCTGTTATCGTGGAAATGTGCGGACCATTATCTTGGTCAAGCAATATCATGTTGAACGATAATCTTGTCATACCGCCTAGGCCTATATGAATACAAATCATGTAAAGTTTAAAATAGTATCATAGTAGATTTTATATAGAAATATAAAGCTGGAAAAAAAACTGTTTACAAGCCATATAACACATTCATTAAGGGTATAGCCTGACCATTTGGGACACTGACTCACTTCTTAGAGGCAATTTCTTTCATCTTTCTATTGAAGCTATCTGTAGTTCACTCATCATTGTTACAAATTTACCTTGGAGAGAAGTAAGACAACAACTCTAGCGGAAACCTTGAAGTATTGGCTTTTTTTGACAGGTAGTAATCGAGAAAGATAATCCTGTCAGTATGAGTGGATAGTATGTTTCCCCTGACATCTGTTATGGGATTTGGGAAGCTGGTGCTGTTCGTTACAGCCCCAGGGATAGATATATAGAATATGGGTGACACAGTTGGGATTACAGCTATTCTCACCAGATCGAGAGTGGGAGATAGAAAAAAACCCACAGTATCCCTGAAGAGGGGGGGATACAAACTTACTTGCATCAGTTTATCCTGATGAAATGGCGTGAAGTTCAAGTTTAAGATTAAGGCCAAACGTGTTCTCCACAGTCCACTTTTGAAAAGCTGTAGCAATGTTTCTGTAATAGATAAAAGCGAAAAATGCTCTCTGCCTCTCAACAGTAGGCAGTTTGAGTAGAAAAAAGACAAAACATGGCCCATGCATTTAGCAGTGACTCTTTTTAATGCTACAGACATCTCATTTTTAGTTCCTCTCCCCTCCTCTCCTTTGTACCTCCGCCAAAACTAGGAGTCATTTTTTTTCACTTGTCACATCCAGAAATGTTAATACTTGTATGACTTTGCTGGAGCAGATGGAAAACTTTAATAAGAAAAAAGAAAAAGGAATAGATATTCTTCATTTCCCTGTCACCATTGAGAGCATGGAGAGGATGCAGCTTTCATCTGAAAAGTTTTTTGATATGACAAGAATGAAATTATACACAGATGCGCCAAGCAATCTGTTTGCTTTGCGAGAATATTCTTAACAAACCAAAACATACATATGCATTTAAATAACATACACAACAATACACGTGTATTGCAGCATTCTGTTTTTATCTCCTAATGCAGTAAGAATAATGTAATCGTTGGGCCTGTGTTAAACACGGTACAGTTGGAAGAATTACATTAAGAGTGAGAGAAATCCAATAGATGGAAGCTGCAGCAAAACCTTATCGAGTCTGAGTTGTCAAAAAGCCCCTTCCTCACACATGTGCACATATAGATATTCTGCCTTCGCAGACACAATTGAGGGAAGCAATCCACTTAACATGGAAATTGTACTTTCATCTGTTAGGAGGGAATCACTCCAAGGAAGTTAAGAGGCAACGCATCAACAATAAAGGGAAGAGTTCAGCTGCAGCATTGACATTGGGCAAAAATTTCC
The DNA here is from genome assembly GCF_963691815.1 of Echiichthys vipera. NCBI lineage: Eukaryota > Metazoa > Chordata > Actinopteri > Perciformes > Trachinidae > Echiichthys > Echiichthys vipera. The sequence goes on from NC_139840.1 coordinate 9,132,154, forward strand.
TGTGCACTCTGTTAACCCAAACCATGTAATTTCCTACATATGATATTGGGCTCAAATGAGATATTAAACTCCGATTGAATTTGGTTAAATATCTATATCCATCTGCTCTTTTATTATTAATGTTCACTTTGAAACTACAAGTCCCCCATAATTCCCTATAACTGTGAGTCTTTGTGGTACAAATTGCCAAGAAAAGACCTAATTCCTGCCGTGTTACGTGACGGATGCAGTCTGTGTTACGCTGCCACTGAGGGCCACAGGGTCGGGGCTGAGCTATTCTCCCCGCCTGTGATAACTTATGAGCTCTGTGCAGTGGAATGGCGTGTGAAATATGGACACCACCCTTGCCACGTTTCGACTGAGCAGCCAGTCAATTGACCTCAAAGGCCACTTAAGATTTGAGTGTGCAATATTTAATCTGATCGAATTTGCATTAAAGCACCACTTTTCTGCCTCCCTCTTCATTTATTTGAATCAAACCACCAGAATGAGACTCTTGACTTTGTCTCTTTTCCAGGCTGGACGGAATCTAGAGTAATAACGGTGATTCACACTTTTTGTATTTATTCTGGTTATTCCTGTGCTTCCTCCTCCCAGACAGTTTGGGTCAATGTAGCTGCTAAAATAAGTTCAGTTACATTAAACCTGGGGTAGACATTTTATTGTGGTGTTGTTTGGTGTCCTCTTGGCCCTGTTTTTAGGCTTTTGTCTCAGGGCAGAGAGGGAAAAGGGAGAGCTGCAAGAAGAGGTCTCACTCTGCCTCAAACTCAGGTGTTTCTTTTTTTACTTTTTACCTATTGCAGTTTTGTGAAAATCAATCTTTCTGAAATTAACAAAGATGTTGACATTTTCCTGTCTCCATTTGAATTTATTTCGTATTTGATATCTGACTGTTAATGTCTGATAGCAAAGTAAAAATCAGGAGGCAGCAGGCCATTAAATGTAAGAGACATTCACAGTATACCCTTGCAATAAGTTGATGGAGACTTAAAAGGTAAACAAGTATATCTTTGATGGGAGGTTGTTGCTGCTGCATCTGTGAGAACCACTTTAAGTCCAAGTGAAGTAAAATGAAACACACAATAAATGATTTGCGTAGTTTATCCTCTTACATGGGACATCTGAGAGCCCATTGGCTAAACAAAATCTAATTAGGTTTGAAGTAAACCACATTATTGCCTCATTACCATTAATTGACCTCTTGGAGACCTGTTACTGGAACACTGGAGAGGATGCCTGCATACAGACAGGAACATTAAGAGGTTATCTTGAGAAGACTGCGAAGAAGTAAATGGAAAGCACATTAGAAAAAGATATGACTCCATTCAACACACATATTCACCCCTGAGAAGGATTCTCGCTCTTTCTAGTTTGAACTGAGACCATCAAGGATCTGATAAATACAGTAAGGAGCCAAGACTTTCAGTGGGGTGTCCCATTTTCAGAGAGGAGCTGGAGAAGCTAATTTCCCTTTACTTCAGATGTGCGTTGCCCGAGGCGTGCCTTTGAATCCCGCTTTTCAACTAAAGATGAATCAGGGGATTTTGCAAAGGTGCGGTGTTGTTATCTGGCAAAGACCTTTTTGGATTATTGTTATGTGTGGCGTAGTCTTTAAGGTCAAATGATGGCTATGAAGCAGTTCAAGCCAGGGTCACAGACAACTCCACAAGAGTGCAGTTCTTTTTGAAAAACAAATCATGAAATACCATTCACAATATATGTACAGAGACTCGGCAGAATCCCATAAAAGGTATCCATCTCATAAAAACAAAGAAAGAGGAATCCCCTTAAAACATCTCACATCAATGGGCCACCACAGCTTCAGGCTCACTTCCATCTTGCTTCATTAAATTCTCATACAGCCCTCATCAAAACACATCTTTCATCTAGACACAGTGTCGGTGCTTCGTAGAGACCAGACTGCACCACTACCGATAAGAATTCATTCCATGGTTTGCATGCTGTGGACGGACTCTTGCTGGTAACACAGTGGGATAAGCTGTCTGTTTTTGTATTCTCCTCACAAACAAAAGGGATCCTTGAACATGTATAGAACCTTTTGAAGTTAATCTTCCAGCAACAGCTGTTGCCGATGTGGACGTTCACTGAAGTGTCAGCTGAACGAAGTTGAAATATATCACAACTGGGGAAATTTTTTTTTTCCAAAAAAGACAATTCTGTGTGGTGTGGGTGTAAATGGTTACACAGAAGTAAAATTAAACAGTTTGTTATGACACATTAAGGCTGTTTTGCTGTTTGGCTGGAATAGTATTGGGCTGTGCATGAACACCGCATTTCTTTTCAGCACACACACAGGATGGACAGCTAGCGGACCGTGAGGAGATATTTGCTGAATTGAACAAAAAGTGGAGAATTGCTGACTGCACCTTTTTAATAGACTTCCTTGTCTTTCCCCCTAGGTCTTCTACAAAAAACAACGCCTTAAAGACACTTAAGACAACTTTAAGCCGACATGGCGAGGCTATTGAGTTTTCTATTATTTTGGAATTGACTCCTATAAGTTATTTTTCCCCACATATTTTGTTTTTTTTTCAGCTCTGTTGATCCTTCTTAGCTTCCGTGAATATAGACACTGCATTGTGGAAATAGTCTTTAAACTGTCAAACTTACTAAAAATAGAGTAGTGCAATGGGGTTTATGGAAGTATTTTTCCCATTTTAATTTAAAGTAACCTCTGTTAGGTTGAGTATTAGGGTCACATTATTAATTTCCTTTGTTTTAAGGCTGGCTGGTGGTGGGGAGGGCTTATAAAGTAACTAGAGACCCAGGTGTATTACTGTAAGTGTTCATGCATAGCCAACCCTCTGCCACCCAGACTTTCAATTTCTTGATAATCCTTTATTTTAGAGTGAATGTAGCCTGGACACCAATAAAGAGCCAGTTATTCTCACACATCCATATCAATGCAAACATAATATTTTAGCTTTTCTGATTTTTCCATAGGTTTATTATGTTGAATGGCAGTAAATATTGGAGTTCTTGCATATTTTTGCATAGTTCTTCATTGCAAACAGGTCAATTAAACACAATATAATTGATTCAATACTGAATCAAAACCCAACACTAAACTGATTAAGAGGGTGAGATTTATCCAACACATTATACAAAGGTCAATACTTAGTTTCAACCCGCCATAACGGGTGCAGTCAACAGAATTGAAGCTTGGTGATTAGATGTTTTTTTTAAACCTATTTCTCCTACTTTTTTCTAAATTTGTGTACACAGTGTTGTACCTTTTGTAATTGTTTTTATGAGTTAAATGAGTTCAACTGCTGACATTTTGCACTTCTGCTTCAAGAAAGAGTCCATTAAAATGTTAGAAATGCTTGAATGACCAGTCATATAAGAGTGTCTCTTGGGAAAATGAATAGGAGTTTTACTGTCTGATGTAACCATGCTCAGCTGGTATTTCTATATATTTGGAAAAGTCTGTAAGACTCTAAGAGTGTCTTTGTGCCTGAGACTGTGACACAGTCATGACAGACATCACTGACTGTCACAGAAGTTGCAACTTTACCCTGTCAGGTGACAGGCTGAAACGAAACCATATCAGCCTCTAACATTACTGGTAAGCACTGACGTTTCGATGTATGTATGATTTATGTGGAATAGCACTTGTCAAGACTGCAGACTGAATGTGTTTGCATGTGTGATCTTCAAATCGAAAGTTTTATTTAAAGAAATGCACATATTTAAAAGTCTGTTTAGATGTGTGCTGTGTATATTTTATATAGTATTTTCATTTTGCTCTATTATGTCTCTGTGGATTTCCACACTTCATGGACTCAGTTTTCTCCTACATGTTTCTAAAGCCTCTATTTCGGTATGTTTTTCTTTCTTTTATTTTCTCTACGTTTCTCGTGGTTCACCACAACTCTGTTTCTTTACTTGCAACAGTTCAACAATTCCATATTTACAGTACCCACTACTTGAGTGTCTTTTCGTCTAATTTTCAAGTGTCGTTTCTGACACTGCTAGTCTCAGCTGTTGTTGCTGGCTTGTCACAAATGCACTGAGAGGTGAGGTGGCTGTGGCCGTTGCCAAGCATTAGTGGCAGAAGCTGTCATCAAATAGAAATATGGCCATACTTTTAATGATAGGATTGGAAAAACATAAATGGCTGCACCTGCTTCACAGCACAGCAGAGTGAAACTTATACCCCTGACCTCCCAGAATTTTTACAAAAGAGTTCGCTCTCTCTTTTCTTGTCCTTGAACATACCAAATTGCTTTTAAGGAGGCGTGACTGTGCAAGAGGGCCTCATTATGGAACATTTCTGTTTTTCATAGCTCATGCAGCTTAGGAAAAAATCTGATATATTATTCTTATGTGTGCTAACATGTTTGTAATGTTACTATTTGGATGAGACAAATGTGGGTGGCACAGATGGGATTGTTGTTCTGTGGACTAAAGATATACAATATTTACATATACACATACAGTAATTTAACATGGGAGCTTTCATTAATTCCATGTCAATCTCTTCTGCAGCTGCCATCCATTGTTCAAACTCCTTACGCCAATGAGCTTTTTCAACTCTTGCTCTTTATAGTGTTTTTTTGTGTGCATACCATAAAGAATATGTACATATATAGCTACGTTTTCATATTGCACATAAATGTAATATGAATTCAGTGCTGTTGTGACCCCTAAGATGGTATCTTTTCAAACGCAATGACAGGCACCTTCAACACTTTCAATATTTTCACGATGCATTCCATTAAAAAAGGGATATATGCAACAGAAATGAACCTATATGGAACATATCAAGTGCTCTCAGGTCACATCAGTGTTTCTTAAGCTGAAATGAAAAATGTTTCCGAGATGACAGCAAATTGAATGAATGTCGATCCCACAATAAACACCACTCTCTGCAGCTCTACGCTTTCTATTGTATTCTTTTTTTTATTTCATATAAAATTATGTGTTCAGATCTTTTGTGTGTTTACAAGTGAGCAATGACATATGTAATTTCTGCCGACTTTGGTAGGAGCTTTCTTTGGAACTTAGAAAATAGGTTTGAAATGTGTTTTGTTGTACTGCAGGAATACATTTTCTTTCACCTTGATGGTTAAAGAGTTCCTCAGAACAGTGGTGAGTGTAATTCTCCTGTTTTATTCTAGAAATAGCTGATTATAAGTATTTGCAAGAAATGATTTCTTAGGTCTGTGACTCCAATGTAATAGCAATACATTAGAGGCACAAACTGGGGCTGGAGCCATACTCAATTTATTGTTTTGTAAGTGCTCTGAGTAAATGATTGACCGGAAGAGAGAGTCAAAAAAGCTAAATGCTGAATATTTTTAACAGAGGCCCACCGACTTCAGACCAGTGAGAAGAGCACACTGACACTGGCATCTCAAAATTGACACAGCCATAACTCTTCTTACTTTGGCAGAACGTATTGTTTCTATGTGATGCCCCATCAATCATTATAACAAGCTGATCGAAATGAATGATTTATCAGGAAACATGAGATATTGGACATAGCTTACACAGGTGTCGAGAAAGTGCTGGATGGCATTGATGCTCCATTTCTCCTGGATGTGCGATTAGCCATGACATCTTGATAAGCTTAAAGTCACTGCCCAGTAGACCACAATTAGCTTCTCTGTTTGACTGTATACTAATAACTTGTTATTCAGCACATTTCCAGAGGGTGTGAGAGGACAACTCCAATCACGCTTACATTAAAGGACCACAAAAGCCAGAAACTACAAATCTCTTGCTTGTTTCCTTTTTTATAGAAATAAATTGGAAATATTTTTTCTTTTACTTTAGGCTTTATTCATTCTACTGATGTGTTAATGCATTAGAAATGCCCCTTATGTCCAACTTAAAAATGGCAGTTTGCCAATTCTGTTCATTAATTAATTTGTAATTTCAGTTGATTTAGTCACTTAGGTGTTATTTTGTTTAGCATGTTATGTACCACAAGATGTGACAGTGGCAATGGTTGGGGGGCAGGATGTTGGGGGGTTCTCTGCCATCACTGCGCCGCATATTTTGCACCTTCTACTCACGTTAAGCCATTATTATTTGGGTATAATGTTTATGGCAGGAGCTAAGACATCAATACCAGCTGAGCTAAAGAGACTGGAGTATGCACCTACAAACCATCTTTTTATCCCTCTTTATCATTGCAGGGGACTATATGAAGTCCCCAGATGAAAAGGATGGGATGTGCCGAGCTTGCATGGACACATACTGTCGCTTTAGCTACTGCTGTGATTATTTACAACGTAATGAGGAGGGCCAGAAGTTTCCAAAAGATCTGCAGAGCCGCTCTAATCTAGTTGGCTCATCGTAAAAAGCATCTCTGTCTTCTTCTGTCATTGATCACAGATCAGAATAACACACTTTGATTGTTGTTGTTTTTGTTTATTGCTGTATATAGCATTACCATAAGGAAGGAAACATAACTTCTGTCTCCAAGGCGTTTATTTTAGCACATGCAAGAACTACTTTATGATTTTTTTTTTGAATGGCTCTTAGAGGATTCCAAGTAACTTGTGCCCTTTATTGTTATTTTTACCACGTGCCTGTCTTTAATAAGGCCTACTTCAATCACACAGCTGAAATTTTCTGTTGTAATTAACTAATATAGCACATCATCTGGTCATTTGTAATGTGTTACACTAAGTAATTGCAGTGTGAAATTTCAATTCTTGAATATTCATGCTGCTGTAATATTAAAGCATCTGTTGGAAAATGAGAATGCTTATGATGCCCCGGTAAGCTAACAGAGGTTAGCAGGCATAAACACTAATAGATGTTGTTGCATACAACAACAACACTTAATTTCACACTGTGCTGGTCCTTAACAAAGACTGATCTGCCATCAGTTCACCTTTGTGGCTGCCGAACAGACCCAGACTTTATTGTTCCATGAAAAACAAGTCAGTTGCCATTTTAGTGGATGAAGAACAATGAGATTCAGGAAAGTCTTTGCTCAAACTGATTCCAGATAAGTGATGCATTTTGAAGCAATAAGGAAACATAGAGTTGTTCCCCTTTTAGAAAATGTTAACCTTTTAAAAGACATAAATGACATGTCTGTGCTCAATTTGTGAGCCTTTATATTTGTCCATATTGATGTTACGTTGTATTATTTTATATTTCGTACATAATTACATGTTTATTTTTTGCCGATTTTTGCCGATTTTGGTGGGAGCTATCATTGCAACTTATTAAATATTGAATAATTGAGACTTATTATGCTGTCACTCTCAAGTTCAGCCTCTAACATTACTAATAGGCATTGATGTTACAATGTATGTATGATATATGTGAAGTAGTGCATATATTTAAAAGTGTGTTTAAATGTGTGCTGTGTATACTGTATATAGTATTTTCATTTCGCTCTATTATTTCTCTGTGGATTTCCACACTTCAAGGCCACAGTGGGTTCTCAGTTTTTCCTACATTGTTACTACTAGTCTATTATTGTATTGTATTATTTTATATTTCATACAGAATTATGTGTTTACAAAATGAGCAATGACATATGTCATTTCTGCCAAAATCGGGTAGGAGCTATTGTTGCAACTTGGAAAGTATAGGTTTGAAATCTGTTTTTATTTCTGCAGCAGGAATAATTGAATGTTATTATGCTGTCACTGTCATGTTCCCTAATTTCTCTGACAATCAGTGTACGCTGTAAAATGGCTGACATATAGGCCTCTCTCTTTGTGCTCTAACTGTCAAGTCTCTCTCAATAAAAGCATCTTCTAAATTAAATGAAAATATGCCTTAATGGTTATCCATAATGGATATCCTTAATGGATATCATATTTGAAAGTGACAATGGGAGCATTATTTTTTTAATCAGATCAAGAACAAAATGGAGGTTTCTTCCTTCAGATATCTGTCTTCAGTTGGGCTTCCAGTAATGAAGGACAGCCTTTTAGCTCTCAATCATATCCATTGTCTACAGCGCTCTTGCCTTATAATCCATTTAATATACATAGTTGACAAAATGCAGTGAACATTTAGTTGGACATCATGCAAGAACGTGAATGGAAATCATATTTGCAAGAGAGGTCTGGTATGTACAGTGACTTCTTGATTCAGTCTTATGTCATTCATTCATTCATCTTCAACCACTTATCCCGGGGTCGGGGTCGCGGGGGTGCTGGAGCCGATCCCAGCTTTTTTTTAGAGTTATCAATGACTTTTCAGTCCCAATAGCCTATTAAAGTGCATATACCACTTTATGTAGCAGGCATCAGGTGGATTACAAATCACAGTGGGATTCACCCCTCTAATGTTCATCAAGCTCAGCTGCTGACACTTTGTGTAACAAAGCTTCGTGATTAACTCTTCTAGAAACAAATTCTGTAGCGCTCAAAGTACTGCGGTTAAGAGACATATTAGCAGATGCCTTCTTTTACATTAGCAGTAGTTTGTATTTGTATTTGTTGTAATGGAGGTCACTTTACAAATGTTAAATCCAATATTTGCCTTTATAGTAGCTGTGTTTTGCTAGCCTTCAAAAAATAGGTTATTTATATTGTTAGATGCTTAATTTTCCTCACAAGCTAGTCCTGAACCTTTACCTGCTATTTGGTTTTGCTGCTGGAAACGTGATTGATTGTCGCAGTTGATTAGACTGAACTATACAGTACATCTGAAGGCTGCAAAAAGAGCCTAAAAAGCTGTGTAAAGCTGCACTTTTGGGTGAGAATTTCCTGTAGTTTTATCACAGCAATAGACACATTTGACATTGCAGTCATTTGCTGGTGTAAAACATTTAAATGGTGAAAATGTTTTAATTATTCTACCAGTTATTCCCCAAACACTCATAAGTGCAAAGCTCCATAGGAATCCTGCTTCTTAAAAATCCCTTTTTAAAGCAATAAATCTGACAAAATATAATGAATCTAAAAAATGTTTCAGGTATGTTTATGTTTGCTTTTAATTATTATTATGTTTTTAGTAAGTTCAAGCCTTGTTTTTTACCAGTTAGTTGATTTGATTTGATTACAATAGTTCCTTAAAAACACCAAACTCCACATGGATGTATGAACTCCAAACATAGCCTCAATGTATGAAATGGAGGAACACACATTGTACGACAAAAATCCAAAATTTATCTCTGGTTTCTTGGAAAAAAAATATGTTTCTGTGTGTTTATTTTGAACAGACATGTCTGAAATCTATTAAGTACCAAGCAACTTTTGAATGCAGCACTTTTAAAGTTTTTAAACTGTGCCACATCTACACACAAGGCAAGGGCATCTTTACAGCAGTAGCCACCTTCAGCATCAGACTAGGTCGATAATATTTCTCGAAAACCATTATGGTTGTGTATTCCCCTGGGGACGGTCCTATGGTGGAGAAAATAGAAGCAGTGGAATGACGGTATCAAGTGATCTAATCACGTCTGTAGTAAAACCAGATAGCGAAAAGGGATTTCTTGTTCCTTCTGTGTCAGTATTCTAGATACACGATGGAACAAAGATAGCAGTAATGAATTCCTGGCATTCAAAATGATATTCATTCAATTCATAATTTCAGTTTCTGAATATTGTCGGTTAAGAGGGGGTGTAATTTCTGTATCTTTGCACAGAATTATCTGCAAGTGCCTGGGCACATACAGTACTTTGCACTGTGCAGTTTGTGAGGAAGTAATCAAATGCTACTTACTTCATCCTCATTATAATAAACAGACATCACAGTCACATATGGTTCTGGTAGACAATGGCCACAGATGGGTGATTAGTTGAAGTGTTCTGAAGGCCATGCTGTTCTTCCACCAATTGATATGGAGCTTGAGGCCCCCAGTGTAAAATGAGAACTGTAATCACAGATCCTTCAGAGCTGTAACTCAACACTAAGAAACAGCATCTTTATATTTAATTTTTCTGTGCCAAACATGGCCACTTTGGGTAAATGGTGGTGCATCTAAAGCAGATCAGATTTACATCTATCACTACTTAACTGTCTTCATTCTGTACTTCCTCATTGCCTTTAAAATATTCATACATCTTCAAAGAGGTTGTGAACTTAAAGATTTAGGCTCCATTACCTTAGATGTTGCTGGCTGTTCTCTAAATGAATCACTTCGTTCATAGCATCCTTTCATTGCCGATATGGTGTGCAAAGAGTGCTGTAGCATGTATAGCAAAATGCTGCTTAAAGCTGCATTTCAATCCAGTATTTGGAAAGGTATTAATGGCTTTGTGAACCTTTGGATGATTAGCCTTAGCTGAGATAGACAGCAAGCATTAATCATACATTTTGATCATGTGGATTTGAAGAGAATCTCAGCACTCAGCTCTGAGAAGCCTGTGGAGGTCACTAATTGAAGTGGGCGGGGGGTCTACAGAAATGTGATCCTCTGACCTGGATCCAAGAGATGTGTTGATGAGTCCTGAAATATACCTTTCTAACATGCATGTGAGAGAGTGTATATGTATAATCCTAATATTGAGAAGGTCAGGTTGTAGAGAAGAAAAAAAAACTGTGAATCTGACTAATCCAAACCACATTCAACACACAAAAAAAAATTAAAAAATCTTAAAAGTTTTTCTTAATGTCTCATCAAGGGCAATAAGCAATGTGTAGGGTGGGTAGATTTATTGTCACATAAAGGACAAACCACAAGTGATGACTACTGCATGTAAATCCATCGGGATTAATGTTCCTCAACTAATGTAAGTGCAGAATTAACAGCCTCCTGTCCTCCGAGAGACTTTGGAGCATATAATGGCTGAAATGCTAACCTCCTTGTTGCTAGGATTCTTACATTTAGAAGGAGAAGTTTGCTCTGTCTCTTTTCATTCTAGCCTTGCTTTTGTAGGCTTCCTTGGAAACTGGAAAGAGAAGGCAGTAGACAATGATAGCAAGGGTAATAGAGACTGTAAAATAACTGATAATCAGTGACAAAAGGGAGGGTGATGGTATTATTATCCAGGCAATGGACTCCTTGGAAGTATGTCTGTGTTGGACAATTACGTACCCCCCATTTCATCACCAATGCCCACAGTGCCCTCTGGGCAGGGTGATTTAGTGTATACCTACATAGATATGGACACATATAAATATCAGTGCTCATCTTGCAGATTAGTACCTCCCTCTAACCCTCTTAACCAAGTGTTATAGTTGTCCAACCCTAACTTTAAGCTAAGTGTATTTGCCCTAACCACAATGTTTTCCTAACCATACTGTAGTTGCCATTTACAATTATTGTAGAAAATGTAAGACTTTCTTTGAAGACACATCTATAGTGCATTAAGAGGGCATTTGTACTTGTTTATTTATTATTATATATATTATATTATTATTATTTTTATGGGACTAAAAGTCTGTAGCAGTTAGTCTTTTAATTGCAATAATCTGCAACAGTTTACATAACCAAATAGTACAGCTGAGCAAAAGATGCAAAACATTTGCTAGTTGTAGCTTCTCAAATGTGAGAATTTGTTTATTTTCTTTGTTATACATGGAAGTAAACTGAATATATTTTTGTGGTTAGACAAAAACAAGAATTTTTCCACATTGAATTGAATCCTCCATTTTGCAGAATTCTCCAGTGTTGATTTTCTAAGGGGTTACGTTTCTATTACTGGACAGTTGTGGAGGGATGTGGTCGTTATACAGTAACTGTTATTTGAAATATATGTTATTGTTTTGGATCCCAACCTTTGCTCTTTTAGGTTATTGTCCAGAAAGCATGAAACATAGCTTCACCAACTACAACAGTCCAGACAAATATCTTCTATCAGCTCTAATGAGGGGATTTTAATTGAAAGGGAAGTTAAGACCATGAAAGCAGTTGGAAGCATGGCACATCCCTGCAAGACAGTGACCTTGAATAACCTTCATCAAGTTCCCCAGTATGAAATAAGATAATGTTGATTAATTCCTTTCTGTCTGAAATGCCAATTAAATTAGGAATTAACTTTATTTCTTGCGCAGACTGATTGTCACTGATTTCTCGATCCCCTGATTGGTCTCAACAGAACTCTCATAACAACAATAAACGAGTATCATCTAGTTCACTGGCAAATAATTAAGGATTACGGATCCAGCAAGACTGTGATAATTATGTCTACAGTGACATCAGGATCAGCCTGATGAGGGGTTCAGTCATGTCTCTATAATGACCGGTGGTGTTCAACAGCTGAGAATGAAGGACAATCAAATATGAGCATATTGTGTATATTTGACAGTCAGTGCTTTTATAGTGTGGTGCATTACTACTTATGGTTGATTGGTGTGATGCATACAATTAGATACACTGGAGATAAAAATTAAAGAACAAATTATAAATATTTTATTCTGAAAATTTTATTTTTTATTGTTTAGAATTTGATAGAATAGCAGCTGCGGCTATACCACTGCTGTACTAGCCTGTTTTTTTTTTTAAATAACCAAGGCACTTCAACAAAAACCTTTATTTTGTGAAAAAAAACAGTGAGCAAAATTAGAGAACAGCAACCATTGTGGCAGAAGAGAAGATTTCAACAATGTTTATAGGATTCAAAAATGAATAGGAAGTGTAGAGACCACAGCACTGAATGACTTTAGCACATCTGCGCCCACAGGACATCACTAGTTTCTCACACTGCTCTGGTTTGATCTTGGTCCAGTCTTCTCCAATCTCTTCCACAGTTCACTAACTGTAGTGGGTTTCTTAGCCATTACTTTGTTGCCAAGGATTTTCCTTGACCCGTTTTGCAGTGTGACAGGGGGCATTGTCTTGCATGATAATTGCGGGCTGATTGGGAGACAATTGCAGTGAAGGTATTGCATGTTGGTGAAGGTTCACATAAACATTTACATTCCCCCTGCCATGTCGCAGTACAAGAGGCCCAACTCCTGCTGCAGTAAACATCTCCCAATCCATGACACTTCCTCCTCCAAATTTAACTGACTTCTTTACACGCTTTGGGTTCAGTCTTTCCCAGGCCGAACATTATGTTTCCCATCAGACACAAATAAATGAATCTCATCACTGAAGTCTCTCTGGACCAGTTCTCCTCTTTACACACAACATGCTCCTCAGCAAAGGCAAGTCTAGCCTTTTTATTCTTTCTGCTGATGAGGTTTGGTCACTGAAGAGTGGGCTTTCAGTCCAAATTTTAACGACAAGACATTGTGCGCCGAGACAGATCCTTGCCCAGTTCAGCTGGCGAGCGACTCTAGCTGCAGTGTTGAACCGATTCCCCATTGTCCTGTCCTCTCGTGCACTCATTTCACACTTAAGTGAAGTATAAATACGTACTTTGCAGACTCCACATGATAGGCATGGGAAGTCATTATTGATATAAAGCTAGGGTATATTGAACTTCTTTTTATTACATGCATTTTGTAAAGTTTAGTATATTGTCTTTTCATGTTATTATTGTGATTAATATATGTTTAATCTATTAGGGTAAAATCTCAGCCAGTCATGTCCCTACCATTTTGGGTCTGTTACTCAGGAACTTCTACATGTTTTGTTGGAAGCTGTCAGACTGAGGGGGAGACTTTTTCTCCTATCTCAGCCGCAATTCCAAGAGAAAGCTTTTGTCTTGTAACCGTGCTGGAGAGAGAGAGCGCGAGACAAATGAATAATTGATGGCGGTAGATGGATGGATTCCTCTCTGTGGAAAGCCAGTCCAATTGTGTGTTGTATTACCTGGAATTAGGGGTCCGCTGTGCATTATCTGCAACGTCACCATAAGCTCTTTTGTCAGCAGCTTCAACTATTTCCTTCTTTGTTTGTATTCTTCCCCTTGTCTTTACAATTGCTCTTTCGAAAAAGCCTGAACATGATTGTTCAATAACGGTATAACATGTAAGTTTCGTTGAGTGAGTGAGTGAGTGAGTGGGTGAGTGAGTGATCAATCCATACGGTGAGGACAAAGCAGTAAATCAGAGGACTGCAACAGTATTTTATTATTGTTTCACTGCAGTTACGCTTAAAGCACAAATCTGCTAGAGTCCTGCTAGAAGGTGCTGTTGGATTATAAGTGAATGCGTTGTTTTCAGTGCTGTTGCTTCCTGGTTATTCTATTTCCGGGTCAAAAGCCACTCCCGCAGCGTGGGGAGGGGGAGTTATAACCCACAGACCATGCGCAGACACGAAACCCAATACCACTGTTGTGCTTGAAACCATAAAGTGATTTTTCATTTAACTTTGGACTGTTTCTGTCGGGGAACATTATTTGGACATTTTGGACAATTATTTAAAAGACATTTTCTGATGCCGAGTGTAACAAATTTTGTAATAACCTTGTTTAAACTGAGTTTGCATTGTGGCTCTAATTATCGCTTGTATAATTGTGATCCTTCTGTCTGCTGATTTGTAACACCTTTTAACACTGATTCATTTATCCATGTGGGGACTGACCTTTCACTACGAACCTTACCATTAAATTGTCTGATTAAACACTGACTGGCACGCTAAGAAAAGAACATTCAGGCAATCTGCTACAGTGCTTTGGAAACACATGAAAACCATGAATTTTTTTGGCATTGCCGGACTCCACGGATTCTATTACCTCAGATCAATTTTACCAGTCTTAACGTTTTCCCAATTTGATAATACTGAATATTATAACTACACTGAGGAAAATGTGATTTGTTTTTATTTCATTTATTTTTTAAAGATTTTTTGGGGGCTTTTTGCCATCTAAGACGGATATATATATATTTATTTATATATTATATGTATATTTATATAAGATAATAATTTATTTTGAGAAAAAAACAGTGACTCTTTGGTCGTAATTTTAACTTTAACAGTAAAAACACTTAAATACTGGAACATGATGAAAATAATAAAAAAGTCAAAAGATAATTTCTGCTAAAATGCACATGTGCTTTAATTCAATATTTTCTACAATCCAGTCTAGTCACATATACACAGCAATAAACTCTTCATAGCATTAGTTATTGCTTTGGCACGGTCTAAATCTGCAGTGGGAGTCTGCCCGAAGGCTGTGGGAGAAGCTTTTCCTCCCTGTCTGCTTTTGTTGCGAATGTGCAGAGACCTCAGCTTCTGCCTAAAAAATGTAGATATGCTAATATTGCTTAAAATGCATGCCAATACCAAGCTAGGAACACAGGCCACCCTTAGTCTGTTTTTGAAAAAAGAAAACTGAATTATTACATTTGTTATTTAAAACGAAATATATGTTCACTTTCACTTTTTACAGAAAATGAAAAGGAAATATGGACTGTTTTTCATAGTTAATACCCTACCTCAGAAATAATTATTGTTTAATTAAAATCAGAAAAGAGATGAAAATATATGTTTTGTGGATTTTAATAAAGGGATCTTTTTTAGAATTTGTCTTCATATTGTATTTGACAGTAATTGTTTGGGTTACAGGACGTACCGGACCAAGGAAGTCGATAAAACCACAAATAGTATGAAACAAAGGATCAACTATATCAGTCAGTCAGTATTGTGATATTGTGATATTTGTCTCTCAGGTAGAAAACGGTTGTCTTTTGTAGTAGGTTGGCAGGCATTCAGCAAGGTTGACACAACAATAACCCTCCAGACGAGTGGCTTTGTTTTGTTGTGTAGCCCACAGTTCAGGGCTGCACAGTGGTAGCACAGTGGCTAGATAAACTGAAGGGCAATTTTGCTATGACCTGTTGGCTTGTCTCTTAGCTGGGAGTTGGATGAAGTGTACCATGACATTGAGACAGGGTGTGAACGTTTAAGTGGCACCAGACACCTCCAGTGATATGCCACATAAAAAAAAATTTGCACTTCTAAAACAGTGTGATGCTGAAGCTATTTTGGAGTAGACGGATGCACCCGGGTCAGAGAGAGGTGAAAGAATAAGTGTGGGTGTGTGAAAACCGGCGAGGAGTTTGTTATTGGCAAGGAGCAGTCATTTTACACCTTTTTATAACCACAGTGAATAATGAATGAAAGGCAACTACAAACATGTCTGGCTGACAGCATAGCTTCATTCCCAGCATGACGTTCAATGACTGCCGATGAGAGGAAAACAGTTTTTTTTTCTTTTTTTTTCCCTGTCTGTTGAAAACAGTAAGAATCATTTGGGTCAGCGAAAACAACTTATTCTTTGTTTTTTGTCAGTTTCTTGTCAGTTTCCTTTCTTTATTGCACCAGGCTCAGCTACCATATTCCACAAAGACAGCAAAAAAAGACACTGCTGTACAAAAACTGCTGAGGTCAGTAATCGCAGTAGATTCTGCCGTTTGAGCTTAAGCACTAGTATGAAATTTAACCACCCCACCGCAAGATTAATTACCCGATGAGAGAACCTTTTATGACCGAGGTTTATCACAGGGGAGAGGTTCTACCTGTGGTTCTTTTATTTCACTGCAAGGCATTATTGGTAAAGAGAGACTGTTGATCATATTCTCTACCACTTATCCAATCATGGCCAATCCAAGAAAAGATCTGAGAAGCCCTGTGGAAATTGGAGATAGTTATCAGTCATCTCAGCCCAACAGGATACAGAGGCACAGAGCGATATTGTCTGCTTGGATGTTATCCACGAGGGGAAAGTCAGAGCAGTTTATGAGAGCACACTAAATAGGTGGCCATTTATGTGTTTAGGTAGCCATCTGCAGTGAAGAAGAGAAGATGAATGCAAGATTTATGGATACCCCCATTCCTTTTTATTTTATCAGTGCACTATTATGTTGGTCATCCACAGGATCATGTTGTTTTTGATGTACATGCATTGCATTCAGAGTCATTATTAGCCTCCTTTTACCAATTTCAGACTCTGGCCAAGAATTTTTTATCAGCTCAGTCGGGAATTGTACATATTGATACAGGGTTTATGTTAGCGGGCAACATGTTGTTGTCCGGCAGATGAATTATCATCAGCCAACATGTCGGTTAGGAAATAGTGCACATAAATACATGAATTAATAACACAACATTATGTAACCTTTTTACCTTAAAATAGCAGCTTCCAAACCATTTTGATGCTACATTGACTTGTATAGGTACAATGGTGCCTGTGTCATTCCCACTGTGCCCCTGAACACCTGTTGTTCTTTGTAACTTTGGCCAGCAGATTTAATCTGCGGGGAGAAGTGCGTACCGCTTTACACCACTCAGTCACACGCCACCATTTAGCGAAACTGGATCAGATTTTACAGAGAAACTATTTTCTGGTTTCCTCTCTGATGTCCTCCGCCTGCTCTGCCTCCACTCTCGGTGAGTTTCCTGATGGACAGAAAACTTTTTATTGCTTAAGTAACACTAACTGCTAATTGCTGCTAACTGCAACATTAGCTGCCATCGGTTAGATTTCTCAGCTTTGCGGAGGTCTAGCGGAAAACCCTGATCAGCATGTATTTTCGCAAATATGATGAAAGAAATTTGGAAACCATAAACTCCAGTTATACATGTTTTACTGGCTTCCTTTAATGTATATTTTACCTATATTGGTGCCAGTATGCATTTAACCAGTATGTTAATGACAACTATGTTTAGGGGTTCCACTGTAATATGTGAGCTGTGAAGGGTATATGCTCTCAAATTTTAATTACAGCATCAAATCCGGAGGCACGGAGAGTGAGATATGATCCCTTTGTGACGAGTCGAATGAGGTTTTCTCCTGCATTTCTGTAGTGCACTCTTGAAATATTTAATCAGATGCTGGATTTTTTTCTTCTGAAAGCTAAGAGGTTAAAAACGATGATACTAATCATACCCCTGCACTGATGATTGCCCAGTATTATCACATTACTTGCCCCCATTAGATAGATATTGATTCTTCTGCCCAGAAGGATCACAGTGGTTCAGATATCCCACCAACAGCAGTAGGAAATATCACTCTGCCTGTAGCTGCATAGCTGAATTAATTTAAAGTCTTTTAAAAGTTTAAACTTGGAAATATTTAATTAAAATCATCCATTAACATATTGCCCATGGCTGTAGAAAATGGGATCCAAGGCACAAATGGCAAAGCCATAATTCAATCTTAAAAAGGGAGCTCTGTCAATAGGCATCAGGTAAGGTCAGGTACTTCACAACCTCCATCTGCGTCTTCCAGCTGAGTTATGATCTCTCAATTATATTATAACATAAAGAATTTAGCCTAGGTTGGGCATAATTGAGCTGAATTGACTAAAGGGAGAATAAAGGATTCATATAACAGTTTAATCCTCTCTTACACAGTGGGGGGTCATTCAAATGTGGGCAGAGCGCCGGAGACAGCCAAAGATTCTTCGCCTTGATGCTCAACTCCACAGATTAGAATATAAAATTAATCTAGTGGTATCTAAAAGCAGTGCAGGGTTCATTTATAACTAAGAGCTTTCTATGCTATGAGAGTTGTGAATATATGGAAATGATTAATCAGAGCATGTGGATGTGAGTGGAATTTCATCTTAATTTAAATCGTTTGATTTGAGGCAATGTTTTATAAAGAATACTGCACTTTCCAAGAATCGCGTTCTTCAATTGATTCCCAAGGTTCTCCTCTTCTTACACAGTCAGCATGTTTTCTATGTATTTCTGAGGTATATTAAACTAATGACATGTAACATGAATACACTGAACTAAACTTTACCAAGGGGTGGATGATGAAAAGCTGTGAAAGCACTTGATAATCCAGACAGCTCATGATAATACAGATTTTACAAGTTATAGCCTAGACATAATAGACATTATCATTTCACACAGTTAGAGAAACAAGAGATATATTTTGTTTGGAAAAGCTTTTAAAAGGCTATAGTTATCCTGCTCTTCATTACCAGCTGAAAAGTAATTTTTTTTACAACACATGAACCGATTATTACTGTGCTTGTGTAAAATCTGGGCTGACTTTTTTTCAAGGTTTGTTTGTCTCCCAGTGAGTAAGTATCCACTCTGCTATTTTATTTGACGTTCCCGTCCCCCACAGAGTATTCAAGCTAAAGAAAGGCGAACACTGTTGATATATTCTTATTAAAAAAACAAACATAAGTAGATGTTCAGGTTCAATCTATGGTCATTCAGGCTCCTACTTAGGACTGTTTTATATTTGTTAAATTGACGAAGGATTATTCCCCCAATGAATGAATGTGTTGAAGGTAAAAGCAGTAAAATCTTGTCGCCTAACAATGAATTCCTAATTCATTCCATCAAAGGTCAGCATGGTGTTGTGTGAAATATTAGGTTTTACTTCAAGGCAAATATGATTTTTGCTTGTTTGTTTCATGTGGAGAAAAAGAAAGTTTTCTTTTACAAAATAATTACTTACAAGGACATTGACCTAGCTGGTTATATAACCTCATATTATGTAATTACTTTTTTACATTTTGAAAGATTTTCTCCCTCGAAATGAACAGTGTTAATGGAAAGTACTCCTCAAATATACTTTTAACTTTCTTGCCTGGATGTGATATTAATTTCATTTCCATGTTAACAAATTACATTGCTGCTGTTTCCCCTGTTCAGTTCAGTTTGAACTAATCAAAATGGAAATTTCAGAAACAACTTTAGAGATGCATATTCATATTTTTCATAGTTGATGAATACTGGCGATGGATTAAGGTGTAACATTTAATTCAATAAAATAAATATGTATGCATTCAAACACAGACTCACAGGTGCTTTGAAAATTATTTCCACATTTTTCCTTTGTCTATTGCATTCCCACCACAGTTCACAGTCTGATGGCAATTAATCATCTTTAATGAGATGCATCGTGTATTTTATTAGTAACAATTAAGGGCAGTAGATACACAAATAAGGGACATTATGCCAGTTCTGTGTTCGAAAATTAATTGATGTGTTTAATGTATGATCAGTTAACACTTAAATGGAGGTGATCTGTATTTCAGGCAAGGTGGCACACATCTGCAATACAACACTGTTGGAGACCTTGCAAGACTAGAAGTCTTCAACGTCCTCATAGGATAGGCGATATATCGGATATACTCGATGTATCATCCCTTGTTCTCTGTGTGATGTATTAAATAACTATATCACGAACATCAAGTATATATTGTCATGTGACTCTTTTTTATGCGGCCAGTCTTGTGCTGACTAGTATATACACTCCCCCGCCTGTCCAGATTGCTCTCCTGTGGGAGTGTGTGTGACACGAGGTGTGTGTTTGTATCTGGAGAGCAGCAGGAAACAGGGAAGAGACTGGAGAGCGAAATAAGCACCCAAGTGAGTTTAAATGTGGCCAATGGTGCCGTATATCAAACCTTGTTCATTTAAATGCACATTACCCCATGTCTTACCGGAGTCCTCAGCTGTAAAATCATCATGTTGCAGACCATAATCCATTTATCAGTGGTGATCTGCAAGTGTAGTTCATCCAGTTAGCTTTAGCCTCCTCTCTTTCCTGTGTGTTTACAGTCTCTTTCTGGACTGTAAGCACTTGCAGGGTCTAAGATTTTGGACCTTAGAACGGATGCACTGATACACCATATATACCATATTGGTATTGGTGCTGATAGTGATCTTGTATTGGCTGTGATATGATTGATCCACACTGAACACAGTTTCCTCATTTAAAAAAAAGTATTTTGACTATCAGTTAAATGTTTTCAGCCGTGCCACAGTTTTCAGTGATAAAGCAAGCCTCCCTTTTCATGCTATCTTGCAAAAAGAATGATACAGATTCATGCAGAGATGTATACAGATGCAACTTGACACCCCGAAAAAAACTTCTCACCTTGCTGCAGTGGTGTACAGGTGTCCATCAGTTCTCTGTGGCATCACTGTTGGGTTGTGTTATAGGTGCAACAAAGCACACTACTGACCACAAACAATAGGAAATAATAATACTAATAATACCATGTATGGTCAGAGGTAAAACAGGCTTGAAACTTTCAGTCTCTATGGGAATCACTATTATCATACATTCATTAAATTCATGGCTAACACTAATGCTAGCTCGCTGGCCTTTCTGCAAGATATCAAGGAGAAGGCGTGTTCCCATTGCATTAATCATTAACAAGTGGCTTTATTGTTTCTTCCCCTCTAATGGCTCAAAAGGATCTTGATGGTTGAGTATGGCCTTGTTAGATCACAGAGGTTGTATACCATCAGTTCCCTACTCATAACAGAAAACACACTCAGTGAGCAGTAGAGAGTCAGAATCCATCCCTTAAAATTGATTGCTATATCTCTTACCAGTGTGTGCACTTGAAGCAAAGCCCCCCCTGTGGGCCAACCGATTCCTAGGGTGTGGACCTTGAGATGTCAGAGTTGATCCATAGATTTGAACAATACAGTGTTAGCTAGCCTGTACATGTTTCAGCGCTTTGATCTTAACTATGGGAGCTGTCTTGATCATCTCTGGGAACACTATCAACACTCAGGCATTTAGAGAAAATGACTGCATAGTTCGGGAGACCCAGTAAGACCAGTCTCCCGTTGAGGACACTTGGGGTCTGCTGACAAGTGAGGGCTCCTTCTTTGTCTCTCAGCCACCCTTGAAATATTTATCACCACAACTTATCGCCCCTTGATCAATTATACACCTGCCATGGGCTTGCAATGAATTATTAACATGCTCTTGATAAGCATCTCACCCATTGATTTTTGTCACTCCTTTGAGATGGATATACTGGAAGGGGTTTTCTTGCACTCTATCTTGACATTTGGTAAGTCACCAAGGATAGCCAACCAGAGCTGATAGTTCAGACTTGCACTGCAATTTCTTGAAAAAGCTATAGCCCTCGGTGTTAAGGATACCACGGTTCTCAATATTATATTGAACTGCAAGGTACGGCGTCCATGGTTCAATACAAATTTTTTTTTGGTTCTACAATACCATTTCAGTATTTGAGGAGAAATTGGCTAAAGCACAGAGCCTAGCACTGACCACGGATAGTTGGACCTCTGCGGAGAGTTATCTCACTGTGACGGTCCACTATATGTCGGAGCGGGAGACGAAGAGCACTGAACCTGCTCTCCTATCCTATCCTATGCCAGTCGTCAGAAAACATTTCTTAAATACTTTTATTTGTTTTTATTACACAAAACACCTGAATGTGTCTGAATGTAAAGAAAAACATCTTAGCTTATAAGCAAAATAAATAAATAATTTTGAAAGAAATAATAGCAATTTTTTTTATTTTACGCCCAGATTATGTTCCAAAAAAGAACCGAAACCGTAATCCAAGAACTGAGGTACATATTGAACCATGAGCTAATTGTATTGCTGCATGCTAGGTATACACCATCATTATTATTAGGACGCAACTGCCTATCAGATTTTCCTTGAAATTGATTCCGTAGAAATTGCTAATTTTGTTGGACCCCCAGTCAGAAACCCAAACATATTAGAATTACAATAGCATAAAACAGAGCAAAACAACATGTTTCAAAAACCTGGGGGGAAAAATGAACTGCTTTTCATTTTTTCATTTAAATAAATGACTCTGAAAATGAATGGATCATCAATCAATTGTATTACGATCAAAAACTGTTTCAGGACAAATAATATTATCATAATTTTAATATTTAACATAATTTTCAATTTCAATGTTAGTTCATCTTTAATAAGAAGTCAGAATACCTACTATTGACATTAGCATGTAATTTTGATTAAAAATTTAGAGTTCTTTATCTGGAGCATCCTGTTTTTGCATTCAAAGATTCCCATATATTCTGCTTTGCCCTTAAATGAATTGGTCATGCAAATTGCAGAAAAGCACTAAACCATTGAAAGACAACATAGCAGTTGGTCTTAAAGTTGCCTCTCTTAAGTAGTGTGTTCTGCCTTTGATGAAAGCCTCCCCATCTCTTCCAGAAACTACGACACAGCTGAGTAACTCAAACCAAAAGCTGCTGTCAGGACTCAGGTTAGCATGACATTTTCATCAAATTTTCTTAGATTTTCTGGTGGCCTGAATCCAAATGAGATGCTGAACATTGTGCGCTATTATCCTGTATCAAGCAAGAAATGTATTAACACTTGCATGCACGCAGAGATATTCATTCAAGCCGTCAACATTTATGTGCTTAGTAGTTCCAGGTAACATAAAGCAGCAAGTTCAATCCCAAACTCCTTTTGTAACCTCATGGCCACTTTAATACTCACAGATCTCTCTTCCCATCTACCTGTTTGAGAGAGAACTCAGATGAATTATTTAATTCCTCTCTTTCCTTCGAGAAGAACACCCCTGTCGCCCATTCCCAATGGTTCCATCCAGTGCCAAAACTAACATATGCTGGGTGCCACTAAGAGTTGAAGAGAGAAATTGAAATGTTACTTTCTTCATTGTCACGGCTCCTAGCTTCGACAGACTTACCCTGCCAGGGGAAGATTGATTGCTGGGGAGATTGAGTTTGAAAGTCAGTTTTCACCGTGGATAAGGCACTCCAGATAAGTTTTCAAAATCATGTGTAGATGCTTTCAGATTTGGCAAAAGAAAAGTTGGACAGGGACCAGACTAATTTTTGTACATTTTCCTTCTCCCTCAAGTGTGAAACATCTCAAAGAAATACTTAAGTGTTTAGTAAATGTCAGTTTACAGACAAACACGGAGGCATTTTTTTTGCTGTCAGATTTCAAAGATCTCTCAATCCGAAGTATTCTCTTTTTTTATCCATGTTTTGCATTAACAGGACATGTCAGTGGACTTCCAACTGTGTTTAGATGACTGTAGAAGATATCAAGACTAGTCCACAAGGCATATTTAAACAGATCAAAGACTAAGAGATTAATAGCTATGCCCAGATGAAAAACAGGGTAATTAATGAGGAGCTTAACAGCAAATTAAATAGACGGCAATGCAATTATGGAGGTGCATGTTGATCAATAACCTTGACTAGCAGCCTCTGGGATGCTGCATCATACAATAGAACACAACTTATTTGGTCTATCAGCAGAGAAACATCCCTTGATGAAACAGCAGGGGTGTGTGTGTGTGTGTGTGTGTGTGTGTGTGTGTGTGTGTGTGTGTGTGTGTGTGTGTGTGTGTGTGTGTGTGTGTGTGTGTGTGTGTGTGTGTGTGTGTGTGTGTGTGTGTGTGTGTGTGTGTGTGTGTGTGTGTGTGTGTGTGTGTGTGTGTGTGTGTGTGTGTGTGTGTGTGTTGGTTAGGGTGGGGGCATGTGTGTTTGTAATAGATAGCTTTTTTGTCAAAGACATACAGTACTTCAGGATGAAATGTAGTCCCCACACCAGAAATGAGCAATCAAGTCATTTATGCATTAATGTATCATTGATTAGCCCCCTCACTGGTATTTATATTCACTGTGAGATCAGGAGCGCTGGCCTCATGACCCCTTAAAAATGATCATTAAAGTGGTTAATGACAAGTTGTTAAATCTGCATTCAAGAGTAGTGGGTGAGCCTAATTGGTTGCAAAACATAATTTGAAAAAGGGTATAATTGAAGGTTTTCATCCCAAAGCCATTTACTGTCTACAGTATATATTGAATTTTAGGGGGAAAATCTATCCTGATTGAGTATTTCAAGAACGATTATATCCGGTTGTTTTTTTTTTCTTCAGTAACCTCATTATCGTTAATAACCTCCGCATATAAAACCTTTGTGAGTTTTGCTTAGAAGGCAAAATAATAACTGTTCCTTCTTGGGTTTTTTTTTCTAAATAATAAACAAATAGTGATTATTATATCCCCAGCTGAGAAGCACAACAACAGAATATGGATTTATTTATAATCACACTGCTCAAAGTGTGACAGTCTTCAAAGGGATCTCTACTGTAGGTTTACTTTTGAATGGTACCCCATGAAGTTGTAAAAATACACAGTTATATTTACAATATTTCTCATCAAAGTGCCTTCTGTGCATCCTAGTGGCTCAAATACTACACTGAATGTCTTTTCTATCCCATAAAACATTACAGTACAGTGTTTTTAATGCTTTGAAACTATTTTCGCCTACTGGCAAACATGTTATTAGTGTATTACACTGACATCCGCTATAACTGCCCTTTGCTTAAAAGAAAAAACTATATTGAGAATTACAATAATTACTAGACTTTAAGATGGTATGCAGTCATTTAAATGAAAATTGCTCGCCTGGCATATTAGTCAAATAAGTAGGGTATCATTAAAAAAATGATACCAATTCCTGTACCCTTAAAGTGCTACTGATACCAATAGAATACTTCAGGTGACAGCTTTTTCCCTCTGCTTCGTTAGATACCCATCACTCGAATGGAAGCATCTCGGCACACTGAGCTGCTGACTCCATCAAATACACCGCGCTGGACTTCACCATACCACAGCCTGTATGGGTTGTAGCTGCTGTGGCAGTGGGCCAATTAAATATTGCATTAAATTGAAGAATGCTTGCAGTGACTGGCTGCGAGGAAAAACATTCAAAAAAAGTATTTTTCAGTCAGTCAGAACACACAATAATTATTTGCTATGTTTGCAGTTGGAGGTCTCTTGACAATAGTTCTACAGACCTGTCTTTTATAATGGTTCTCCATGGGTAGAGAGATTTTTGTGGCTGCAGAGGATTTTTTTTGTTGACGTTGCAGTATTGTGGTTGGTCACTGGGGCGAAGGATGAGTGGTGGTGCTGTTTTAATAAATCCATGATGTCATGCAATCAGGGATTAAAATTTACGTCGTCCCGGGACGACGGACGGGATAAATGGAAAAAGGACTGAGCTTTGTTCAATTGGCTGGCACACTCCGCGCACTCGCATTTGTGTTTTTCAGTGAGACGCAAGTGCTGCTCTCGCATTTCTTGCCACTCGAGCTGAGACGAGGATATTCAGCTGTCACCATATTGTATTACTCTCTGCTGTCACTGTGCTGTGGTGCTCAGTAAGAGATGATGTCAGTGCCAGTTTCAGCTAGGAAGCTAGGAAACTATGGGAATTGTGATTTTAAATAACTAGCCTACGTCAGATATCGATTGATACTTTAACCTCCCACACATTCAGACATGTTAACACACCCTCTGATATTATTATGTTTAGATATTCCATCACTTTCATCTTATTGTCTAGACTCTAGTAGTAACTGGTAAGCAGATTGGACTCGTCTGCTAGCTAGCTAACGTAAGCAGTTGTACACAGTTATACTGTTGAAACAAGGTAATAACACATCTAAACTGTAAACTCACCACACCAAGATTGTTGGTTATCTTACTTTACTTTTCTGGTTATGGTGGTAAAAGCAAATTATCCACAAGTTATTCACCATCAACAAAACAGGTAGACTGTCAAAGTTTACGTTAGCAGGGCTATTACCAATTGCGTGTCTTTTAGCTTTAGAGATAGCCAGCTCTAAATCTATGTGTATTATCATTATTTCGGTTTATAAAACACCTGACCGACCTTTAACTTGCTGGTACAATGTCCTCATGATAAATTAAACTCATAAAATGCAGTTACTAAATGGTGGAGTATTAGCAGAAGGTCACGTAGACCACATTTCTGTGACTGAGGGTGTTGGTTGTCATCTTGAATAGAATTAAATAGAATAGCCTTTATTGTCATTGTATTGCATACAACGAAACTCTGCAACTCCTTTTAATGCAATAAACAAACAATAAGAACAATTAAAAACAATATAAAAGAGGTACAAGGTTAACAAATCTTGTCTTGAAATCAGTTTTATCAACATAATGTATTGTGTTTTTATTATATCATCTGTAAGTAACAACGCAAAATGTAAAAAAAATATTTTTGAGACTATACGGGGCGTTTCTGGGACGGTGGTGAAATAAGGGACTTTTAACCCCTGAGAGTACCCATGCTAGAACCACTTGAGACAGAAATAGATACGTGCTCACCATAGAATTGTATTCAAAAACTCAATAGGGTCTGACGTGGGTTATTGGGAGGAATAGCGGGATTCATGTTGGGGTTTTTCTGTTCTTGTCCGTGTTTTTTCATCTTAAAGCAAGCTTTTTTTCTGTGTACTTGGGTACTTTTCTTATTTATTTATTTACTGTTGCCAACTACATAGAAAATCTCTCAATTTTCACTTGCAGCTGTCATATCATTTCCCTGACCTGTTTCACTCTTTGAGTTAGGCTTGGTAGAAGCATTTTCATTCATTGTATGGTTAACATTATCCCGGAAACCACCAATCTTGCTTTGGTCTCTTTTTGTTTACATCTTGATGCTCCCATAAAAGGAAGAAAAAACTTCCTTGATGAGTTTTATACTTAGACTGTTACTTTAGGACCATGACATATTTAAATGGGACGGGGATTGGGATGGCTTTATATATTGAAGGTTTTAGTTTACTCATGTTACCATGACAGCTAAAGGTGCACTACTGTTCTTCCTGGACTTTGTATTACTCTTGTGCAAACTAACAAGGGCACATACACTCACTCCCTTCTGTCTGGATGTATGTGTGTTAACTAGCAGAGGAAAAAGACAGTGGTGTTTCTCCAGGGTTTATTTTAGGGTTTTGGTTAAAAAACACTATTTCTGCAGAGGCAGTTTCTAATCCCTTTGTATAGTGCAAACAAACATAAAAACATAATGTACTGTACAGCCAGAATACTGTACATTGTGTGTTACGTATGTAACCTCACACTATTGAGAAAGTATTTATCATCTTCAGAGTAAGTACATAAAAAAAAGGATGTTAAAATGTTGTTGTTTTTTTATGGAGCTGCTCCCTAATTGCATTCACATTAATCTTCTGCATTGTAGATTTTAAAGGATATGGATCAAAACAAAATCTATTTACTTGTGCCAGACTTAAATTTTGCAAGAGGCACTTTATTATTGAAAGAGAACACTGGATACCACTTTCAGAGCTTATTACTGAGGAGACTCCATTGTTTCTCACCACACAGTATCTCTATCTTGCCAACTGAATTTAAAAGCACTTCGTCTATGCCTGGTGTTTTATGGGAAATAAATCTTATTTGATATTGAGAATGTCCACTCCAGACAAAAACAGCATTGTGGTTTATTTAAACAGCTTAAAACGAACAGTGTGTGCATTCACTGCCAGAACAGGAAGTTGTTTGTCATCCTTATTGCACAGTCAAGAATACTTTTTTATTTTCACATTATTTAACTTTTATTTAACCAGGAAAAGACTCAAAAATCTCTTTTACAAGAGTGTCCTGGCCAAGACAGGCAGAATCATAGTCATACATACAATCACAAGGTGGACACAAACATAAAAAACACTTAGCATCCAAAACAGCAAACATTTTGTGGTCAGCTACAATAATAAAAGCCTCAGGCAAAACATCTACAGCCAGGGGTTTCTGCCTCAAGGTCATGCAATTTCCCCTTAAAAGTGTTCAAGACCAACTCATTTTGTTTCAAAGTTTTCCGTAACATGTCCAAGGCAGAGGGAGCTGCAAACCTAAATGCTTTCTTTCCCAGTTTAGTTCTGACTTTTGGGACGGACAGCACGAAAAAATCCTGAGACCGAAGATTGTAAGTCCAAGCACTATTTTGGTTAATGTAGGACAAAAGGGAAGAAGGAAGTAAACCTAGGATTGCCTTGTAAATGAGAATATGCAAGTTTCCCAGTCTACGTATTGATAAGGAGGACCATCCAACCCAGTCATACAATGTACAGTGATGAGTAAGCGCTTTAAAACCAGTGATGAACCTCAGAGCTCCATGATGCACAGTGTCAAGAGCATGTGAGCTTTGAGACGAGGCTTGCATATATGCAACATCACCGTAGTCCACAACAGACATGAAAGTGGACTGCTCTCTTCTCAATCTGAGAAGAGAGGATGTGAAGGTCGGGTTAGGTGTTCAACTTTGATATTGAAGGCCACAGTTCTAGTCTCTTGCAAACAGTCAACATGTGTAACCTTTATCCATGACTGTAGTTCTCCACTAACCTTTACCACATAGAAGAGGACTTCACATATTGGACCTGACCAAAATGGACCCATGGATAACTGTGGACAGTCGGACCCATTCAAAACAGACATGATTCAAAATGTGGTTAGGGTTGGGCGTCATACCGAACATACTCGATGTATCACAGCTTGTTGTTTGCAGGATGTGTGAAATTACTATATCCCATATTTAATTTCATATTTTATGCAGCTGTTGTTTTGCCGACCGGCATACACACTCCCCCGCCCATCCAGACTGCTCTCCTGGGCGAAGGTTTGTGATGCGAGGTGTGCTTGTATCTGGAGGGCAGCAGGAAACGGGGAAAGAGAGAGAAACAACTGCCAAAGCAAATATATACGTGGCTACTACTGGTTGTAGAGGAGTCTGTACATAAAGCTTTTTTAACTCAATGTGCCAACAGACAGCTTTGTCTGTTTTTGGTTCGATTTAAACTAAAAGCCCCTGTCTCAGTGCTCATATAAAGGCAGAGTCAAACACACGGTAGTATTAATAAGTTGGCAATTTTGGATACTTACTGGTCTAGCTTAGTAGAGAGAATGGTTTTATCAACTCCCTCTTCCTCCGTCCAAGGGGCTCTTTTTCTTTTTCAAAGTTATGGTCTAAGTAACAACCATTAACGACGATAACTCTTGTAATCCAGAGTGGTTCAAATACTTAAAAGTCCCAGTGATGTTGTGCATATCAGCACTCATGGAATGCTTCCTGTCCAATAACATTACTTGGTCTGAACCAACTGTTGTATAAAATTATTTATAGGCCATATCACCCAGCCCTGAATATGGTTGACCCAAACAGACCCCAAAAAAGGATCCAGATCACCAGTACCTGTAGAGGCATGATGTGCCATGAATTAATGAGCTGCCATGGTCTTAAAGAAAACTTAACTCCTGCAATGATTACGATTCAGTCTGCTTGGATCCAGTCAGACATTCGACATATTGACACACCAGCGCAAAACCTGCAGGAATACATAAGGACTCTACCCGACGTGATTTGAAGGAATGTTATATGGACCCAGCCACACTCAGGTCCGAGTTTGGATAGTTTTGGTTTGCATATAATAAATGTAGCCCATCACCATTAGGCCATTGCTTTACAAAGACACTACTAGTTAATCATATTATTGATTTAGAGTAAGTTACAACTTGTTGGGTAATGCAACAAAGTCTCCTTTAAAAAAAACAGGAAGTTATAATACATTAGGTATTTCATTTACAGGTTTGCCCAAGCCGCAATGACAGAATTGCCTCTGCTGCTAGTTAGTCTAATAGGCCAGAGGCATATTTAAAATGTAAAATGTGTACTGTAATGAGATGACTTTTGCTTCTGTTTCTGTCTTGAAAATCAAATCATGGTAAAAAAAAAATAATGGTTTGCCTGAAGGCTCTTTCAGTGTCATTTAAAATAGTTTTGTACTTTTTAAAGAGGCACAGATGCAAATAAAAAGAGTGCTACTAAAGCTGTGCAGAATCAAATACCCATGTTGAAGAATGTGTTGTGTTTTAACAGTTGTTTTTTGTGAATGTACAAATTGCTGTTGTTGTTGTTATCAAACTAAGAATTAGCAAGTCTCCGCTATTAATGATCCAGTTTGATTTGTGCTTTACATTTCAGCTGATCCGTATAAGAGTGGATTTTGGAAATTGGACACTGAATCCTGTTTCCTCAGGGCTTTTTCACTGAGTAAGTGATCCACAAAATCCAAGTGCATGGAGAGATAAAGGGAGGGAGAGAAAAAATAAATGGGGATTGTGGCATGGGTGGGAGTAGGGCAGAGTGTGACATAGGAGTGCATTTCAGCTCCACTGCCTCCCATCGTGTGCATGTGACCGTGGAGGATCTGAAAACCTCGGCTTCGCCCCACAGCAACGGTAAGGAGAGGACTGTTCTTGGAGAGACTAAATTTAGACCCAATGTGCTGTACCATCAATCCAGATTAAGCTAACTGAGGAGTCGACTCATTGTGGGAAGAGTATGGTTGAATCCAGGTTACATAAGTTTTACTTTCTGTTTGCCGCACTGTGGCTTGGAAATGAAGGAACCTCAGTATTTTTGAGACCCTTGTATTTTATACCTCCTCCAGGCCTTTATCAGTACTTCATGCACCAACTGAATATCTGCAGAGAATGTCCTGAAGCAAAGTCAAACTTTTCATTGCACTGAAGCAAATGTCAAATATTCTGTTTTCTAATGAACACTAGTTGGTGGAATCTAACACAGACGTAGTCTCACATTGCCAGACCTATCTTCGCAGTACTGTGTCAGCTATGGTTTGTTTTTATTTCTTTAAACAATCACAATTGTCTGGGGTAGCACTAAGCCTCAAATGCAGCGAATGGTGCCCTTGCAGAATAGAAAGCTGAAGGGGCGGAGAATGCCGGGTAAAATAGGCGGCCAACGGCAGGCTTTATCCCCACTGTCGACATCCCGTGAGTCAGACCTTAATTTATAGCTTCGGTGTCCGGGTGTCCAGGAGGGTGTGGTGATGTTAATGTCATCATCTGCCCATGTCTGCAAGGAGACCCAAAAAAGTGACCGTGACTTGTCTGTGCATCTACTAGGCCTGTGTGGAACAGGTCATCTGCTCTGTTTAAACAAAAGTACTACACGTCCGTGGTGTCAGCAGCTGTCCGTTTACATTTTGGGAGTATAACTGAGCCATAGTACAGACGTGACCCCGAAAGTATCTTGTGAGACAAACTCACACCTGCTCATATATGACTGTTGATCAGTAGCTAATTCCACCTCTTTAAGATGAGTGTTGAAGGAGGTTTTGACTTTCGAGGATACTAGAGCATTAAAAGGGCATGTTCCAAGGTGTGTTTGCTTTAATTAACATGTTTCTCAGGTGTCAGCACTCAGCCATGATAGCTGCTCTCATAGCCTGTTCACTTCAGCTCTAACAAATTGCCCCAATTTGAATTTTCTTTCCACCAACAGCTTAAAAACCATGCGGGCAATAAACCCAAACTCCAGACTTAAAAAAGTCCGGACTCCATTTCTATGTTGTATTACAGTCTACGCATGTAATAATATTCCTAATCTGTTGTCTTATACGGTGCGCAAACCACTGACATGTACATGTCAAAGAATAACATTCACCCTCTGCAGTAAACTGTGCTTTGTAGTTACACAGTGGCACTTATTTAAGGCTTTGACTTGTGTATTTACTATCGTTTCACATGGAAGTAATTGTATCTTACAACTGTTATGTTACGTTTTGTCCTGCATAAAAATATGTGTCAGTGTACACACACACACACACACACACACACACACACACACACACACACACACACACACACACACAAACACACAAACACACACACACACACACACACACACACACACACACACACACACACACACACACACACACACACACACCACATACACACAATAATAGTCATACAAATGACTGCATGTTTCACTAAGAGCTGTGTTACCATTTTACACTGAGGCTGTGGCTCAGTCTGACATTTTCATTTTCATCACCTCATACATTATGAATGAATCATAACATAAATAACAAATGTCTGACAGGCATTTAAACATGACTTTTTTTCATTTCTATCAAGAATTAAACTGAGAGTTTATACTGTGTCTCCATACAAGATCTCTCCCTTTTTTCTCATCTTTACACGGTTTTGTCTTATGGGGTTATTTTCACACATCAACAGATGGTAATTTCTGCCGTGCAATCTGTGTTACAGTTTGTAGTAGCCTAAAGTGTTTCACTATTCAACAGTCTATTTGCTAGGGCTGCCCCTTCGTATTCGATTAGGTCGTTTTGGTCTAAGTCAACAAAGATGTTTTTAGATTATTAGTCATTTATTATTGCCTGATATCAAACAGAACTACTAACTGGTTCCACTTCATTTAAATCTTCAATCTGACATTGCCTGCTCTTTAGCCGATATGCGAATGAGAGGGGGATTTGATTTTACAGCGCTCAAATGTGTTATCAATCGAGAAACCTCAGTTTCATATCACCATGCCAGACAAATCTGTTCATTTGGTGGAGTTGCAAGCTTCAAAGGTCTTGACCCAGGCAATTTTTGTTTGTTAATGCTGAATGACGTATTTCCAAGATGCTTAAGAGCACATCTCTGGTAAACACAAAATTTAAAGTAATGATTTTGCATGATTCTTTGTGGAGAAACTCAGTTTTACAGATCTGTCTACTAAATCAATAATTGATAGTCGACAAAATCATATAAATGTTATTCGACGAGGACTTTCTTTAAGCGAGGACAGAACCTACTATCTGTTTTTGCACTGACTTAAAATACTAATAAACAGAATGGATCAAAACTTTGAGGATAGGTTTTATTAGGTCTGGATTATATGACGATATAAATCATCATCCAGCTATATAAAAATGTGTATCATATATTTTTTCTATATAATTTCTGTTGCAATGTGGAAAATACAGAGGCCTAACTATGTTATGTTCTGATCCTTGCAAATTAAGTTCATTTTGCACTAAAGTTCTTAATAAAGTGAGAAAATACTCAGTACTTTTCATTTTTCAAGTATTTAATTTACAGGACTATACAAACATAGGCCTCACAATGTGGGTATTTCAAAGACTATTTATTTATTTATTACCAGAAAACATGAAATACCTTAATATATATTGTTATCAAGATATGAAATGACCTATGTTTGGATTGGATAAGACTTTTTGGCCGTATCGCCCAGCCCCAGGTAGAATTAATAATGAATCACCAAAAGATAATAAAACATATTGTATGTGACAGATGAGTAAATGCATCTTTATTTGCTTAAAACCTACTTTCAAAAACAGGGCTTGATGAGCTTTGTCATTTGATCCTCTATTAATACACACAGGCCATCTGGGTACTTACACATCATAGCCAACTCATTTAACATTCAACCGTTCTCCTTCAATCACTCTTTACAAACAATTACCAAGTTATTAATTCACAGCGTGTTGACAGTAAGGCTGCTCGCCATGTTAAGGTCACCACGGCAACATGGCAGGCCAACACAAATGGGTCTTGGAGTAGATCCATAGTCTAAAGTCTTAGTTTTCATTTTTGGCCCTTTTTAATGTGTCCACAATCGGTGTATTTCCACACTCTTTCCAAACACTGTTCAGTTCCCTGTTGTTCTAATCACATTTTCATGTCAACAGACATGACAACAATGTGTTAATGTGATTCTCGGTTAAAAGTTGTTTTGCTGGTATGCACAAAAAAAGCCTCCCTCATTAATAGCATAGTAAATGCCATTTGCATTAACCAAAAATTGTGATGGATTTTTCTTGTCAAACACGCATGTATTCTCTGTTAGCTTAATCAAATATTCATTCAAATGCCTTGTTCCTGATATAGTGCAATAGTTAATGCTTCACTTAGTTGGGGGAAATACAGTATTGATTAATACCCCTTGTTTCATTTGCATGCAGCTTACTGCGTCTTGACTTGTGCAGATGTAATTTTCCTGAACTCTCCGTGCTGATGGTGGCATGATTCATCATGTAAATAAATGCCTCAACATTACAAAGCTGTTTTCAGAGAAGACATTTATAAAATGAATATATTAACTGAACTTACAGTGTCACTTTTGTTTGCACTGGGCTTGTCAAATTACCTGTCTGCGTCATTCTTTCTACAAGCTGTGCTCTCAGTTGTGAGGGCGTCCTTCAGCCACTCGAAAAATCTCAAATTAGAATCCTGCTGGGAAACCTATTCTCTCAGCATGGCAGGACCATTTTATCTCCCCAGTGGTATGGAGATGTGACTGCCTCATGAGGCTAGATGGAATACAGTATCTCCCTCCTTCCAGGTCAGGGCTGTCCTTCTGTGGAAAGAGCTCCTGCCTTCTCACATTCTGATTGATGGATGTGCAGGTCAGAACAATCACTCAAACTGAGTCCTGCACCCGTCAAAGGCTTCGGACGTAATGGATCACTATCCATTAGTCATATCATTCGCTTGCTCCTAGCCTGTTTGTCTTTTAGCCCACATAATGCTTTCTGAAGTCGTCCTAGTTTTGGGGGGAATAGTAAAATATAGCTTCTACAGTGTTTGCCATCACTTAGGTCTCTCCAGACCTAGATGTCAAATCAAAGTAAGGCAACCCAGTGTTTTCCCATCAACAATTGTTGTTATCTGTTGCTGTTTATTCTATTGACAATCAGTGTATTGGCCTGAATTGCAAAGGTGGAGAAACCTGATGTCAGACTGACAGATTCATAAGTAATGAAACCCAGCAGGGACTTGCACTGCTCACACCGCCCAGGCACAGCCAGCCACCCAAGAGTGATGAGAGAAGCTCAGGAGCCCAAGGACACTGATCTAATGGTCCACTATAACCCATGTTACTGTCGCATATCTCAATCAAACTGTATAGCCACTGCCCACACACACAGACATACAGACTGGGTAAAAATAGCCTGTTGTGTATCTTTCACAGAGATTAAGATAAAACACTAGAACTTCCCCATTATATAGGTTTAACATCCCTTGACCTCGCAGTTGATAAAAAGTTACATATCAAAAAAGGAAAACAAATCATGATTAAAAGCATAGCAAAGTAGGCAGAGGTCAGTGTTCAGTAAATGAGTAGTGGGTCATTGAGAGGGACTCCTGCTTCATGATCGTTAGATGATCCGTGTGGTGAGTCAAGATGGAGCTGTCACAGTTAAACATGCCTACGCATGTCCTGAGTGTCAGTGGGATCCGTTGCTCCGGGCTAAATGGGGGGAGAGGAAAACCAACATAGCCTTGTGTCAACGGATTTGCTCATATTGAAAGAATTATGAAGAAACACTGTGCGTTAGGAGTCTAAGACAAATGTAGAAATGCTTATGCCTACAGCTTAATCAGGCCCCTGTCCTTATAAATGTCCTTATTTAAAATTGGCTCCACAGTGATAGCCTCCCAAGCCAGACAAGTTGAGACACTGTGTCACAGTGTGAGGGTTGTCTGGCAAGAAAGCTTTGGTCAAACAAGTAACTGCAGCATCACATTGTTTGAAGCTCATGTCTGTGATTGAATACCTGCATAACACGTAACACATGCATAATACATGGTAGAAGTTGCTGTAAGACTTCGTAATGCATGATGTACAAACTGTTGTAAGGCATGCTAAATTATTTCACCCCAATAAATTCAGCAGTTATAAACTAGTGCTGTGGGGCAAACTGATAATGTGAAATGATAGTATGACACGATCATATTCATACTACCCAATTCCACTGAGAGTTGGTATATTATAATGCTGAATTAATGGCCAGCCCTGTTATGAATATTATAAGTATATTCTCTACCTCTAACAGATAGTGTGGCCATAGCCTGCCATGACAGCTCCTTGGCATATGAAATAATTAATTAATCACAACATATACAGTATATAATATATTATGTTGTAATTAATAACAACATGAATAATAAAAAAATATCTACTATTTCTGATTATATCAAACCAACAAAGAAAAGCAGCAGAGTTCAGCATGTTTGCTTGATAAATTACCTGAATGATTAAGAGCATTTCTGTCAACGATTTCCTCCTTTTTGTTGATTAATCGGCCGTGTTGCGCTGGGCATCCATGAGCCTAAATATTGAAGGCTTGACTTCACAGAAGGCCTGCCTTTTTCAGTTACACATCTGACGGAACAGATAGACTTCATCTGACACTTGCATACAGCTTTCTACAGCTGCATAACGGGTAACGAGTCACTGCCGCTATATACGCGCATCTGTGTCCGTGACATGAAGCAGATTTTTTATGTTTCGAGTTAATGTGTTGGGCTCTGAGCACTGTCAAAACATCAGTGACCTACACTCAATAACACAATGATAGGAATAATGTATCTCATTGAAATACAATGACATCATGAATGTAGTGTAACCAGCAAAGTAGACAGCTAGACAGCAAGCCAGGTATGTAGAGGTATGGGATTTGACGATACTGACGCTCTCTGGAAGGATGTGTCTGTCTGTCCGGCAGAGGCAGGGCTTTATTTCTACTCCATTTAATTGAGAGATGTTCTTCTGCACAGCTCCATTTTCCCTTTGAATGTCTTTCATGATCTCTCAGGGTTTTGAACCTGAACTCATTTGTCAGGATCAACAGAGTGCCTGCAGTGACAAATAGCGTTATGTTCATCTCCTGCCTCTGCCAGAGCTTCAGAGAATATCCACTGGATATCAATTTATCCACCTGAAGCTGACAAGGAGCAAACCGTGAGCACATTTTGTCCAATGGTTATCACAAAAAGCAGCATTATGTCCATAATATCTTGTGAACCTTTACATGAAACTCTGATGCCTAATACCTTGTTACAAGACTAATAATACATAAAAAAAGACATCTCAAATTCTCATCTATTTGTGTCGCCTGCCACACATTTGCATCTTTGCATCAAATTTGTATGAAGTCGCACCACTAAATTGGTGCCGACAGTGGGAAAACACTAGCCTGGCATCCCCAGACTAATTGGAAATGCATATTAGTCTGGGCCCTCTCAGTTAATTTTCGATTTCCAAGGGGCGTTATCAACGGTGCAGAGCAAAAATGTTTCCAGACGCAATTGGATAGACCTACAACCAATCAAAGCCATGTAATCTTGCTGCTTGCTCATGGTGGCCGGTAAAGGAATTCCATTAAATTGCAGCTAAACAACAAACTAAAATGTGTTTCTGAAAACATTTTATGTGAGAAATAGGCAATACTGTAGCAGAATATTGAGTCATATTTGGTCAGTGCTGCCTAGTTTGACAGTTTGATCTGAGTTTCATGACCTGATCGTCATCGTTTTAAACCCACCCATCATGAATTAAACGGTGGTGGTTGGTCCGCACAGGGCCATGACGGCTGGAAATCTGTCTGTGAAACATGAGCAGACCTGTCTGGTTTCCAGGCCAGGAACACACCAATTGACCGCAAACATGGATGACTAAATGTGATTTAAGTTTGACTTAAACGAAAGGAGCATATTACTGATCAAGCTTTGTAAATCTTAAGATAAACCGGCATGCATTCATTTTTTTGGCCTGTGTAGGTTAAGTGCCCCAGCTGCCGTTATTATTATCACATTAAGTTATTGTGTACTTGTCGGTAGACACTTGCTTAATTACCCATCCAAACAATGCAACACTAGCTTTTGGAGTCACATTTATGACAAATGTTTAGTAGACAGGTAGTAAAAGGACTAATATTGTCCTTTTAGCTCTGTTTTAGTCTCCACCTACTCCTGAGAGAAATATCAGTCTCTTTAGCTCCTATATGCTCCTCTGTTACCCAGCTAGTTGCTTACTTCTT
The DNA here is from genome assembly GCF_963691815.1 of Echiichthys vipera. NCBI lineage: Eukaryota > Metazoa > Chordata > Actinopteri > Perciformes > Trachinidae > Echiichthys > Echiichthys vipera. The sequence goes on from NC_139840.1 coordinate 9,170,194, forward strand.
TGGTCTGCTGTTTCGTGCTGGGCAGATTGTGTCCTGTGGGTTCATCAGTGCTTTTTTCTGAGAAGAGAGGCCTGTTGTGGCTGGAAATGGAGTTGATGAGAACGGTTACGTGAAAGGCTCTAAAACACCCGATAGAGCTGAGGTGAACTGCAGAGTTGGGTGATAATTCTCTGTGGGTTCATGACCTGAAACACAGGACACAGAATCGGAGACGAGAAAGAAACGTCTAAGTGAAATATTTTCCCCGGCATTTTGAAACTTTTGGTTACTCCAGCATGCAGTGCAGACAAGTACAATGAAATTATAGGTCAGTATATCAAAGTGATAGCACTATCTGTTGGCCCTTTGAAGGAAGCAGTGTGATACATAGTTCAATGAGAAACTAATGGCTCTGCATGAGTACCTGATATATGTATCTCCTTTGTTCAGTCCTTTTCAGATGCATTATGCATTCTTCTTCACTCTTGATTTCCACAAGTAAGTTATATGGCAGGGTGTTTTCATAGGAATGCAATAGGACTTTATTCTTTGCACCCAGCCAGCTCTCCTGTATTCCAATATCTTAAGTGATTCATTGCATGAAAGTTTTATGGGTAGAAAAATGCAATCTGTCAGATATAGCTTTATACAGTGGAGTTAGCATATTCATCTTACTCTCCTCTGACTTTGAGCTACTGTATGATAAAGTGGAATTCTGATAAGCCAGCTGGGCTCATGCAGCGACATTTCTTTTCTTGTATTTTCTCATAATTTTCTGTGAAGAGTTGTGTTGAATGATGCATCCCATTTGGTCATAATTGTTTATTAGTAAATAACTCCGCCTGAACACTATGTAAGGGGAGGTGTTGTTCTGTGTGCAAATGCTCTGGTACATGCCCAACAGCTAAGGAGAAAATACAAACTTAAGAATTAAACTTAAACAAAGTAAACATGATTTAACAGATGAATACTCTTAACAGTTTTTTAAGTTGCAGAGAAATGTTAGTTTAGTGTCTTTATCTTCCGTAATGTAATGTATTTCAATATATGAGTCGGGTTTAGTCACAATAAGGACATTAATCAGATACTTTGATTTGATCTCTCAAAAGCGCAACACACTCTTTTTAGAAATGTATGTTTAAAGGAAGGAATAAACAATGACATTTGAAACTGACTATATCCTGACAGCACATGGAGACATACGATCTGGGGGAAAGCATGTATCTCTTCTTCTCTCTGTCTGCTCTTAATTACATCTGCTAGATTCCACTTCACCTGACTGTCAACCAATCAGAGCAAAGGAGTCTCTGACGCAGTGTTAATGAACCAACTCCGATCAAACTGTGAAACTAGGCAGCGCTGATCAAATATGAATCAAGTTTCTACTACTTTTTAGCATATTTCTCAGAAACTTATATTAGAGTACGGTTTAGCTGTAAAATGAGCAGAGCAGATAGAGGGCTCTGGGAGCTGACAGGATCAGAAGGTGCAGGTAGAAACACATTACTCTCTCACAGATAGTCTATCTCATTTTGCTGTCAGGATATAGGGATAAAAATATATTTTAAAAAACCAACATATTTTTCATAGAAAGTTACCAACTTCAGCTTTAATAAAACATACTTAAAAAGTATTGTAAAATATTTAATAACCTCATATATAAATATGATAATTAAAGCTGGGATTGGCTCCAGCTTCCCACGACCCCGACAGGGACAAGCGGTTGAAGATGAATGAATGAATGAAATTGATATGACATGCATTTTTTTATGTTCCTCAAGTTTAAAACTTCTCCTTGTGTTCAATAAACCATTTGACGCCTGTGAAAACAGGCAAAATTAAGAGGTCTTGCTTTCTGCATGATACCCATTTGTTATTTTAATATATCATAACCCTCTCTCTGCATGATGTAATAATACCTTAAAATGTATTTCATTTTAATTTTAATCATTTTAATGAATTTTGTTTAAAATGCAAGATTAAGTAACTCCAGTATAAGGGTGGCATCTATTCCTCTATGGCCTACAAGTGTTTTCTTGTGTGAGTGATCTTAATCAGCGGTTTGACACACAGAGATGTTCAGAGCAAAGATTCACGCAGGGATCTTTCCTACTAGATGCAGTAATGAAACCATAAATCACTGCATCGTTGGACGTCTTCCCAGCCCCTGATATTTCCCCAGACACTTTCCCGCCAACCATTTCGGTCTGCTTACAGTGTTAAATAGATTGACCATGGAAGATAAAGTTAAATGTGACTTTCTTCCAGTGCCTCTGACTCAACAAGAAATGAGGAGGAAAAAGAGCAGTTATATACTCCACGAGTATGGGGTTTAATACTAATATTTTGGTACGGTTGAAAACTGGAAGCAACAGAGAGGTGGTATTAGAGAAACGCATTTTCTCGGCATTGTGCAGAATGATGGGGATGGAACGGTATTTAAATGTCAATGAAAGACCCTTCTATAGTGGAACATATTATCTGTCAAAGTGGCGGCACTGTGAGTCCCTTTGAAGATTTTCACCCAACGTTGGTTCTGTGAGAGAGTGTAAATAGGCACTGATGGCTTGCAGGTTGGACCCGGGTGATATCTAACTCTCCCTCAGGTGATAACAAGGTTGAAAAAAGAAGAGAAATAGACCACACATTCAACACAGCAGGAATTTGTGGGATGTTTCCATTGTTACGGAGAAAACATCACACTACATCATTCCTTTTTCATCTGAATTGGAGAGCTTTGTGGTAATGGCCTTTTCATGAATGAAGAGCAGATAGAAAACTGGGCATCTGCAGTTGCAAGGCCCACAATGAATACAGGACCTGCCAGTCGGGTAATTAGTTTGGGCTGTGGTTGGCTGTGGCTGTGATGGAGGCCGTTTATCACCCCTGAGACAATGACTGCATAAGAACTGCCAAAACAAGGCTTTGTGATCGCTTCCTTTCGCTCTAGCTTTGGATGTTAAAATGGCTCTCAGAGGCGTCGTGGGAGTTTACTGTCAGGTTTTCACTGGCGTTTCAGGTACCGCGTGTCTCCTTAACTTATGACAGATGAACAATATTATAGCAAAGACAGAGGGTCAATGGTTGTAGTAGCAATTGCTTCATTTGCTGCAGAAAGGAGCAATTTATCATGCAGTGTGTGAACGGGGCAGACAGCTGCTTGTTTCTGAAATTCTCCAATGGAAAAACTTAATGGTTCAACACTAAAAAAAGCCTCATGATAAATTTCAAAAATGAGTATCACTGTATTTTTTAAGACTAAGTTTTACAATATATAACTATATATTTTTTGTTTTTTTACAGTCTGCGATTACTATAGGGTCTGCTTGGCCCCCCAAATTAGAACAAAATATGAAGGAGTCAGAATGCATGAAAGTAAACATTTTTATTGTGCCAACTGCAACATAGTAAACTCAAAAGGACTTAAAAAATAAATAGATATGCCAACCTTTCTTGATTTTTAAATTTTTTTTAAGATAGTTGTATAAAAAGACTAAAAAACTAACCCTAAATGCAAAACTGTTGTAGAAGAGTGGACGGCTTCACGTAGCTGGCTTCTGTGTTGTTGGTATAATGTTGGGGTAGCAGTCTGACTGAAGTATTTTCACATAAGAGAGCAAAAATACCATGTACTGTACTGTGGAGTATACACTGTGTTCTCTATACACTGATTGGACCCACTGCATTATAAATCATTAAATGAGATTTGAAGCAGACTCGTACTTTTGCACCCGAGCTATTCAAAGCCTCAAGCCTTAGGGAGTCTGTGGTGCAAAGAAAGATACAGAGGGAGCGAGAGAGAGGGCATATGACACCATGAAGTGATGTGGAAGAAACAAGTCAGGGTTGTGTGACTGCCGAGTGAGAACAGTTAAGAAATGAGAGCCTTGGGTGTATTTGAGCATATCTTGTGTGCGTGCTGTGTTTATGCTTGGCTGAGATGGGTTCTTACGTGCCCATTTTTTGTCCGTGTTAGAAATATTACCTTTTGGAAAATATGGATGGAAGATTACTTTTTCACCTGTCAGTGAAAATGGGATGTGAAGTGGCCCGATGCTGCACTTTGATTGCAGTTCATTGGCTTGTGATTTGTGACTGCCATCCTCTGACCCGCGAGTTCAAGGCCAAACGGTTTGAAGCCCTTCTGGACAGGACCGTTAACCTTTCACCTCGAATGCAGAGCAAGCATGTTATATCTTGGCAATCCGCCACAGTCGTCTTCTGAGCTTCCTTGCCAATCAAGTGATTTAATCCAGTTGCAGTGGATGGAATAGCCTTGGCCCTCACACTCTAAGCCATGGAAATCCATGGTCTTTTCCAAAGCTTGAGCATCAAGTGTTGTCAATTACAGCCTGAAAAAGCTTAAAGTAAGGGGGAGCTTTTTGAGTCAGTCTGAGCCCACGCCCCAAAATAGGCTCTTGTTTATCCATGACTGAGAATGGAAAAAGAACATCGACTGTCATTGTGCTACGACAACATTTTAATTATGTGAGTTGGCCAACTGCTACTAATCTCACAGTATTTACCTATGTAGAAGACTTCTTTTAATAGACTCTCACTGCAAATTCCAACGAGCATGAAGTCAGCTATGGGAAAGCCTTTATGCAGCCCCCTCCAGCTGTGTCCAGGCAAGGAGAATTAGAGCTCAGCAGAGGATAGCATGTAAGGTACTTAATAATAATAATAATAAACAAAAAACACTATTTGTTGTTGCACTTTTCCAAACACAGTCCACAAAAGATAAATGTGGAGTGGGTTCTTTTGGTCCAGTCCCTTTGGTTAGCCTCAGTTTAATGAAAGTTTAACGAGGTCCGTCCAGTGCAGACAGTATAACCATCCATCGTTCTCGGATTACTGTCCACATCAAGATTGTATTTTTTTAGAGGTGAGTTAGCTCTCAAATCACACACATTCCACATTGTGTAAATAATGCATTATAAACTTGATCTGGGTCATTAAGGTTTTTTGAGTGTAGACCAGAGATTTAAATAACACAGCTTATTTCTGATTTGTGTGGCGTGGTGCGCATTTTCCAAGGTGACTGGAAAACAGTCATCATGTCACATTTAAAGATGGTATAATGGAAGCGGCAAAATTGCTGGAATGATTACACTCCTGTTTACTGGTCTATCTACGTTTCGTTTTGACAGCACCCGTGCCTGAATTTAGATGACTTCAGCTGTTTTTTTGTCACAAAAACCAAATCCGTTCCAGTGCCGTCGATTTACAGATGTGTAGTCATAAATGAGCATCTAACTATTAAATCGTAAATCTAATTATTGAAAACCTGTGGCCCGTATTTCATATTTATTGACACGATGACAGTCTATTCATTCTGACAGCAGGGAGTGAGTTTATGCCACACAGCAACAGAGTGCTGATTATCTATAGGCAACAGCATATTTGTTTGAAGCCAGACCACTACCTCTCTCTCAACCTGTCACAACCGGATGCAAATGAACCTAGTTTCTGGCTCACTGCACCTCACAAATTAATAACTGCGCACACCATGCATTACAGTACAATTAGATTGTCCATTATTTTGTAAACGCCAGCAGAATCATTCCATCCTCTCAAGCATATTGTCATGTGGCCGCATTTGCCTAACAAACGTTAGATCAAAGGCATATTTTTGAATCCTAATCAAATCTATTTTCAAGTCCCATGCTGGCGCCGGATGGCAGGCTGCGGTCTGTGGCTGGCACGGTTTGAGGCCCTGTTTGAATACCTGCAACAGTAAATAGATGGGCGGGCTGGATGATTTGCATATAAAAAGGAGCAGCGATAAAAAGAAAGTACTTAACCTGGAGTTTCTCACCATCCAATACTCTAGCACCTCAACAAGAAATGACAGAGGGCTGTTTTTTTGTTTTTTTTATCAAAGAGCCATTAAAAGATAATTGTATTTATTCTTGATGGAGAATGAAAGGGAAAAGAGAAACAAAGAACATCGTCTGCAGCACTGTAGACCAGGACTTGCACCTGCAAGGGAGCGAAGATCCACGTACATTAAATGCGGAGGAGGAGAGAGGAGATGTTTGTAGTGTCAGCATGCATTTGTAACAGGGCCTGTTTTTGTACCAAGATGGTAGCTTTGAACTTAGGAATCCTATATGGTATAATTCATGTGGTATCAATTACTAAGCAGCAGATGTACCGAGCTGAATGAAGGGAGTCCCAAACCTTAACTCATCAAACAGTGTGTGCTTACTTCTCCACCTTATTAACACTCCTCTTGTCAGTCAAGACGTTAGATCAAGGCAGCGGCACTTTTGAAGGTTTCTGTCCTGGTTTGTAAGATGTGTTTGTGCATTTCTGGAGGGGGGGCGTTACTACAAGACCTCATATCAAATGTACACTTTTTGTTCTTGCTCACTGCTTGTGTTAACAAGTCTAAGGCGACATCTGCACTGCAATGTTTCGTTATAAATGGCATTTCAAAATGAAAATGACCTCCATCCACACAAGCAACTTTAGCTCCGTATCAGAAATAATCTCTGTCCATGTTAACAAGGCTGAAAAACTATATCTCATAAGCATTCTGGTACGTGTGTAGACAGGAAGCATATTGTCTAATGTTACTCTGTGGTTAATACATAAAAATATTATGAAGGAGGAACAACGATATTTCTTTGCTTGGACACACAATGAGGTGGAACTGCTACTGAAAATAGCACATGTTTAAGGTGGAAAACACAGATTGGGAGTGGTTGCAAAGCAAGACCTGTGACGTATTAGAGTGGTACCGGGAGCATTATCCACCGCTAGAGGAAGCCATGGCAATGGGAAAAGAGCACCCATAAGATGGATGAAATCACAAAAGGTATGTTATGCAACTAGGCCTAGCTAACTGATAAGAAGACACAATCAAGTAGCGAACGCGGGTGTCTGCATCATCGTTTCCAAAGGTCTCAGTTTCTGTCTATCCAGACTAAAACACAGCCCCCTTCGTCATAAACCAAATAATTTGACCAAGTATTTTGATGCTAGCTCTAGCTGAAAAGCTAAGGGATCACCAAAGTTATTACATTCACCCAGCATAACTGGGATACATCAACATGGACTTGGACTATCTGTAGCAAATTTCATGCCAATTCAATTAGTTGATGGCGTGAGATGAAAACTCAGGGGATCAACAAAGTAATTAAGATTGTCCACCTATGCATATTTTTCATGGAAAGCTATCCAACAATTACACGACGGTCTGGCTGCAGGCACCACAGTTCCGGTTGCAGCAGCCACTCTGAGGACAGCGCCAATTTCAGACAGGAAACGAACATTAAAAAAAATACAAAATAAAATAGAACAGACACTTCCAATGAAGCGATCTTTTCCCTTAGCAGACATATATTCATTCATAAGTCATTAATACATGCATTGATTTTTTTTTTGGCAGTTTTCAAGACTTTTCTTTTTATTGGATAGGACAGATATGAAATGCGGTGAGAGAGAGGGGGAGACATGCAGCAAAGGGCTGCAGGTAGTATTCGAATCCACGGCCACAGTCTTTTTACATGGGGCTGCTGCTCTTACCACTGCGCCACCAACATTCTTCTATGCAGCACATACTGTTGCTATGCCAGTGCAGCGACATAATTATAGCCGACTATCAGTGCTTTATTTCAACACGCTTTTTTCATTCTGTCAGAATAAGACGTGAACCTTGCCTATAGCACCCACTTTGGATGTCATCACTCCATAAAGTGGCTGTAACCAGTGGTCCTGCTACACCTACCACCAGTAGCTTCAGACCGCTGTTATCATCTATTCACATGATAACCGTCGCCGTTAGGACCCCTTGGCGTGGCTTTTTAAAAGCCTGGGTCATGAATTCCAGCAAAATGGATGTTACTTGCTCAGGTTTAAAATATAAAGAGAAGGGTAGCCATACCACCTAATATCAATGGTAACAACTAATGAAAAAGATGGCTTCACCAGAAGTGTCAGTACGATTTTATTTTGTATTTTTTGCGTGCATTTCCTGACTGAGATTGGCGCTGTCCACAGAGAGGCGGCTGAAACTGTAACTGTCCTGAGAGTGGCGCCTGCTGCCAGACCCCTCTCAACAGTTATCAGAATCTGTCCACATATCCAAACTCAAAACTCCCTTGTCAAGATATCATACTCATGTGATGCGATTTCTGATATGGGAATCTTATTAAAAGAAACACATTTGTTTTAATACAACATAAACATAAATGTGATTTATTTGTATCTTTCTTTGACAATAGCTGACAGTATATTTAGAACTGTTTCACAATGTTGGACTGACGGCACAGCTCAGTGTGTGTGTCGTGCATCTTGTGTGTGTAGACTGGTCTGTGTGTGTGTATGAGTTGTTTTCTTTTGATGAGAAGCATTTGATGGCTGAGCCCTCAGCCTTAAGACTGCATGATCTATGACACAGATAGAGAGGTAGATTTTATTTCTATCGTCATACAATGCACATCATCATATTGCACAGCCCCTACCGTGCACTAACTTCACTTGCTGTGAGTAGTTCCATGTGACAGCTCAGTTGAGGTTCAACAGATGACCAGCATTATCACTGTGCCATCCAAACATCTTCAGGCTATTTTCAATGTCAAAGTCTCCACATATCTACTTCCTCCCCAGAATGAGAGACAGCCGGCTGCTGCTGCTGGAGGGGATTTCAATGAGCAGTCTGTCCCTAAAGGCTTCCATTGAGTCTTCAAGAAATCTCAAGGGCATTTGCTTGATCTCTCATGGGTCTTTTTTAATTAACCACAGTCATCATGTGTTACAGTATAGCCTTGCATCATTTACACACAATATCAACATTTGTAAAAGGGAATGAGATGAGGCTTTGTCTTTCTCATTTTGCAAACCCTTCAATCTGCTGCCAGATCTTGCTGTATGATCTCCTTCAGCTTGGCCTGATGCATCGTGTCATCACTGTTGCTGCGAGGTGACCTTGGAAATCGTGGCTGTTGCATCCCCCCCTCCCCCGCCCCCGCTACTCTGTAACAGTGGCAGGGCAGAGCAAGCATCCCTCTAGGGGGCCGTTCATCTAGATAGGAGACCCATCAGTCAAGGCGGCCATTGATCGGTGCGTCAGAAGGCTTGATTTCCTTGTGTAATAATCGGCTCAGTTTAGACACCCTCCCTTATGTGTAAACGGAAAGAGAGAAACAGGGCAAATGGATTGTGAAGGGCAGCTCTATCCATTGTCTGTAGTGTCAGATGCATTAATATGTAGAGTCTTACATAATGAAAGCCCCTTTGGTAATGCATATGGAATGATTTGACATGTGTGTGTGTTCTGATTAATCTTACATGTATGTTTAATTTTCCTGTGCACTGGAGTGTGGACCCAGTTAAATTGCTGGAGTTCATCAGATTGATCCATCCTGCATTCAGAGTAGGATAAATAATTTGTCCTCACTGTTAATTCCTAGCACAGAATAAGGCATACTCTTAACAACATAATGTGAGCGCTGCAAATGCCAAGCAATTGTTCAGGATCCATTTTGAGACCACAATGGATTAGTGTGTTTGGTCCCCTGTTGTGGTCAGTGTGCTACTAGGACAGTTAGAGGCAGGCTGACATGTGTTGGGCATTGATAATGACTGTTGAATCACAGCGGACCCACTGGAGTTCCGGGTAAAATAAAAGCGTACAACCGTATCAGTCCAAAGCATGGCGACAGTCGCCCACAACAAAGAACACTGTCTTGCATGCCGAGCTAAGCTGATGGGTGTTATATAGAATAATGAGGACAAGGAGGAATACCAGCAGCATGGGATCTGGAACTACCATGTACTTGCTTTTGGTGATATTATAGGCTGCAGGATTCCTAATTTCTTCATGATCCTCAGTGAAAAGGATGACGGTTCCCATAAAGCCACTGACTTAAAGATGCATTCAACAACAGCAAGCAATTCAAGTTTAATTCCTTTAAGCCGACTGTTTGGCAACATGTTGAATGTTCCCATCAATAAGTTGTTGATTTTCAATGGACTCTCAGTATTTAATTAGGGGAAAGTGTGCAACATCTTGTTTTGTTTACCAGTCCTTTTCTATCTGCCTGGTCAATAGGTTCAATTTGATTCAGGCTGTGGGTGGGAAAATAAATTGGAATTGTAATGGGGGTCATGTTGGACAAGATTCAGTTTGTTTTTGTGCTCATCACTTTCAACAAGCTAATGTGGCAGTACCATTGACTGAATTCTGACACAAGAAGCGGGATCCTAGATTGATGTAGTTTAATTGTATTTCAGAAAACCACATTTGAACTTACTGCCAGGCATCTCTGTATGTGTCTGAAATCCATTAAGAGGAGTGTTACTCTGTCATCTTTTATATAAAGCCTTTAGTCTTGGACTTCACTGAGGGTCAGTAGATGACAATATGAAGAACACATTTGCTGAAAAGATTCATTTGTCTTGTGTTCACAAGTCCAGTTGGTGATTTAAGATCACCCCTTCACCCCATCTCGCTCTGCAGATGCTGTTGCATGGAGCATGATATTTATAGTATGAAACAGTGTTACAGATAAATTCAAAAAATAGATGTATAAAAGAGAAATAGACTACAGCAAGAATTAGTCCTACAGCACAGAATTGAGTTACCCATTTGCACCTGCAGTTCTCTTGTCTCAAAGTCAGTGAGTTTCTTGAATGGGTTTTTGGTTAGATACCTTAACTGAGGTATGTGATTTTAATTTTTTGTTCTGCTTAATAAAATACATCAGTCAATACCCTACTGGGGAGTTTTGAAGCTTGTACCTGTCTTTTAAAAAGGTGGTTGCTAACAAGTGACTAAATGAGACGACAAACAGCATCACGCCATACAAGTGAAATCAGTTGAAAGCCTATGGGTGGCATAGTTTATTTATAGTCTAGGGGTTTTTTTTGGCGATTGCATTGACACTACAAAAAAGACTTTAGTAGTACTATCATAAACGTTTTGTTTTGACAAATGTCATGCTTCACCCTGCAATGTAACCCATATGTTCTATTCTTGCCCTCTGTTATTTTGCTTTTGGCAGACCTACTTTGATACTGTGTCAAATATACTTTTGTTAAACATAAAGATAAATGTATCTCCCTATATTATCATATTTGGCTTTCCAGAAAACTACAACTGATACACGTCAAAGCAGTTATATATTCTAGCTTCTTCCTTACTGGCAAGGCGGCATCTTCACCTTTGCGGGAAGTCTACTAAAGCTCCCTCCAGCACTACAGTGATATTATGGCCTTTCTAAAGCTAGAGGAGCTTAGATATTCAGTAAGAGCTAATTCTGGAGAGTCCCATGATAAGTGGCGATCTCTTTTGACATTTTTCAATTCTTTTCATTCTCCAATTGACTGACCCCTTTATTTTGCCCTTAATGATTTATTTATTTCAATTTGATTTACTTTTAATTCATTATTTATTGATTTATTTTTATCTTTTGTCGTGCTTTGTTCCTGTGGAAGAAATAATGACTATAATTGTGATTCTCATTGTAACACTGACATTGTACCATAATACAGTACAATACCATAATAATCAATGAAACCAAACTTTTGTCTGCCACAGAGATTATTTTTTACAATAATCCAAAACCCATAGGAAAAAAAAAAACATTGAATTTTTTCAGGGGAAACCAAAGCGATGCTAACTTCCAGGTTGGGCTACAAAAATATGTCATCCCTGCAGCACTCTAGTCTAATATTCTTGCTTGCAATGCCAGCTAGTGGCAACTACATGCTTTTTCCTCACCTTGTGAGGAAGTAGGAGAAGCTGTACCCCGCTACTGTACAAAACAGTTTTCATTTTCATTTTAAAAGCAATTACAGTACCTGTATGTCTGCCACTTTTTGTGTACGAAATTGAGTGTAACACTATGAAGGTATCCGAAGATATGCACCGTTATCCTCATTTGAGCGAACATCGTGTAAGCCCCTCTGTATGATGGCAAGCTATTCGCCCCACCTTTGGGTGTGGCAGTTTGTAACAGTTATTAAAACTTTTGCCTCAAAACTTTGTCATATGACACATTGTATGACACATTTCAAGCATTCTGAAAACTTTATACCTAGAGATCAGTGAGCTGCTGTCCGGGACACTCCAGTAGCTCACCTAATAGAGCGTGTACACCATGTATTAAGTCCTCATAAGGTTCGATTCCAGCCTGTGCCCGTTGCTGCATGTCTCGCCCTGTCTCTCTCTCTCTCTCTCCCTAAGCTATCACTATCCAATAAGGCAGAAATGCCGAAAATCTTGAGAAAATAACCCTGTCTTGGTGGAGCTCTGAATTTCATCCTTTGGAAAGAGCACATGTTGTTTCCTAGAACAAGCTCAACGCCCTGACCTGTCATTCCTTTCGGTTTCCATTGTCCATTGCAATTTTCCTAGTTTAGCTCTGACAGGCTGATACAATGAATTGGAGGCTGCACAAAAGAGACTTTTACGCTACATTAGGCAAGGGTCCCACATGCTTCTGCGACACAAAAAATACAATTTATTGAGACGGAGCCGTTCATCTCGGCAGAATCTCTGCTGATATGATGGGCTTTCTGCAATAAGCCTTTTTTTCCCCCTTCCCCGCTCTAACTGCTCCATTGAAGATGACGTTAACATTAACATTTTTTTCTTTGAGCAAGCATATGGTCTTATCAGAAGCATTCAGAGTAGAGTATGGCAATTCAAAGCAGGCAGTTATGCAGAATTAATGACTTTTTTCGAATTACCTGTGACACTGTGTTACTATAAACTTAACAAAGGAGGACTTTTTGAGCACTGACACATACCTGCGCTGACATGCTTTTATTCTTATAAAAATCAGGTTGTTGTTTGTGAAAGTAATTTCCCTTCTTTTTCCATGGGATCTGTCGGGGTATCATGTCTATCAAACTATGTGAAGCAGCTGGTTAATCACAGTGTTTTGGATTGACCAGAACACCACAGGTGGGCTTCCAGGTCATCACATCAATGAATCAATTCGCTGTGTGCTCACACATGAAATAAGACCTAATGAGAAGTCCCTCAACCTCAATCACAGAGACAACAAAAGGAATCACTATCTGAAGCTGTTTTCCTCTTAATGCCAAGTGGGCAGCATATGGATGTCCCCGTGATTTTTTTCCTGACACGCTCATTATCTCTTTTGGAGCTATTTTCAAATACCACAGAGATTTGATGAATTTAGAGTGGAAACTCCTTATGTACCCTCACCAACCTCTTGTACAACGCAATCAAAATATCTCTACCACACACCATGTCTCACCTACAGTGCATGCAGACTGGATAAGACTGAACACAAGTGTTTGTTCTGTAATCTGCACATAAAATGGCAAGCATCTAATTTTCAATAGAAGGAATATATATTGCCTTGACGCTGCTTGAGGGACATTTGAGAAAGTTTACTGGTGTATTTTTGTTTTCCAGTGACGTCTTTGATGTTGATGGGCATGTGTAGCTTGAGAAAGAATGTGCTAGAACAGAACCCACTGCCTCTGCTGAAGAATAATTCACATATCCACTCAAATCTGGACACATAACGGCATAAATAGGAAAATTCTCATTGGATCGGTACAGCTGTTGGGAAAATGGAGCATTATCAGGGCGCTGTATGTCTTTCAAATGGGCCTGGAACTTTATGTGTGTGCTATTTGCAGAAGAAAGCTGTCAATCAGCAGAGAACAAGATCGCACTGTTTAACTTCAGGCTGTTGTTTCTAGACTGAGCAAGACCAATATTTAAAATTGAGGATCCATGTGTCATAACTAAATGAAAGACTAGTGAGACAAGTTTTGGCAGGCCTGCAGACAAAGCCTGTGGGGAGCACTGCTCCTTATCATAATTTGAGTCATGATTTTTTCTTCGAAAAATGGTGCCATTTTATGTGCAGATTACAGAACAAACACTTGTGTTCAGTCTTATCCAGTCTGCATGCACTGTAGGTGAGACATGGTGTGTGGTAGAGATATTTTGATTGCGTTGTACAAGAGGTTGGTGAGGGGACATAAGGAGTTTCCACTCTAAATTCATCAAATCTCTGTGGTATTTGAAAATAGCTCCAAAAGAGATAATGAGCGTGTCACATTAAAGTGAGTGAGCAGGGAGCATGTGCGGTAAAATTGTGGATAAGGCGCAATTTTTAAAACGTCGGAGCATCGTCTAAATCTCCCTATCCAATTATGTCTGGTACTGCACTAACACAGCAGTTTTATCCCTCGACTAGAGTTCAGAGTCTGGTAAATTTATGACAAGGATCATTGAGCCTTTCTGGTGGCTTACTAAGGGCCCGCCCACACAAAGACACGTTTTCCTGTAACTGCACAACTATAGTATCTTTTTGGCCGACCATCCACATGCAGCCGGCGTTATTAGAGCCTAAAACAGTATTTTTTTGTAACCAGGTCCCAGAGTGGGACGGCATACTTTGATAACGCTCCAGTAATCGCCCCACCTCCGGCCTCAAACCCCTGTGGCGTCACATAACAACAACAGTGCGTCTGCGTAGAGAGAGACAAGGACCCACAGACTGAACCGTACTCTGAGAGTCATGCATGTGAATGAATTAAGCCGACCATATATTTCTCCCTTTTCCCTGATGGTCTGAATAAGTTGCTAAATTGGTCGCTAGTTGCTTTGTATGAATAAAGTTGCCAAGAGGGTCGCAAAAAGTAGCGAGAGAGTTCCGGCCTGTGAGACGGGAAAGGGGCTCACAGCAGCTCATTGAGGTTTTAGGATTAAACACAACAGAAGCTCTCCCTCTTTTCTTCTTTGTTGGTCTATTTCTGTGGCAGTTACAGCGCCACATCCAGGCCTGGCATGTGTATTACAGCGTTTTAAGCAGGTTTACTGCTTTCGTGTGGACACAGATATTTCTTGAGCCAAGGCCATGTGGACGGAAAACCTTTTAAGAATGACGGATAAAAAAAAGTTTGTTTTCGATCGTGTAAACGTACCCTAAGACACTTTCTGTTGTTTTTCCCCCTTTAACTTGATACCAGTTCACTCCCTGCGGAAAGTCAATCAGACTTGCTAGATTTTCTCTTATATAATCATGGTATCACCAGTGGTGACACATTGATTCATGTCCATGTTCTCATCCCTGAAAATTAAATGATAAAACCCAACCCCAGTGGTCAGCTCCAGTATCTTTGAATTAAGGCGTCTGCTAGACATCAATGCTGTACTCTGTACACTGACTGAGGAAGCTAGGTCAGCTAATTAATTTGTGAGATCAAAAGGCAAGTTGCTACAGTTTTGAAAAACATTTGCACCCATGAACACATTAGAGGCTTAAGGTTCAAAATACATGTTGACTCTCATTATGGTTGACAAACTTTTCTCTGCATAATTAGCTCTTGCTGTCACTTCATCTCTGTCTCACTCTTTCCTTGTTCCTTTTCTCTCGGCAAAAAGGACCCTTTTTGAGATTTCACTGTTTAGTTATAAAATGTAAACAAGCAAATCATTATCTAAAGAAAATGATAGAAAAAATAATTACAGGTATTGTTTGAACTAATCCAGAAAGAAAACCTGCTTTGCTTGTTGACAAATAGAAGCAGACAGAACATACTGGAGAAGGACAGGGAACAATACAGTATAATGCGTGTGAAATGTGTTTTGGGTTTTTCTGTCTACATCTATTTACTGGAACTGAAAAGGAGCATTTTCTGAGGCTAGAAAACATATGGCCACATAAACAAGCTCAATGTTAGCACTAAACACAGCTCTTCTGATGAGGGGTCACCGATAGTGGGTTAGAACACACTATCAATCTAAACCAAAGCTAAAGGCACAAAATAGGAACTCCTGAAAGGTTATTTCTGTCCCCAGATTGTTAACATTTCAAAGGGTAATTCTAGGCCCTCTGTTTTTCTGTGTTTCAGTGAAATTTGATGAGTTTTGATGTGGTTTCTGATCAGTGGTGTTGCAAGGAGGAAACTCCCTTGGTGGTTCTTGGCCTCCTCTGAGAGTTGGAATGAATCTCTTAAAATTCCCCGCACCACAATTACAAGGCAGACATGCAGCAGGTCAAAGAAAGGACAAGAGTGACTGTCATATCCGAAACATGAATCATATTCTCATCACCACAGACACTGAAATAGGGAGGGAAAATAAATCACAACTGAAAGGTATATCCAGCAGGCTCTTTCGGCTTTAGAAAATCTGACATCATCAATTTATAGTCACGCTTTTTGCAGTTTTCAAAAATAAGTAGCAACAAACAAGAGTTCCAAAGGGTTAAAACGATGCTTGAATTGCAGGAACGTTAGTTAGGAAATCGCAAAATGTGACAAGGGACGTGGGCATCAGAATCATTCACCAAAGACAAACTATGTCAGCAAAGAGAAACACTGGTTACCAATTGATGCTCTGACAGACTGACACTTAACAGAACAGCCTCAAAAAGATATTTTTTGATTCAGAACTAAATCAAAATCATCTGAAACTACTTTGTAAGCTTCAGAAACCTGGTACACATGGCATAGTTTTCATTTGAAAACTAATTGCGTTTACTTTTCCCAAACAAAGACATAAACTTGTCTAAGAGGCACAAAACATGGACTCCAGTGCAGTGGGGGAAAAAAACATTACATGGGCTAAAGATTAATTTTTGCTATTTTTACCACATACGGACAGGATAAACCAAAGAATCTTACAAGGTGTTAAATGTGGTGGTGGATCTGTAGTGATAATAAGCAGCCATGGGATACATTAGATGTGATGATTGCTCTGCACTGTCATGTAACCTCCAAGGAATATGATTCCATTTAAGTGAAGCACCCTATGGTGCAAAAACTGTTCTCTCATGACATTCCTCTCTTCCAAGAAGGTAGCACCTCAGTACACACAGTAAAATTAATTCAAAGGTAGTTTCACTGAAATGACATCAAATGCCTTATACTCTGTCCACAGTAAGTAACTTTTATTGAAAGTAGATTTTCGACCTTTTGGAGCTTTTATCCTGAAAGATTCTTCCCATACACATAAAGAAATCTAAGGGCACACTCACACTGTCCATCCGTACCGTGCCCAAGCACGTTTCACGGCTAAAGTCTAGTTCATTTGACCAGTGTGAGTGCAACCGTACCGCGCCTATACTGCGGTACGCTTGCCTGTCATGGCCCATTTTGGAGAGGTGGGCTTTTGTAAAGCACGTTTGCACATGTGGGAGCACGAGCGTGTGCATGTGTACAAGCACGAGCACGAGGCCTACTTGTATTATTCTGTCAAACTATTATACACTGTTTAAAAGCTGTCATAAAGTACTAAATTGCTTTTATCAGATACTACAAATTAAAGATTAAGAATGTCTTCATTTCACTGCACTGAAATTGTAAGGAAACCAACAAATAAAATTGATAGACTTTTTTTTTTCATAATATGGATTTTATATTGGAACAAGTCTAGGGACAAATCAGTGACTTGCTTCCTTGAAATGAAACAACTCCCAGGGCACTGACAGCCACCAAAGTGATTTTACTGGAATAAGGGAGCATTTGGTGGCTCACAGCTGGAACCCACAGGGCCACTTACTGAGTAATTTTCAATGGACCAACTCTAAAATGTTGTACTTGATGGGATTGACTTGTCCATTATTTGATAATAGTTCTTATCTTTACTGCCTAAATTATTTGGGATGATACAATAGGTCTATTTTTTTCTCCCCCTTCTGGTATTGTGAAAAGAGAGATTTAAATCTCTAGGTCCTAAATTATATCGTGTTGATACTTCCACAGTATATAAACAATACAATACTCATGTAAACATGTTCTAGTAAAAACCCCAAAAACATGTATGACCCAAAAAATTAGCATAAAACGTATCTTTCAACTTTTAACACCGTAAATGCAAAGGGTAAGACGGCTGATCAGATTTGAAACATTTAAAAAGGCTTAAATCTGATTTTTTTTATTTTTTTTTACAGTGCATTAAGCCAAATTACCTCATCTCAAATGCAAAATTAGCATACAGATTTCCAGCCTGAATTGCTTGTGGTGCATCATATTCATCATCATCAACACTGAAGAGTCAGGAATTTAGGTCTCTAATCAGCAGGAACGACAAAGAGAAAACACTTAAGAACAAATAGCAGAATTTCTCTCACATCAGACGGTTAACAGACTTTCTAGTATGCTTCCCATGATCATCACATCTTGATGATCTACGCTGAGAAAATTGAGTGCCCCCATAATATGAAATACATAGAACTGCACTTGAATCTTGAGTCTAATTTGTGGGTGAAGGCTGGGGTTGAGCAATGCAGACCCTTGCAGTGGTGATGGAAGGTTGCGTGTGTGTGTGTGTGTGTGTGTGTGTGTGTGTGTGTGTGTGTGTGTATGTGTGTGTGTGTGTGTGTGTGTGTGTGTGTGTGTGTGTGTGTGTGTGTGTGTGTGTGTGTGTGTGTGTGTGTGTGTGTGTGTGTGTGTGTGCGTGCGTGCGTGCGTGCGTACGTGCGTGCGTGTGTGTGGTGGGGGGCACAGTATTGACTTTCCTTTGGGTTCTAAAGAACAGAAGCTTGTCACTGTGGCCGATGAACAGAGCCCTTCTTTTGCTTTCTATATGCTTGCTCTGCCAATGAAGATACAACAAAGCTTTTTTCTTCTTCAGTATCTTGTCTTTTGCCAATAACACAACCATTCATTAACTTTGTAGTCTATAAGCATAGAGTTGAATGCTGTATATATGCAATGCGTGTCCTTGACACAACAGTTCCAGCAGATAGTAGCCAAAGACAAAGCATCTAAACACAACTTAACTTTTTAATACTGTTGAGGTAGAATCTGGCAACAAAGCTTTTAATAGGTCCCTCAATGTGTCTTACACAACATCTGTGGATGTTTCTAAGACACCCACCCCCGCCCCCACCATTGAGACGCCTATCTGCTTAAGACAAAGAAATGGATAAAGAGGTTCCTGTGAAAGTGGACACAGAGGAGCAGTGTGGTAACTGTTGTCATCTCTTATGCTGCTCCGTTCCACACAGCCATCATCCGTAGGGTCAACAGCTGCTAAATGTTTAGCGCCCAAACCCCAACTGAGCCTCGCTGGCTTACAGATGCTGCTGAGAAAACTTAAAATTCACACCTCGTAAAGAGAGTAGGGCAGATGTTTGCATATTAATAGTGATGGGATATGCAGGGTGTCTGTTACAGGGAGGCATTACAGCTTCTCCATTACAGTGTACAGTGTACAGTATATATGCCACAGATGGATGTGCTCTCGTTTCATCTCTGCTGCATTTTGATCTGGTTGCCTTTACATGTCAGATGTAAAGAAATGTTAAATAACCGGACTGCAGGAGGTACACATTTTATGGTATTAGATAGGTAGTGCAATATGTGCATTAGCTTAAATACAATATTTAAATGAATTCAAGCATTTCTATAATGTTAACTTCCCTTGCGATGCACAGGGTGAAGCTTTTGTCAGGGGAAAAAAACTGTATGTTAATATTGCATTTAGTGCATGCCTCTTTATTAATCAATCTAAACCAATTCAAGAAGCAGAGTGCAGCACTGATTTACATCATGGTTTGTTTTTTTTGCCTAGTTAGATGTCCCATTTTTGTTTGTAGCATCCACATAGTGCTGAACATGAGCAAAATACATTTTTCCCACCCCTCATGAAATACATAATATTTGATATGATTATCAGACAGCACAAGCCCAAGGTGGACTTCCAAGAAAATGTGAAAAGCAATATTTCATTTGTTGCTTTAGTACATTAAGATGAATGCCTTCATACTAAAGCAGAATCTTCAATGTAAGACTTTTACTTTCAGGTGGGTATTATTCTATTGTTGTACTGATGCATTTGCTGGAGTGAAGTAATTTGACTGCTCCTTCCAGCACTGGTTAATAATATAAGTATATAAGTAGGTAGTTGAATGGACGTTTATATATATATATATATCAAAGTCAGCTGCCTCAAAGTGTTTTCAAGCATTTAAAAAAGGCATAAAGGCCTATTGTCGAAGGTGTGCTGTGAATGTCACGTCTCACAAAATGACAATGAAGAATTGTCTGTCTTAGAGGTGGATGCAGAACAGTGGTGTACGGGGTGTTTCTGAATGCAACACACTATATCAGACACAAATCTATTGATTTGTTCATTCAACAGCTTCACTAGGCCATAAATCTCACTTCACAGTCACACCAACTGCAAGGGCAATCTGTTACTAGAGGCTGAGCTTGATTGCTTAAAAACGTAAATGGGATATGCACTATAATGTCATTCAATGCATTTCTCAAAAACAACTCTGAACGGTAACTGGTTTTTGCAATGATAGTGTGTAGTGGCAATTTGAACCGCAATCAGCATCCACTGAGTGCTGTGGTTGGGAACAAAATCAGTGGAAATCAGACCAAATCAGACTTTTACATGCTTCCGCCCTGAATGCAAATTGCCACATATGAAGACAAGAAACTCTGTGTGTGTGTGTGTGCGTGTGTGTGTGTGTGTGTGTGTGTGTGTGTGTGTGTGTGTGTGTGTGTGTGTGTGTGTGTGTGTGTGTGTGTGTGTGTGTGTGTGTGTGTGTGTGTGTGTACATTAGGTATTGTTGTTAGACAGATTCTGTTTGGGCTGGTTTCTATGACTCTTGAGTTTGGCTCCCTGCTGTGTGCACACTCATTGACAGACACGGAGGGAAATATCACAGCAAACAAGAACTGATGGCAGTGGGCCCACCCCCACCCATCACTAGAAGCTGAAGGCATTTAAATCCGGGGTTACAGGCTAATAACCATGGATCCTCTTTGCTAGTCAATTGTCAACAAGTCAACCGGTCTAAAGCTTAAAGGAGACGAGATATTAGCTTTTGATGTCTGAATGTTTTCAATGCATTAAGCCTAATTACTTTACTTCTAATGCAAAATTTGCAAAGGAATTACCAGTTTGAATTGGTACTCGCGCAACATGTGGTCCAGTAATGGCCTAGTGATTGCTGGTGAAAAATAGAGACTAGAAATTACAAATGAAAGGAAACTTCAAATTAGGTTATTAAAAGAAGGTAAATAAATCAGAAAGAGCAACAGAAAAAAAGATAATCAACAGATACTGTATAAACATAGTTAGACTTGACTTCAGGGGGCTTCTGTGCAGTCTATATTTCCTGGAAATAGCAGAGAATAATGAAGGAGCTGTCATTGTGTCAGGCTGGGGAATGTAATAAAGTGTGTATTTAATCTTTGATTAAACATCATGGCTGGTAGTCTGTGCACATTCACTGTGTCTGAGCTACTGTTTTATACTCTGTTCACTTAAAAAAAAGACTGTTTTATTCGGCCCATTTTGCAGCGATTTGGCAGATTGGGGAGCAAGCGCGGCGTGCAGGGGTCGCGGCTACACTTGAGGGAGGGGGGCAGGCGCTGGATTGTTGTTACACTCCCATCACCACTCCAATCCTCTTGTCCTGGGGGGAAAGAAATGGAAAGGGCTCGGGAAAAGACCCTCTTTCTTTCCTTTTTTCAGAGCAGTGAAGGAGAAAGCGTGAGAACAGTCACTGCAGGGCTTCAGGAACATTGTATCTGTCTGTAGGATGAAAAGCCTGGCAAGAGAATGAGAGGCCTTTTTACCAGAGCCCGGCTCAATGAGACTGGGGAGGGGATAACGTGAAAGTGTTCTACTACTTCTCACTAAATTAGATTAAGGTGAGTATTGATTGGGTAATAAATGCCAGTAGGCCTATACTACTGCACCATCTACAACAGAAGCTGTTTCAGCGTTTGTTGAAGATAATGAAAGTGGTAATGAAAATACAAGACAACTATCTTATTACAGCAACGTACACAATGTATCACAAAGCAGTAAAACAAAGGAAAGCAGCAAATAGCTCAAATGTAATTGGAGTGACCATACAACGAACACCCAAAGAACTGAAAAGTACAATAAGATAAGTCAAGGTGGCAATGTTCGCAAACTTGCTGTCTCAGCAGCCTAACAGATAAGTTGCTGATAATGGCGACTCACTGGATGCAGTTCCTGATGCCAAAATTCAAGCCAAGACTTCTGTTTGTGCCCTCGCGGCAAGAACTCTAGGACTCTCCATTAATCTGTGCTTAAGCTGCCTGGCTTCAAAAACAGATGCTTGAGGAGGATAAGGCAACTCAGTGGGAGAGAAGGTACCTAAGCCTTGGTTGGATAAGAAAAAAAACGTTGCAGCTTTACACTATACCTGTATCTGCGAGATGAGACTTCACAGGAAATAGTTTTTTGTTATCATCCCATCCTTGTCTGTATGGGAACGGCGTGTACCCATCACTTCTGCATGTAGATATTGTGGAGTGTTGTTGACATTTCACAATTATCAGTGAAAAAAATGGCCAAAAGCATTCGAATCAATCTGAATGGCTAGTTAAAGCTTTTTTTTAATTAGCCAATCAATAGGATTTTAGATTTTACACTACTTTTTCAAAGTTTCTCCTTTTTCCTTCTTGATATACAGTTAACCGCCGTTAATCTCAGAACCTTTGGGCTGTGTGACGGCAATTTAGCTTCTGGGGACAATGGACATTATTTGGGTCTTTCTGATATCGGGATATCTATAAACACAAATGCAGATAAATATTGACAAAAATCTAATGAAACCCTACTTGATGATGAGAGCAGTCCATTGTTGCTGCTCTAACTGACAGTTTTATCTGATGATAAAAGGCAGTAAGCTGCTGATTCTGGGATTCTGTGTGTTGCTGTTGCTCCAGTTAACAGCTCATGCCTCTTTACCAGCAATATATTGTCCGGAACCTGGTCAAGGTCAAGGGAGCTTGATAAACAGTAATGATAACCTCATCAGTAGATCCACACATTTTACATCGGAAGGCAGGCTCCTGTGTTCAGTTGTGTCGCCAGAGGAGCACTGAGAGTAAGGCAATCTGTGCAGCTCATGTGGTAATCTATGGGTCATATGACAGATGTAAGAGGCCTAATCAATAGATGCCCTCATGCTTTCACATAAAGTGCATCATTTATAATTCAGTAGCTTTATATATGCATATTGTATTGAATAACCAATGAGTGAGATTGATGTCGTTCTGCGCACCTTCTTGTAATGAAAATGTCCAACTACCCCTTGTATGTGTATCCTTTTTTGCTCCATCATCATGTGTTACATCATTGTTTTCCCTGATTGAGTAGATGTGCATCATCATTTGCATTTTATGTATAGCCCCCCCCCCCCTAGTAATCAGTATCGCAGGACTCTGCTTAATGGCCTGAGACAGTTTTGTCAACAGATCCCATGATAAACAGCCTATTTGCGTCCAGTCGCCAGATTATGTTTTCTGGAAGCGGTGCATCAGCATGCGACAATATGTTCTTTCTGCCTGTGCAGAATCGCACTTGTGACTCTGAGCATTTAATAAAAACTCGATAAAAAATTATGCTGGTCACAGCGCCGAAGGAAGAGCTGCTAAATCTCAGCTAAAGTGTATTCAAATCCACCCTTGTGCTTGCCTGTCTTCTCATCATGAAAACATTATGATGTTTAGTCATTGAATTTTATGATTGCGCATAACAAGTCGCCAGATAGGGAAATATAACAACAGACAGCAAACTCAATTACTTTTGCCCGGCACCTAAGTTTGTTTACTTTAATGTATAGCCTGGACAGACTGATGGCTTGCTGATGACAGTAGAGCATGAAAGGCCACCAGCTAATTTATGCCATCATATTTGTAATCAGATGAAAGAGTGTGGTGCTGGGGGTTAATTCATATCTCTGACTGGCCTCCTATGTTTCTACCCTCATGTATGCATACAGCATTGGCCTCGCAATTAAGATAGTGGGGGTGTAGGATACACTTATGGAGATGTTTCCCTGTTAAAGCCAATAGCTGAGGGCTTTTACCTCCATGTGGAATTAATTTTACCTTTTTCACTTTTAGATAAGAGCTTAAATTAGCTACTTTTGCCAAGAGCGGTTTGGTCTTTAGTACAGCTGGCTAATCTTGTCTCATGTCAGGGAAAGTAGAAGTTGAGCCTCGGGGATAGCGGAGCTTTAACCTCAAGGGCAACAAACATTTTTGGGGTTTAGGTTGCATATCACAGCAGATTAAATTGTGTCTGATATCATTTCAGAATTTTCCCTCTTACTTAAATTAGACACATGCAATCACAGCCCGACACATTCACGGTGCTTCCCGGTGGCTCCTTGCAAACCATTTGCACTCCTAAAACAGGTCCGAGGGGCTGATGTGGTGGCAGGTCAAGGGTGTGCGATACGTGATGAGCAAGGGGAAAATGTACTGCGGAATTCAACACTTCCCTCGATACTCAAGCCGTCATACAAAGGGCATTCTCTACATTTGAGTTGAGACACTCACAAGAGCACATGTTCAGCACACACATGCACACAGAGGCTCCCAATGGAATGTGTGACCCTTAACCCTGATACTTCCAGACAGTAATTAAAGGCAGACAGTGTATTATGTGACAGTGTGCAGTTGGTCAAATGGAGATAGAGGGACATGGGGTAAGGGGACCTTGGGGACCAATGTGATTTCCAAAATAGACCTTGGAGATTAGGGGCCATGCTGAAAAGCACCCACACTTGCTCTGGTATGTTACAGCTTGCCATGATTTTGTATTAAGGCTGCCAGCATCCTTTACCATAATGACTAAATTCCTGTGACCGTGAAGGTTAACAGGCGACTCCCACTAGCCAAACCCCTGCCGAAGAATGCATTGCATTCCTATGGATTGATCTCAATTGGCTTTGAAGGTTTTGAATGACTCGGTCTGGTCAAGGATCAAGAATAGCATGTATGGAAGCTGCCAATAACATGCATTTAATGTAACTCAGTTGGCAAAACTGGACAAACTGTAGCTCTATGGAGGTAGGCTTGTGTATAATTTTTCTGGTTGTCAAAGAGCTGTACTGCAGGTAGACTCTAAATGTATTGTTCCAGTTCCACAACAGTGGTGGCCACTACAAGTAGACTCATTGTGCAAAGCAGAACATTTCTGTATCAGGTCACCCACTGTTGTGTAAGACAAAGAGCTTCATTACAACAAAGTGCGTCATTATATCTTTCACTGCTCCTTTGACTCATGTTTGCCAGCGAGCATTATTAGAACTCACAGCTGGGCATTTTATCATCTGTTTGGCAGACAAGGAGTCATTTTGAGCGCATTGTTTCTTAGGGAAAATTGACGTGTGGCTCCTGTCGGAGGATAATACAAAACAGAATTGCATTGGCACAAGAGAGTGTGGTTAACTTCTGAGTCATCCTGCAGATTTTGAGGATTAGCAGAGGAACAATGAGAATCTTTCAGGCGCTAAGATAAGCATATTGTGAAAATAGATGGGCAGCGATTGTGCCAGAAACTTTTTTTTTTGAACTGACAGATAAGAGAGTAAGATATGGGCTTAGAATTTGCCTGATGTGAAAAATTAATTAAACACTGAATATGTAAAATGTCTCTGAAGAGGAAAGGTTCTAAACCATGGTAACAGTCTGATACAACATAAAAGTCATAGCATTTGTAATGAATGGAGAAGCAGATAATGTTTCCTCTTTATAGCACTCATCATACATATGCAGTAGCAGTATAGACGCTGCATCGCCCAGGCTCAGTTTAAATGAGACAAGGAGCACTCTGCCTGTCTTGCAATGCGCTGAGCCCAGTATGTAGTCGAATACATCATCTGCAAGTTGCTACCTGGGAAATTATATTCATTACACGTAAGCTCTTCCTGGCACCGAATACATCTCTGTGTCTCACAAATTAACTGAGCGCCAGCCTACAGACTTGTTTTGACGCAATTTGTCATGCCAGCTTCATTTGCCCTGTTTAAAGCACCAATTAGAAATTGGCTGCATTGGCGAAGCCCTGGGGTAAGTCACATAGATACAGTTCTCGACCTTCTCACCCGCTGAGACTCTGTTGCCAGTGGCCTTGTTGATGATCAAGAGTGTTACATTTTTACACCCTGAAGGACGCTCAACATGTTAGTCCCTTAGGTATAATCCAGTGATGCATTCTGCTTCATTACCATTTCAAAATGCAGAATTACCTGTCAGGGCTCTATTGGGAGCGAGTGTTGCCAGCACTCCCACACTCACAGTAACAAAGGGTACTGCCTCTTAACACATAGATTGTCATTAAACGAAACTGGAGCTATTTGTAGGTTCATTAATTACACCCTTTCACACACCACTTCCCTTTCCCCGGAACAAAGGGAAGGTGAAAGAGGACTTCCATTTTTGCTGTACATCAATGTCAGATTACAGTCGTCCTGCCTTTAACTCGTTTCTTTCTCTCTCTCTCTCTCTCTCTCTCTCTCTCTCTCTCTCTCTCTCTCTCTCTCTCTCTCTCTCTCTCTCTCTATCTCTCTTTCTCTCTCTCTCTCTCTCTCTCTCTCTCTCTCTCTCTCTCTCTCTCTCTCTCTCTCTCTCTCTCTCTCTCTCTCTCTCTCTGTGCCCTAGAGATATGCGATTAATTATAATGAAGTGGGTAAAAAAGTGACATTGATGTCAGCGTGTATACACTGTCACCTTAAACTTTATGCAAGAGTCATTGCCGTGAAATTGGAAGAACTTGCTCAGAATTTTTATGATCGTCACATGTCTTGTCCTGAGTATATGATTCTGCTTCTCGTCCTGTAAGGGGAGGTTTAATGTGTCAGTTAGACTTTTTCCTCCAGACAGCTGAATGTTCCACTACAATTAGTTCGAAGGGTGATATAAGTCTTGAGTCATCATCCCGGTATTGTTTAGCTCTAATGAGTAACTGGAATATATCTGGTTGTTTGCCATGCAATGTGATACTCGACTGTACATTAGGCACTCTAGAAGAAAGAAGAAACACTGTACAGTGAAGCCAGGGGAAAACGGGGGAGGCGAGCATTTCCCACTTTTCATAAACATAAGCTAATGAGCCGCTGAGAGTTAACCAGCAAACATCCACGGCTCTGCTTTATTGTTTGTGTTGAGATAGAGTATATGCAGCCTATATTACAGTAGGAAATGTTTGTTTTTTTAAATTAGGCAAACAAGAGCTCTACATACTGCCACATACTGTGCCTACAGGAGCATGCATCTATAGAGCGATCTACCGTCTTTACATATGTTCAAATCAGCATGAAATTGCCATGACTAATCTGTCACATTTAACATCTTAATTAATAGAATAAATCATAATACTCTCATGTGTCACACTCTCTATTACCACTTAAATCTGCCCTCCTGTGTAACGAATCGCAAAGCCAACAAAGCTAATGAAAGTATATCAAACTCCATCCCCTTGTTGAATGAGACAAATTTGATCCGTATCTTTTAACACACACCAGCTGTCTAAATATGTCTCTGAAGTGTCATGGCCTCCTAATGGAAATTGCAGAGGACAGGTACCCATAAAAGGGATGAAAATAGTTCAAATCTGTATTATGTCTGCACACATAATAAGTCCTTTTACTTGATCATAAACAAACAGAGTGTTTCAGAGGTCGTCACCCCTGATGCATTATGGGTGAAGCGCTCTGCTGGAATAATGAACTTCACTGTCTGTATCTGATAAGAACTGCGGTTTTACACTCGATTTATGGCTATATTAATCTGTGAGCCCTGTATTTTCTAACCTTGTTAAATCTCGTAGAGTTATCTTCTTGGTGCAGATGGGCATTTAAAGGTTTCTTGATCAATTATCACTCAGAACAAATCATCATATCAAGCTGTTATGTAACTATACATCTCCATGACCCTGCAGCAAAGCAAAGAGATGCTTTTCCTCTCAGCTAATACCTAAATATTGACTGACACTGGCATGTTGTGGATGATAAATGGCCATAACCGCAGAGCATATTATGTATGCTTTAATTAAACTGAGTTTATTAGCAGCATGGTCTATGATGTGAAAATTGAAAATTACATTAAGACATACCATGCTATTGTCTCTTTAACCACCAAGACTTTCTTGCAACATCTTGCGAACCACAGTTTTGCAGCACTTTGATGATTGTGGGCTCCAGTCCACCATCAATAATACACTTTATTTAAACAAAGAAAGTTTATGAAGTGCCTCACAGTAAATAGAGAGAAAATTATCTGAAAAGAACAATAGTGAAATACGACAGAACCACCATAAAATATCCATAAAAAGAAAAATCTTGTGTCCATAAAAATATCTTTTAAGGTGAAACTTAAAACAAGGTTATCGGTTTGATCCTCTCATCTCCGCTGGTAGGTTCCTCCAGAGGCTGGCTGCCCTGGTAGCAAAAGCAGGGTCACGTTAATTCTTCAAAACTAGATGTTGGAATGATCAGAAGGGCCCCATCTGAGGATCTGTGTCTGAGGAGCTGTGCATTGGATCATATTGAGCTCAATGTTCAGTCATAGCTTGGGGATAAAGCCAGCTGTTCTTTTAAAGCAATCAGTCAAATCTTAAAAATATGCTCTAAAACTGACAGGTGACCAGTGAAGAGATAGCAGGATTATGGAAATCTTGATCTGGTTCGAACAATTCTATAGTAATTGTTGCTATGGCAGATGAGTTTTCTGTGAACTTATGTTCTTGATTGTGCATGTTTATCTTCAACACTGAGATCACAATCCAATACAAATAGTCTGCTTGGAACAATAATGTGTGTCTGATATATTTGGGGTTTTTTTTTCACAAAAAAAGTCTAATTTTCACATTTAAATTCTTAAAAAATACATTTATTCCTTCTACCTCATTATATTTCCAGGATTTATAAATATGCAAATTTTATTCATATCTAAAGTTTTCCTGCAAGACACAAGGTGTCTCCGACTTGACTGCAACCTAATTCACTGTGCAAATGCACTGCCAGCTTCAAGGTTTTACATCACATTTGTTTAAGTTTAATAATGGACCGGGATTGACTTCCAAACTTGTTGTGATGTCACAAACCACTGTCATAGGCGTAGCCTTTTAAAGCAGATGTTCAATGAGCACAGAGAAACGTGTCAAATTCTGCACATACATCCTCTGCACAGTGAAGTGCAAACATCCAACAGGAGGACAAAGAAGAAAAACATATTTTAGGGGGACTTTAAGATGATTGGCAACAATGGTATTTGTATTATTGTCATGGCACACACACACACAGAGAGGAGTGACCCTGAGTACCTCGAGGAGAGAAGATTGCTGCGTTCCCTTTCTTTTGTGCGATTATGTTTTGTTTCAGTTTTGTCCGTGTGCTACATGTCAAAGTGTCAAATGGAGTCTGAACGTAACTGAGTGTCGGACCGCTGGGGGCGAGCTGACCAAGTGACGGGCGTTGAAGGAGGCCAACGAAGAAGCAGGTGAGCACACAAACTTCACCCCCTAGCCTGGCAGCGGAATCGTTCCCCTTTGAAACGTATAAACAAGTAGCCAAGCCTCGGAAGTCCTAGACGCGAGTGTATGCCTATTTGGAAATCGTAATATACCCGGGGTTGTGTTGGCGGTGTCATATTATCAGGATCAAATCATCACTTCCTGATCAATGAAGGGTACCTGTTGTGATTCTGGACAGTTCCTGCCTTCTCCTCTTTAATCGTTGTTTTAGTCTCCCTCTGTCGGTGTTTTTCTGTATGTGCTTTTCTTTTTCTGGTGTTGAGTTTGTTTTCCTGGCAGGTGATCCCTGTTAGCATTGATTACCTGCCAGTCTGTATATAATCCGGTACTGAGCCTCACTCAGTGCCGGATCATACCTTCTACCTACCCTGATGTCTCCCTGTGTTCCTGTTCCTCTTGTGTCCATTCTCCGTGTGAGTTAGTATCTAGTTCTTTGTGTTTTTTTCTTTGTTAGTGCACCTTTTTGTAAAATAAGTTTTATTAAATTTGTTAATACCGTCTCCTGTGTTCCGTGTCTGCATTTGGGTCTCCTCCGTGTATTCTCCGTCGCCAATCATGACAGGTACCTAACACCTCATCTAAATTGTGTTATCTAAAATCTAAAATCTAAATCCAGTGCATATCAATACAAGATTTAGCAAACCAAATCACTCTTGAAAGTTAGAATGTTACAATGATATAGACAACCTGGCACATAGTTAAGTAGGTCAAATTGACTTGCATCATCCTTTAGGACAATAGCATTCTCAATGAATGTTGAAATAATTCCACGTTTGTTCTTGGATTTTGAAAAATCTAATTAACTTATCATACATGAACATTATCAGGACAACAATACCAAAGCTCAAAGTATGATTTCTTTAACATTGTTCCTACTTAAAACGTTTTCTAAAAAACAGTTAAAAGGAGCAAGAAGCACATCTATATTTTCTCCTTCATTGAGAAAATCTGGATCAGGTTTCAGCTCAGAGAGAAGTGCACATTAAAACTGCTACTTTGGAGCCATACATGTTTGAGCCTTACACTGGGTTTAGACACATGGCTGAACCATTGCAAATGTCTGACCTTGGGCGGCTCATGCTCTGCAGCGAGTTTCTGTGTCCTGAACCCAGCATCAGTCAGAGCCAGACTAAGACAGGGAGTCACCAAATTCAGCGACTAGCTGAGATATCAGAATGTTAAATGTAGTTTGCATCTTTTAATTGTGTATATTGTTTGTTAGCTTGTAACTGGCAGTGACTTACTGTGTGTTTGTGCTCTATGTACCGACCGTGTCCGCTGCGAGACTCAAGATTTTAGGGAAGTTGACAGACATCCCTTTTCATACATACAGATACACCTCTCTAGTGACAAACTTTGCAAAGAAAAAAAGCTCCAAGTGACAATAGATAGGACCATTACATTGTACGGTCAACATTTACTTGATAATAAGTTAAAACAGAAAAGTTATCAGTTACCTGTATTCTAAAATATCATATCAAAGTAAAATGTGATAGTAAAAACTGATTTTCGACAAAGCACCACGGTGGGTTCTGAAAATCCTAACCCTTAGGTCCCTTCATTGTTATCCCGAGCTTCAAACCTAATGTGACCTTATTTCTAACGCTAACCCAAACAAACCTTTTCCCTGCATGTAATTCAGTGTGTATGCATTTACCTGGAGCTTGTAGCATTTAGAGAATTACACGTATCAAGAGTAAACATCCCAATTAAATGTGACCTGTTTGTGACACCTGACCTGAATGTCAGTGTAGATTCATAACTGGGACCTATGAATCTACACTGGAACAGTTTGCTCTCGCTCACTCTCCTCTTGGACCTTTTTCCTGCCTTACCAACACGTCTCCTGTGAGCAATTTCCGACTTTGATCTTTGCTATCTGGCTCTCATTTTATGAGCAGTGTCCGGGGTGGTGATTGAAGGTGATGGGGTGAAAATTAGAGACTGACATTTCTCTGCCATCTGACATCACAGACGCCACATTTCAGTGTTGCCAGCACAGGTGGCGTGTCCTCCATATCCCTCTATTACTCTTCGCAGACCCTGAGGTAGGACACAGAGTTTTCTGAAAATATTTTTTTTTCAATTCTGATTAATTATTGATTGATCAGTGAATCATTTAGTCTATAAAATGTCCAAAGAATTGTAGAAAGCAGCAAAACCTCACATAAGCTGGAACCAGTGAATGCTTTATAGGCATTTTTGTCTTCTACATATACACATATTTGTTGATTAATGTTCTATTTGACCGATCAATCAATAAATTGAGATTATTTCTTTACATTTCTTCCAACGTGACAAGTCGGATTGATGCCAAAACAGATACAATACAGTAAGTATGTAATATTTTTGGGTGGATAAATATATGGAAGTCTGTGGTTTTATATCTTGGAACATAAAATAATGTTTCATGGTAACAGAAAACTTTGGATTAAAGTGCTTTCATTAAAATAGCCTTCCTGCAGATTTAAAAGTAATGCTTTGCTTTTGTGTTGTGTCCCTCGATGTTTGAAGTTTGGAGAAATTAAACTGGTTTTAATCCACCGAGCGATAAACTCTGGCAGGAGAAATAAATAAGCACCACTCTCCGAAATACGACTGGGTTTTAGTCAGCCTTTAGCCTTAATGAGTCCTAAACCAGATCAATTTCTCTTGCCACCTTTATCTAGTAAAACGTACACAGTACATCTGTGATGACCACGTCTGCCTCCTCTTTTTCTCCTTCTTTTAATCTCACACTAAACCGCAACTGACCCTCCCAGGCTTTCGTCTGCTTGAGGCTCCAGATTTGTGTCTTGTCATCTAAAATGGAGATGTATGGGCTTGTGCGGCCAGCCTCGATTGAGCCTTGACGTGTAGCAGGGTCTCAGGTGTCAGGAGCCATTTCCCGGCCAGGGTCCCGACCAGAACAAGATTAGGTCCATTTATCTGATTCCAGATTGCTCTAAACCTATTTCAACTGTCATTTACTCTGTGGATGCGTCATTAGTCCTACATCTGTTTTGTTTTGTGCCGTGGCTGTGGCTGTGTGTCTGTGTGTGTGTCTGCATGTCTGTGTGAGTGTTTGGTCAGATTATACTGACATCAGCAGCAGCGTATGAACATATACAATAAAACTAATTTGCCTGTCATATTCTCACCAAGATGAAGCCATGAATGACATTAATTGCACTAACTACTGTGTTCTGTTTGATGGCATTAAATTGCTGCATTTGAACAGCAGTGCTAAAGCAAAGCATGCTAGAGCTCTGAGAAGGACTTTATAACACATTAAACTAACAACACTGTGGTATTGATTTGATATTTCTACCTGCAAAACTGGTGATATAAGTAGCTGTGTACAATCACATAAAAGATGATGGTCATTTACAGATGTCACCGTTTTTGCTCCTTAGGTCGTTTGTTCAGTGACGAATAAGTGAAAAACTAATATGTGATGATACCAGAATGAAAAGTTTGTGACCTAGCAGTTCAAAAACACACTGCATCTTTTATGCTCCACCGATTATTTTGTAAGCGGTGCATATTGAAGTGAAAGCCCATAAGAAACACAACATATTGCCTCACTTGGAATCCAAAAATATAATAGAATACATTGGAAATCACATTGATTTATTCAGCTGTGCCGTATTGTTCGGCAGTGAAATTCAATTTTGTGAGAAATGAAACATACTTACTGTTGTGTTAGATTTTCTTTTAAAAGATTACAATGACTGAGGCTTGAACAAATGACTCTGGATGGGTTTTCACTCAGTAAAGTGGTATTGAACTTCATTGTTTATTTGGTCACATCCTGTCAGCCTGAATTAGCCTTACAGTTGATGATGGGTTTCAATCCGGATCTAACTCAACTGCTAATGGTAAACAGCTATTGTTTTTGGGGCTGCTTGCCTCCTATACAGTCACTGCTGATGGCAAACATTTTGATTAATCTGACAGGACTTTCCCTGTGGGATAACCGCCAGCTACCTCTCAGAAGATTATAGAATTATCTGTTTCAACCGGCAATTACCTTTCCCTGTGGATGACGTAACGAGGCAAGCCTGCCAGAAAATCATCCTTTATTCAAACCAGGTTGCACACGTTGCTGGCAAACGGCCTCATAATCTGCTAGTGTGTGAGCAAGAAACAAACAAACTGACCTCATGGGAGCAACCACAACAAATCTGAAAGAAACATGTCGACAAGTTGATGAATATGGTCAGAGAGATCCAACTTGTTGGGGTGAAAGAGAGGGGAGGTGGTGGGGTTGCAGATGCAGGCTGATGGGAGAGAGAGAGAGAGAGAGAGGGAGAGAGAGAATCATCTGTTCTTATTTTACATCTATTTCTTTCTTGCTTGCAATGATAAAAGTGTATTGAGCCACTTAGTACTGCTTAGGCAGATTTACCTGGAGGTCCAGATCCAATTCAGATCATTGGAAGGACCTAATGGACCAAATTATCCCTGCGGATTATTAGACATGATCCAAACTGCTGTCTACACAAACAGTTTCAAAGATTGATGCATTAATTCTGGCAGAAGCACGAGTAGCAAACTTGTTTTGGACTTTAAAGTTCAAACTCTCCTTTTGACGCAAAATCACTACGCACCACATGATTAGAGCTGAAAGAAAGTTTGTTTGGATCCACTCAGAAATTGACGCACAGTATAGAGACCAGCGGCAATACAATACATATTACAATGTAGTTTGGACTCACGTTGACTCGGATCCCTGGTCAGGTCCCGGCTAATTGGTAACTGAGAAGAGCAAGAGGTATGAAAATTTTGCTGTCACTTAAAGGTCTCCAGAGTAAAGAAAATTGACAGACAGCAGTGGAAACAAGTGCCAAAAGTTAAATATGCACTAATCAATATTTTATATTAACCATGGATCCAATAACTGTATGTAATGTGAAACATAGCGCTTGTTGGGATGAACCCAAAAAGGATTGTCACTCAGGGAGCAATTTTCTATGCTGCCATAGTTTTATAATTATTACTGTTGATTAGTGTTGATAATGTTTTCTCCCCAAAACGATGGTAATTCAAACGAAACTTATAAGAAAAAACAAAAACTCAAAGAAACATAAAATACAGAAATTACAGAAATCATCTTTGGAAAAAAAAATAATTTGACGTGTACTTTCATGGAGCTGTCAAACTGTCCATCTTTATGTAAAGTCCATCAAATCAATGATAATGTAGCTCGCTGTCTGTTGAATGAGTAAATATGCATATGTTTGCTAACATGACCATCGTTACCAGGCAGTAATATTCATGATGTTGTGTTTTTTAAGTTATTCTGCTGCATCTTAGTGGCCAAAAAAATCCATTTCAGCTGTTTTAAGGGAAAAGATGGTTTCCAGAAACAAAAAGACGTGAAGTTTTCTTTTTCATTTACTGAAGACTAAGCATTTCTGCTGCTTTTGTTAGCATTCCTACTCCTGTGAATTCCCTTTTTGTTCAATTCTGTAACATTTCTACGTAGTCTTATGGGATGCTATTAATGTACAGTATACTCGCTTTGGATGGGTTTCAGTGGTAGGTTAATGAAAGTATGCTGGATGAAGGTAAAAAAAAATGTACACCGAATACATTGTAATTATTGCAAATTATTTTAATAACATAACATAATGCTTAACTGTAAGAAGCATGGTGCTGTAAATCTCTTACTGGCAGTGGTCTTTGGGGATATGGACAGAGCTCTGTGTTAATGCATTGTGCTGCTTATTCCAACATGGTTGGCTGCGAGCCTAGTGCTGTTGCCATGATTGGTATTGCTGTTTATATACAGTGCAATAAAATATACTGGTATGGCGGTGGAATAATCCAAACATTGATGAGGGTTGGGAAATTGAACTATACTGTAAGACAAGCCTGAACATGTTGTTCTTTACACTGCACAATTCTGTACTGTTATGCCCTGGTATGTTTGCTCTACACAAAGGTGAAAAATGCTTTTTTTGGATGTGTTTTAGCTGAACTGGGGAGTGTAAGGTTTAGCACAACTGTATTCTGAGTTTTGCTGTTGCTCTTCTGTCTTGTATCCCAGTTCTGTGTTTGCAGTGACAGGAAACCGGTTAAAAGAAATGTTCATGTGTCGTTCGGGTTTCATGCTGATTGAGCCTATTTCCAGCTGTGAGTGGATATCATTGTCTTATTTAGAAGCTGTTCATGTGGGAATGAAAGTCCCTGAGCTTGTCAAAAGCCTTGAGTATAAGGACGTATTTTTTGTTTTCATTCATGTTGTTAATTCAAAGGACAGCTGGCTGTTTTGTGTTTTCAGCAATTTAAAACTGTGAGCAATATACTTGTGTTGCTTCTGTGGCTTACTTGTACAAATAGTCCAAAAATAGTCAATTATATTTAAGTTATAGGGTATTTCTTATGTCCTCATGACAGTCCTTTTCCCTAGCATTTCCATCCTTGTTTGCATGCCCCTTCCCGTTTGTGTCCGGTTCGCGCCCTCACTTCCTTGCCCAACCCCCTCCAGAAGCCTGCAGTTCTTCCCTATAATGAGGACATTCTTCCTGTTGGAAGGTTAATGGCAGACAGAGCGAGGTACCTGACGAATCCAAAACCTCCTGACTCCTCAGGCAATTTCACACAGAATCTCTATGTTTTTTTTCACTGGAAGGAGAGTCCATTCACTGTGTGAATGAGTCAGGTAAATCCAATTCCAAAAGGCAATGGGATTTGAGATGGGGAGCAAATTGCACCAAGGTGATGCTGGACTGGTCAAGAGACCCTTGAGGAAAAAAAAAGTTAGCTCGTTCTAACACAATAGAGGACACTGCTGTTATCTTTGCTGTTAGTCGTGTTTTTATAATTGATTTCCCCCTCCGGCACAATGGCTGGGCAATAATGAAAAGCCTGTCATTCCTGTTCCTTTGTGTTGTACGTTGATGAGGTCATTGGCTCAAGGTGGCCAGAGCTAAGGACTGCATGGTCTGCACAGAGAGCGGTCAAGGGGTTGAGGACATATAGGCAGTCTGAAGTATAGTAGCTGTACATTCATATAGTCCAAAAAATATTGTCAATTCAAAACAAGCAATAGATTAATCACTTCATGGTCACTGGAATGTTGTCAAAGCACTGTAGTTGTGACCTTTGCTCTGTACTGTTTTATTGTAGTCATGTGTTTTTGCCTGAGGAATTATGTTTATTTTATGGCTACATTCCTTGCACTTTGATTTGAATAAAAGCCCGAGCTAAATGTCTATAATGAAGATGGAGGTAGGCATTAGTTAAATGTGGAATAAGGCAAAAAGGACTGTACAGGACTGCAGTAGCAACGCTCATTAACACTTGAATCAAGGGAACAATGATAAGCTGTAGCTTGATTGAAGAAGCAATAGTCATTAAAGATGTAATTGTTAA
Organism: Echiichthys vipera; assembly: GCF_963691815.1. Taxonomy (NCBI): domain Eukaryota; kingdom Metazoa; phylum Chordata; class Actinopteri; order Perciformes; family Trachinidae; genus Echiichthys; species Echiichthys vipera. Next base: position 9,206,804 of record NC_139840.1, read on the forward strand.
TAGTGGCTCAATTTATCTTATAAGGAATGCATTGTAGACTCTGCCTATCTGACAGACTAATGCATTTGATCAGAATATAACAATTAAACGAGCAGCGCTATGGATGCTAATTAGTAAATAGTGCTTCATCTTCAACGCTGTAAAAGGTTTTGTGACGCACTTTTGTCCTCTAATTGCCTAAAGGCAACTCAAATAATTTTTATTCAAGCAGTCATTCTGAGAATCCAATCAAATGAATACACTCCAGCCTGTCACAAGGCAAATCACTTAAACAAGAGAAAGACTCATTGATTTATGTTAGGCAAAAGCAAAAAAAGAATCTAAGCACTTTGCTTGTATTAAACGAGAAGCAGAAAGACATGGATGAGGTGAGACAAAAACTCTCCAACTGAGCACGTCTTGTGGTTCGGTCTAGCAGCCTGAGCATGTGCACAAGACGGTAACATTCAAAAGAAGAAAAGCACTGTGGCAGATTCTGCACCTGTTTGAGTTCACCTCGTGTTCAGCTCCAGGGCCACAAATGGAAAGACATGTCAATAAGATTATCAGTGGAATGAAATGGCTGTAGCAGAACTCAATACAGCACATAGAAAACTAGTAGTATATGTGTAAGTATAAAGTTTGTAGCGCACCTTTTCCATTGGAAATTGGACTAAGCCCATCGCTGAAAATCTGCAGACTGTGGTTGATGAACAGTGCAGCGATACATGACAGTGTCCGGGAACCGCCTTCACTTTCCAGAACTTCCCACAAAATTATGATATTGGCTCCTTATTAGCACCTGTTCAAACCTTTAAAAGCATAATATCTAACCTGTATAGTGCACAGTTTTCCCAACAAAACTCCTCCATTCATCCATCATCTTCAACTGCTTGAAGTCATGGGGGGCTGGAGCTGTTCCCATCTGATTTCAAGCGTGAGGCGGGGTACACCCTGGAAAGAACACCAGTCTATCTCAGGGCACATAGAGACAAACAGAGACAGACAACCATTCAAACTCACATTCACACCTACGAGCAATTTACACCAACATGTCTTTTGACTGTGGGAGGTAGCTGGAGAACCCGGGGAGAACATGCAAACTCCTAACCTGACTGAGGGCATAACAGACAAAACTTGAGATGCTAAAACAGGTGCACACTTCCTCTGTTTGTGCGATACATGGCCTACTGCAGTGTAGAATACTACATCAGGCACATGCGACTAAAGAGCGGTGGTCAAAGAGATTACTAGACATTGATCCACAGTGCAACCCTTATGAAATTATCCCATCTTCATATATGGAACTTTTCAAAGACGTAAACATAAACATTCCAAAAACAGTCCTAGTTTATTTCCTGTTGCAGTGTATGTGAATAACATCTGCTGACAGGAAGTAACCAAGGACCAAAGCTGTTGCCTAGCAATGGAATTCCGTTGGAAAGGTGTATACTTTATTTTTGAACCAAAACTTACATGTTTAAGACATTTCAATTCAATTCAATTCAATTCAATTCAATTCAATTTTATTTATAGTACCAAATCATAACAAAAGTTATCTCAGGACACTTTACAGACTAGGTATAGACCACACTCTGACTTATTTATGATAGACATAGAACCAACAATTTCCCCGTAGAGTACGGTGGCAACGAAAACCTTCCCTATAACAGGCAGGAACGTCATCTATAACACTTTCTCTGTTATAGCTTTTTTGGAGTTCCCTCTGATGTCTACTTTTTGAACAAGTTCCAGTGTGATTTCTTGGCATTCTCACTTACTTACTGAAATAGAAAGATGCAATTCCTTCATTTCATATGCAGTGAATCAGGAATAGCTTCTATTATATGAAGTTAGAAAACCTATGCACACACTGTGAGGTTCATCTGAGTTAGATGAGAAGTTTCAAGAAAGAGGAAGAGATACAGGGAACTGTGGGTCTTGATAGCTCCACTCAGTGGGTTTGACATAACGTCACAATACAAGGATGAGGAAGAGCAATTCTGATGAAGTGAGAATTTCCATAGCCGGGAGGTTTTCATCCACAGCCCTGCTTGTAATGCACCTGATGTCGCAGAGATTTTGAGAAATGATAGGTTTTTCTTGAGGTTTATGTCTCCCTCTCCCTCTATCTAATCTTTGCACGTAATCACTCTCCCCTGCTGAGCAACAGCGCATTCAACAGTACTGTAACATGAAAAACGAGGAGGTAAAATTGTCATGACAGCTTGCAGCTCACTTGTGTGCATGCAGGCACTGTACACCCGGGCAAGCATGCACGCTTGTTTATACGTCTGTTTCTGAGTCCATCTCACATCATTTTTTTTTGCAAACCTATGCGTGCCTCTTTCCAACTGGTTCTTTTTTGCAACCTCCAACCTAAGGTGACACAGACGGGGCAGCCAAAGTGGCTGAGATGAGAGAAAAATTGCACTTTGAAGCAATCTGAAACTCATTTGAATTCAGTTGCACATGTAACATCATAACTCAGCTGGTTTTAGCTGAGGATTGTTGTTTTACCCTCCCTTCAGAATGAAATCCAGTTCTCGAAGCAGGTCAGCTCTTGGGCTGCATGAGAAGGGGGCCTGTATTCTTTTATTTCCTGGTTTATTACTGCCATGATAAATTGTGGGAGACCTTAAGTCTAGCCGAAACAGAGCTTGTTTAATTAACTATCCACTCAGTGTCTGCCTTGAAATTAATAACTGTGATGTTTAATCAAGATTTACATCAAACAGTGGGAATGCTGTATGAATATTTGCCCATACTGTGCCCTGTCAGTTTGACGATAGGCTATTCTCTCTATTATTATTCTTCTGTATTCCCAGAAGTGATATTACTCAAAATTATGGAAATACGGTGAACTTGATCAGTCTTATGTGGTATCAGCACCTGCCTCTGAGGTACAAGTTCTTTAATTAATTGAACAGTAATTAACAGTTAAAGTGAGGATCCTGAGAGAAAGTGAACTTGAAAGGCAAATCTAAACTAATGAGGTTCTACTTTGAAGTAATGAACTCACTGGGTTTAGGGTAATCATAGGCTTCTAGGCTCTACTCAACTCATCTCGAAGACAGTGAGCTATATGTGGATGTACACTAATGCTCTGTTCTTTCAACTTTAAGGTTCAAGTTCAGTCATCTACTTACCACGACACACAGGGAGTCAGGGCTGAACATCTCATCTTTCCATCCATGGGCTGTATACAGTATGTAACCACTCTGACACTCACTGTATTATCAAACTTGGATGTGTTCTCCATGACTCAGACATTTTTGAATATTTTGAAAGAGGAAAAAAAGAGCACTTTCCAGCATATTTTTTTTATTTCTCTGACAGCCCCCATACACTTCAATCCTAAGAATGTATACTAAGATGCTGGTGTGGTTCTTACTCTTCAGCACCACTAACAACCCGCTGTCTGCCCATGACATGCAGGCTACAGCGCGGATTTGTTTACTTTGTCTCTTGTTCCCTACGGTGCAACACTGGCAGCCTGGCAGTCTGCCAGCTACTGTCACTCAGGCACTGACACTCCTCTCCAGCCGACTAAGATAAACAGAAGAATTTCTGATCTTTTTTTTTCCCTTTCAATAAAACTATTAACAGTATTTTAAAACACATCAACACTATGTTTTGACTATAAAAAAGGATGACGACATGTGATTTCAGTTGGACTTAACGTTAATATGTTGAACATCCAGCAGTTACAATCCTGAGAAATATTATCCTTCATTTGAAGTCATGTTTCTGTTCACCGGATGAATATAAATCATATATTCACTCTCCTTTTGGCTCTATTTTTGGTCTCTGCTTATTCTTGAGAGAAATGTGTCTCTTTAAATGCTAAATTCTTCTCTAAAGGCCCTTTCACACACGCACAGCAAACCTGAAATTATCTAGACATTACCTGGTGTGGCTGTTTTTGCAAACGCAAATGTCAGATTCAGTCGGACTGTGCATCCAACAGAGTTTACCCTGCCAGCTCCCTAGTATAAAGACTGTTTAATCTCCAAGTGGGCTCATGTGTGATTAGGGCCACTCATTCTCAGGTGTATTCAGGGATATTTAATGGCCGTGTTGATGATGTTTATATCATGCTGAGTCTTATACTGAAAGAAAACGAGCCTCTGATCCTAAGAACAACAGAGATGGCTACAAAAATGTCTCTCGAGAGAAGATGAGATTCCTTGACTTCTGTCAGTAATAACTGAAACCAAAACCATCAGAAAATTCAAAAAACAGCAAATGACTCAGTTGTTTCTGACAAAATTATGATCCGGCTCCCTCACTGGGGTGTAATTTTCCAGTAAGTGATATCACATCTGACTGACATCAGAATCACCTGCTGCGTGCTACAAATGTGAAAGAGAAACTCCAGACTTGATTCCCCTGATGATGTCCAGGGTTCATGTGTGAAAATGGCTGATGTTCACTTATTAGTCACTAACTGTGTCCTGTTTTAATTCAAATTAAAACAATCCCACTTTTTATCTGAATACAAATGACAATTAAATACCTTCTCTGCTTCAACACAATGAGTAAAGAGAAAAACAGTGAACACTCATATCAGTGGAAATGTGTGCGTGGGTGACACAGGTGCAGACACACACAAACACACACACACACACACACACACACACACACACACTTAGCACTCACACCAGCAGCCTGTCCACATGACTGTTTCAGCAACGGAGAAGAGAGCAATGCAGTGGAGGTTATTACAGCTCTGCTGTCATTAACATCAGGTGTACTTTCTCAGCCATGCAGAGGTGCTGGTGCGGCTTAGTCATTGTTGGTGGGGGTCATTACATCTCGCTGGCTCTTGTCTACCTGTCTCTGCCATCACAGGACACTAACAAACCATGCTTCCTCCAGTGAACCATTCAGCACAGGAGCACCCGGATAGAAAATAGGTGTAGTGCCAGTCACCTCTGTTACTGACACAGTTGGGTTTCAGGGTGACAAAATAAAAGCCCCCTTCACAAATGCAACATATGAATGAATATTTGACCTGCTATCACTATGGGGTTAAAAATGTTGCGGTCATTACTTCCGATGATATGGCGATAAACAATGCCAGCATGTCACCAGGCTAATTATGGCCAATAAATGTTAATGTAGAATGGCATCTGTATTGGTCTGTTGTAGCTCTGTGGGCTGGGCCATGCACTAACACTAAAGTGTCAAAGCTCCAGCAACACTTTAGTGTAGTAAAATAAAACTGGCAGTTTTGAGCTTGTTGCTTTCATCAGGGTCATCAGGCAACACTTAACAAGAACATTTAACTACAGTAAGTATGAAAAAAAAGGGAATCAATAACATAAACTTGTGATTAATGTAGCAGCCAATCAGGTATTTAGGCCATAAATTAGTTTAATATATGGCCATGTGATTTTAGACACACACTAGTGCTGGAGGAAAGGGCTGACATCAATATCATGGCATTCATTTTATCATTTTTTCAATATCAGTGTTTACGTCATGATATGGAAAATGTCAAGCTGTTATAACAGTGTATTGAGCGGGTGGTTTTACTGCTGAACAACAGACAAACTGGGTTAGTGTGACTATCTATCTAACTTCCCTTAAACATCTCTGGTGTTTCTGTATCGCAGCTTCCCTGTAGCTTATTTTCCAACACATGCACTGATTCAGACATGTTTGTGATAAGGTCGCCTGGCAACAAAGTATTCTCATCAACAGGCTTGTATGGTATCTAACAAAAACGAACTAAATATGACATTCTATTTAACACTGTGAAATGGGTTCATGTGATGTCTTATTAAATATGACATTATTACGCTGTGAAACGGCTGCCGGTAGGTGACTTTGACGGTAAAGGTTAGGCACCAAAGATTAGAAAAAAAGGTTGTGGTTTGGTTTAGTACTTTCAGGTCCTTTGGGTGGGCATGGCTCACATGCTGGATGTCACGCCCCTTTCGCTATTTCGCAAAGGGCAAGGGCACTGTCCACTCCCATCCCAGAATATTAAGCCAGTGTAGACACAACGCTTATGCTAGTTTGATCTAATCATACCATCACAATTTGATATGCAGTTCAAATAAAAGCTGATAGACGATATCATGAAATTATTGCCCAACATCCATCACTCATTGATCAGTCAGTCAGTCAGTCAGTCAATCAATCAATCAATTTATCATATTAAATCATTAGTTAGGAGTAAGATGTTAGAGTTCTTCTGTTTTCCTCTTTCTTTTAATACTTTACTTGTGGGCTGTTTTCACGCTGAGAGATTGGTGGAGGTGTGGTTACACGATGCGAGTGAAAAAAAGGAACGTCACTCTCAGCCGTCAGGCTCTGGAATTCTGTTAAAGACACTTAACTGTCATTCCTTATATTAACGACATCTGGAACTCACGCGTTATATTAACGTACCCAAATCACAGGTGTTATATTACCACCCCCCCCCCTCCCTTTTTTTCACTGGACACTTTAACTTGCACATTAGCACCTGCACTGGTCATACAAATACAGTCACTTATATTTCATGTATATAATTCAATGCCATATGTTTAGTTTGCTTGTGTTCATGTTTATATTTATGTAGGCACTGTCAAATCAAGTCAAATTCCTAGCAATGAAAATTGTCTGGCAATAAACCTGATTCTGATTCTGATTCTGATTCTGAGTGACTGGCTGTAGGAGAATTAACAAGACACTGTTCATACCACACTGTGGTCACACCGTTCCAGCCCAGGGAAGCCTGCACTGATGTTTTTAAGGAACCAAGAACATTTACTGAATTGAAGTAAAACGACGGAGCTTGTGGCTCACAAGAGTCGAGACCAGTGCTGGCAGGGCCTCAGCAAAGAGAGGAGCTAACTGCTAATCCAGCCAAGGGCTAACTACCTATTTACCTACCTGCTTTTTCTGGGGTTTCAAAGCAGCCCTTATGTGTGTTTTTCTCATTTAAACCTCTTCTGTTCACTCCAGGTTGGGACTAGTGGTAAGAGCCATAGCTTTAAATCCCTAGACCAAACTAGTTTGTGACAATGGAAATACATTTTCAGGTCAGTCGTCAGTTCCTTAAATTTGTTCATTTAAAACAAATAAAATGAATATATGAGGAGCTCTTTTCCAAAACACTATAAATCCATTTTAATAGTTTTCAGGAAAATGACATTTTTCACCTAGACCCACACATTTGGTTAATATTCAATTTATCTCGTCAAAATGGTTTTTATGGCTCAGTCTGAACATGTTGAACGGACGGACAAAACAAAAATCTCTCCCGCTTCAGAGCGCCGCCATGTTGGATCGCATAGAACGCTCACTGAATTCTGATTGGTCGAGAGGACGTATCGCATTTAGGCTAAAAATAGGTTTGGCGCTGGTCGCGGTTTGGAAAGGAACTGCATCTTGAGACCATTTTAAACAAGGAAATATAGAGATTTGGCATGAAATATTGATGAAGCAGTGAAAAGGTTCTGTACACAGCAAAGTGGCTCAAACTCATTTTTTTTAAATTTGGCTTTTATCTCGTTTTATCTCGTAAAAAAACTCTTCATATGTATATAATAGGGGCAGCAGTAGGCGGTGTCCTCATTTAGGGTCCCAGTAGTCCGAGGGGAGAAGCTCCTTCTAAGCCTCTCTGTGGTGGCCTGGTGTATCCGGTACCTTCTTCTTCCTGACCTCAACAAAGAGAAAAGGATGTTTCCTGAGTGGTTTGGATCTTAAATGATTCTCTCAGCCTTGTTCTTGCAGCGCCTGGTGTAAATATCCTTTAGGCAGGGTAGAGTGTAATAGAAGATGCTCTGAACAGCAAGTAACCATTAAATGTCATGTTTAAAGCAAATTTATATCCACTTTTTGTAGAAAAATCCTACTGCCATCAGAAGAATTGATAAAGGTTTGTGCACTGATGCCTCAAACACATTTACACAAATACACAGTGCTTTCATGTTGACACATATGTTACGATCACGTTTACATCCTCACACACACTGACACACACATACCCATACACAGCCATGCGGCGCAGCCCCTACAGTAGTTCATTGCAGGTATAGCATTTTTATGGCCTGCAGACAGATTGTGTAGACCTGTGGTTTGCTGAGGAAGGCAGGGAACAGTATTAGTCTCTATCCTCTTACGTCAGTGGTCATAACATTTGCCATTACTTCCCCTGCAAGATTCAATCACCAGCACACGAAGCCATGCTTCACGCACAATGAAAGGCGAGTGCTTTTTGTCAGGCATTCGGCAGAGTGAATTGCATATAGAGTGACTCCGGGATAGCATTGTTTCTGGCTGCCATAAAAAATCTATTTAAGGCAAATCTAATCTTCATAATCTTCTCCCTCAGAGGTGGTGAACGGTGATAGGAAAGATTTCCATGCAAGTCCTGGGTCCCTGGCTGGCAGTGCACAGGGCTCGAAGATGTAGGAAATTGCCGGGAGCAGAGGATATTAAACTTCAATTTGAGAACACTGATAAGCACCGAATTGGTGATTTATTTAGGAATATTGTCAACTAAATCATCCTTAACCACTGGACACAAGTATATTCATAAACACAACCCTCCTGCTTGCTTTACAAATTCTATTGTTTCATATCTTCAATCTAAACTGCAGGGTAAATACTGTATGTCCTCATACGAGTTAGAGATACAGTATGGTTTTGAACAAAGATAATTTTCCCGGTGATTAGTTTTGGTGTAGCCTAGCAACCATTGATGTGATGTGTGTGGGGGAGAAGGAGAGAGAAAGCAAGAAGGAGCTCTCTATCTCCTCTCTTTTGTCCTTTCTTTCTTCCAGCTTAAATGCGATGGCCACTAAAGCGGCTCTACACATTACTCCACTGTTCGTCATTTTGGAGCGTGTAAATGAGCCGGTGTGGTGCAGTAGGGAAGAAGGGGCCCATCATAAGTCCACCACAGTGAATGAATTATTAATGGGTATAAATCCCAAACAGAGGGATGGGACCGAGACTAATGTCCACTGGCATGAGTTCCGTAGAGATGGGCAACATCTCAAGGATAGCCGAGCAGCCTAGCAGCTTCACACCGCTGTCAGCTAAGGACACTAGATCACTGCAGTGGCAGGGACACTCCAGAACGATCATCCTCACCTACACACAACATTGTAAACATAGCACCAGAGTGTGTAATTGTGTACTTTTACTTTATTCCTTTAAGTGTCCTCTCAGGAATTAATTGATGCTCAGGATTCAGGTTCATGGTTAACTGAGGAAGAAGCATTAAGTTGACTTTAAGAAGTGGTTAAGAGGTCAATGAGTGAATAATACATTGAATAAACCTATTATGCAAATCTACTTAATGTGTAGGTGTGTTTGAATGTATGTATGCAGGTAGACATTCATCCCCGCCTCTGTCTGTGTGTGTGTCTCTTTGTGTTTTTGTGTAAGAATCACAATGCCGCAGAGGTGGGAGTCTTTTTTTTTTCTTCCAAAAAATCTGCTAAAATGGAGGAAAAGTGAATTTTGCACCCTGACACCCGCTGTTTCTGTTAGTAGAGAAAGCGCAGCTATATCCTTGTGAATTGCCTCAGCACCTCAGGCTGCCAGAAGCAACCATTTACAGCCGTCCTCATGACTCATCATAATGAAAAATATTCTCACAAAAAAGTCTGTAGTATTGAAAAGAGGAAAGTTTCATTACAGAGTGAAATACCATTTGGAAGAGTGACACTCACTTTTACGAAATGATTACTGAAATAAAAAAAATTCTATGTATTATAATGAAGTAATTAGCCATCTTACAACCTTTGCTTGGTAGATAACATTTGTCAGAATGGGATCATGTGTCATCAGTTTCAGGAAACTCAAGTTAATATATGCACTTTTTAGGATTAAATTCTTTAAACTCTATTATTTTCATTGCAGTATGTGACTGCTGGTGAATTCCATAAATGTTATTGGTACTAGAATTACATTATTTTCAATATAGATCCAAATTGTGTGAATATATGCAATATGTCTGGCATGCGTTTATTAACCCCTCTACAACGCCATCCATCGTCCTGTAATAAATACTACCTTTGTAAAACATATCATTTATAGTTGTTGGCACTGTGTCAGAGAGGTGTTGATGCAATTCTGTGGTCATTTTGGAGGCTGAACGTTGCACTCTATTGAAATGCATTACATCATTCATTATAATGCAGTCCAATAAAACACCACAACAAGTTACAACATAGAAACTTTAGACAAATGAAGTTGTGGTTATCAAGAAACCTGAACATTGTTACTTCTGTATTATTCTTAACCTAAAACTACCCTGAATGTAAGACGTTAACATGTAGTAAGACTTATAAGACGAACTGGTTATCAAGAAAACCATGGAAGAAACAACATTTAAGTAATATCATTTGAACATTATATGATTTCTGAATAAACATGACAAACTGTAGCCTCTAGGTCTTTCCATTTCACCATCTCAAAGAGAATTCACTGAAAAAGCTGTCTGGTGATTTTACGACTGTTTACAAATGCTGACTAAAACCTGCTTTTGCAAATGGTCCATTTTTCTGTCCTCACACTGTGACACCATTTCCCTCAGCATTTGAAAGACAACTCTGCCTGGTCCATCTCTGTGGAACACATGCTTGAGAGGAAGATATCTGTCAAAGGTTAAAAACCTAATTTTACTGGACACTTTTGACAATTCACTAATTTCTCCATAGCTGCAAAAGTATTGACACCCCATGTCGACCAGCATAGTGTACGTGGTGAACTTTACCTTTAAACACCAGCATATTCTCAATGTTGTTGTAAGGATAATAGCACGCTGACAAGAGCATTTTGATTGAAGATGTGTATTTAAATGTATAGTATGTAATAAGTAGTCCCCCCTCCTCCCCAGCTCAGCGAGCCAGAGAGAGAAAGAGAGTGAATGAAGAGAGGGAGTGGTGCTAGCGAGAACAAAGCAGTGAATAAGAGGAATAAAACGTTATTTCCTGATTGTTTCACAGCCTTTATGTTCTAATGCACACAAAAAAACACACAACTCTGTGGAAAAGTGCTGCATTGTCAGATTATGAGTGAATGCAGAGCTTCATTCAGACTGACAGCAGCAGCACTCTGTTGCAAAGCTCTTGGAGAAGAGGAGAGGGAGAGGGAGCAAGGAAACACTGAATACATGAAAACACACAGGGATGTAACAACAACCCGTCAAATACTGCCGCTTTGTATTAGACAGGTGCTACAGGGTGCCTTGTGTGTCGGTATGAGACGCTGAGGGGCGTGACAGAGCAACAGTTGCGAATGAGAATGGGCTGCTGGTATTGGTTGGGGGTTACACACCCATGTGGAGCCCAAAGGCCCTTTGCTGATGCCCATAACTGTCCTGCACACAGCAAAATATGAAAAGAAAAGATAAAATACAGACAGAGGGCAGAGTTTCTGCAGATACAGACACCACCATACACTTTTAGTGGGTCAAAATGGATGCTTGAGAGGGATTACATGTTATATTAGTTCATACATTGTTTTTGAGGATAATTCAATATGTTATACCTTTAAAAACGGTCTCACATGGCCAGTAAGGCATTGATTGTTTGTCTAATAATATTTTCTAGGTAGCTATTGTATAGTTTATGCGCAGAATACCATTCATAAAGCCCTCTGGTGTGCATTTTGCATCCTGGCCGCTCCATTAAATTTGGTATTGATAGGCCAGACCTGGGTAACAAGGCAAACAGGGAAGCCAGCTGTGCCTTTGGGGAGCTTTGCTTATTAACAGGCAGGGAGTCAGAACACATACTGAGACGCAGAGACAGGGATCACTATTGAGCTGTCTGTCACCAGGGAAATTGCTCCTGTCCACACATTGCAAAAACCGCCAGTCTCAACAAGCGATTTATCTATTTCATCCAGGCTTCACTCAACAAGTGCGACCACCTGAAGAGAAGCCGAGGCGGGATTTTAAATTCCATCAGTCTATACGTTTTTGTCTTTTCTCCATGTGTCCGTCATACTGTACACTATAGCTCAGGTGAAGGTAGTCCGATTTTCACTTATTTTGAGGGGAATAACACCAATTCTTATTCTTTTGTATAATAAAATCTACATCTAGTAAGTACTTATTTTGAAATTACATGTTTACTCATCTTTTCTGTTGAGTCTTTAAACTGATGTTTTCTTGATTTACTGTTTTTCTTTTTTAATTCCAAGCGTCATGAAATAAATAAGTTTACTCTCGTGTCAGAGTATTATCAGATTTACTTTTTTTTTTTATAAACAAGTTTATATACACCTTAATTAGTGATTTTCTGTAATCCAACAACTTGTTCAATGTTTGCAGTAGTACAAATGTGTGATGTGCAAATGAAGTTAATTCAGCATTGTACGTCTTCCAGCAGCCAGTCAACACACTATGTCACCAGAGGCACCATAGGAGGAAAATAATGAAGTACATTGTTTGCTCTGAGAGGTCTGAGAAGATCTGTCACAGCAGGTGAAGCCCTTCCTTTCCAGCTGGTGCTAATGAAGCATGCTAGGACTCTCTGTGGTTTCTCGTCTCCACTGTCAGAATGGGCTTTAGAGATTAAGTCACATAGTAGAAATCCGGTTCTCTTTTTGAAGTGAAGTTATATAACAACACGGAGGCAAAACCATGCATCATCAACCCATTCCTGCTCACAGTCTGACGAGGTTTCCATGTGATTGCTCTTGCTCGCTCTGAACTATAGCTTTAAGTGTCACTCACTTCATGAAATATTATTCTTCAGTCTACATGCAAAATGTGATAAAGGTTATCGGAACTGGCTCACCTTTACAGGTACTCGCCCCTGTGCCATCTGCCAGTGGCATTGCTCTTTCCTTCTCCTCCCTTAAAGCCCCTGAACGCTCATACAGGTGTTTTCTGTTATTCTAGCTGATTAGTCCTCTGCTTGGGTTGAAGGTGGGCAGGGCTTTGATGAGAATTTGTGAGGTCATAAATGCCCGTCTACCAATAAGAATGATAAATGTGAACTTTGTCCTGCCTTAACAGGTGAAACAAAGCTAACAGGAGACTCAGGAAGAAGTCAATAATTCACAGTAAACCCACCCACACAGACCTGAGAAGAGGTCTAAATAACAGGTTAACTGAAAACGCCTATGGGCCTGAGTTGAGTGTCCTCTGCAAGGTTTCATATGGGCGCTTGTTTTTCTGTTTAAAGATGTACAGAGTATGGCAAAGGTAATAATTAGAATGAGAATCTGTTCATAATAAAACATGTCAGTATCTCAGATCTTAGAATTCCCCAGACTTTAATTTGAAATCTTAAAATTGTTTGTTCAGTCTGACCAGCACACCAAAGATATTCAGAAAAGCAACAAATCCTCATGTTTGTGAAGCCAGAACAACCAAATATATATATATATGTTCTGGAAAAATTGCCAGTAAGGCTTTATTTACAGGCCCTAGTAACGTCCCTGAAGATTTCCTAGAAAGAACTATCTAATTTGGAGCTAATTATAGGGAAACTGTTTATATGCCTACAAATGTCACATCTCCACGTGTTCAGTTGACCTGCTGTGCTCTGACTAGAAGACTCAGTCGAACATGGCAGTAACTGATATAAATATCAACGGGTCCCCAGTGAACAGGGTGGACAGCTTGGTGTCCGCATCACAAAGGGCCTGACCTAGGGGCTGCATACTGACTCAGTGGTGAGAAAATAAAGGTAGAGACTGTTTCACCTTAGGCGCCTGAGGAAATTCTGGTTTTCCCCTCGAATCCGGATAAATTTCTACTCCTGCACCATCGAGAGTTTCCTGACTGCAAAGAGTGGTTTTTACGGATTTGGAAATTACACACCGGTAAAATGAAGTGTTACCAAATTACCTAAATGATTTTCAACATATGTTGGATTAATTTAATGGCTATCAACTTATCGTTTCAGCACTCGTTTCAGTCTTTTACATCGTAATGTCATATTACAGCGTTCAGGTATCTTGCACAAGGTCATCTCATCCTTTCATTTGTCTTTTATCAAGAATTATCATCCGACTCAAGGGATCTAACTCTAAGAATGAAGCTACCGTATATATTGGTTAATGTATGTCTGACCAGTGGGGGCCTTTTTCACCAAATAACGTTTTTTGTGGAAGTGCCTTGGTTATTTAAAAAAACATGCTAGTACAGATGAATCAAGTATTTATAATTGGTTCTCTAATTTTGATCTCTAGTGTATAGCTGAGCCTGTGTAATGGAGACTACTGTGGTGATATTACCAATCAAAATAAGACTTGGTACCTATCTGGCAAAATATTATTTCAGAATGAATTAAAAAAATGTATGATTTAAAGCATGTATAGAAAAACTTGCCAGGCCTGTGCTTTGGCAGGAAAAACAGTTTAAGTTACTTTTAATTAGATGATAACAGAACTTATTAATGTAAGTCCTTGGATCTAACTGTGAGACAGAAATTGTATTAGACTTTCTCACTGTCAGTTATTTAAATAGAGGTGAAAAATTCAGTATTATTTAAGGCCACTTACAGCAACTACTGCCATTGTTCTGAAACAGTGAATCTAAAGCTTTGCAAAATCACAAAATGAAGTAGATTAAACCCAGTTGCCAGCTTGTGCTTATTGTGTTCTTAACACCTGCATGATAGAGAGGACGTCTTGCAGCATGCAGTATTTCTGCACCCCAAGGTGACAAACATACCCCTAAACCTAAAGCTACTGTATTTGGCCCTCAGTGCACTATGTTTAAATATATCAAACTGAGTGTTCTGCAGTCATTAAAAATAGATATAGGCATTATTAAATCATTTTTCATACAAACAAACATTTAATTGAATTCCTTAAAATAACAATCAATGAACAAACTATCAAAATAAATTTTCTTTTCTATTTTGATTAAAGGGTAATTAGTTTGCTAATGCAAGTGGCTAGCTAACTACCAGGTGCTAGCTAGAGCACAGTAAAGTGGTTGAGAGTTGAAGTCGAAATATGAATATTGTTATTGGACAAAAAAGATGTCAATCATGTTTCCAAAACTGTGATTCATTAGGGAGGAATCGCTCCTGATGTGTCATTTTCAGTGTTTTGGCCAATCACAGATCAGTATTTTTAAATACCCCAAAATAGGGACAATATGAACTGTGTCTGTGTACATTATTTTGACACACAATTTCCGCAGTGTTTCTTGCCGGAAAAGGTTAAATATTTTTCTGAGAGAAAGTCCATTTTATTTTTGACAGAGCCCCTCCTGGAATAAATTCCTCCAGCCACTACTGGGTCTTAGATCAAAATGGGGTCTTCTGATTAGAAAATGACTTTCATGAGAAGGAGGTTCAGATATGTGAGGTGTCAGTGCCTGTGAAACCGGGATAATGTCTTTAAAGGTTAACTTTTTTATGTAGGTCTAGGTTTCCTCAGCCTCTAAGCCCAAACAATGTGAGGCCCAGTTTTGTCACTCTTATGGTTTTGTCTGCTCCCAGTGAGGCCCGAGGTGCACAGTTAAATGAATCTTGGGTAAGGGCTCAATTAAAAGGCGGGATCCCTTGGCATGCCGGAGGCGCTCTGCGGTCTCCCTGGTCTGAATAGAAAATGTCAGGAGGCGCTAAAGCAATGAGCGGTGACCGTCAACTCAGACTGACAGCATGTCATCTCTCCTCTTTCAGCTTCACCAAGCAGTGCCCCCTTCTCAACCCCCCTCCGCTATACAAACACACACACACACACACACACACACACTTACACATAACACACATTCCACATCCATAGCCCCATCTGTACATACTGTACATACCAAACACACAAGTAGAGCCTCCCACGCTTTGGCTTTGAGGCTTTTAGTAACTCTGGTGAGTAACTCATTGACTCAGACAAATATTATCATAGACTCTCTCTTACTCTCACTCCTTCTCCTGCTTAAACACACTTGTCCATGTAGCCCAGTGCATATAAAAGCATGCGCACGCACGTAGACTTGCTCAGGAATGCACATTCACACTGATGCATCTGTGCACACACTGACAAAGTAATTAGTGGGTAGGAGTTCAGAGTCCTGGTGGTTTGTGGTCTGGTTGCAATAAAAACACTACGGTTAGCCTCATTAATCTTGGTATCTGCACAGGGGAATTTAAGCCTCCATCTTTTTTTCTCACTAGCAACATTATACAAGAGAAGCATCCAAAGCACAAATCATCAAATATCCTCCAGAGAACTGAACCAATATTGTTGTCTTTGTATGATGGCTGCAGCAGCAGCAGTAGCATGTCAAATGGCCTTGATCTAAAGAAGTTTTATCAACC
The DNA here is from genome assembly GCF_963691815.1 of Echiichthys vipera. Lineage (NCBI taxonomy): Eukaryota > Metazoa > Chordata > Actinopteri > Perciformes > Trachinidae > Echiichthys > Echiichthys vipera. The sequence goes on from NC_139840.1 coordinate 9,223,021, forward strand.
TCTTTCTCGGTTTGGGTGCTGGAAGAAACAGAAGTGCTTTGTTAACACGCTCATTCAGCTAGTTGAAAGCATTTAAACGGTTGACCCAAATGTGCCCAACTAAAGCACCAGTGGAAAGAAAGCAAAGTGGATCTCATGGGGTAGATGGCACAATCGTTTCTAATACATGGATGTTGGGTGCAGTGGCCTGCTGCCGAGCCGGGGCCATTTCTATTCAAATGGATGCAGTCACATGTTTGAGGCTGTTTGCGCTTGGCTGAGCCTGGCTCCCTGGATTTGATCACCAAGTTAAGGCCCCTTATTAGAATGCTGATGTAGATCAGCAGATGATTCACCTACCCTTGCCTCCAGCATCAAGCTGTTTGTGTCTTAATGCCAACCGGCTCAATGCAATGTGTAGTCGTGAGAATAGTCGTGTACAGTTCTAAAGCGGTAATCTGCAGGAATTTGGTTGTTTTTATTATGGTGACATATTTAGTGCTAAGCCGCCATGTGTGTATGCACTGCACTTACCAAAACTCACTTGGCAAACTATCCATGTGACATTGTTTTCCTGGTATGTTTTGGGGAACCAATTGGGATTTTCTCTCATGTTAATTTCTAGGTATACACTGATCCCACTTTTTACCTCGGAATTCGCTGTAGCAACCATCAAAGACATTGGAACTATACCCTTTGTATTTATTCTGTAACCAGCAGACTCTGGATGTTTAAGCAACCTGGAAGGAACCACAATTCAGTATTTCTCCACCAGAATATTTCAGGGCCTTTATTTCCTGATAAGCTCGTAAAAAAATGTGCTGGAGGAAAATTTAGTAAGTGCATTCAACAACTAGGGTACAAACCAGAAGGGCTAGTATTAAGTAAGTGTGTTACCTTCAAATAAGCCAAACTACAGAGTGCTACATATAAGTGCAATTTTGTTTTAAATAAATATATGATCTTCTTGGCCAAGGTGCAGTCGAATGAGAAGCATTTTTAGCCTGTGGCGTAGACTTGTAGACTTTCTGCTGTCTGGATGTCGATGGGGAGCTCGTTCCAGCATTTAGCAGTCATGACTTAGTCGAATGACTAGGTGTTACTCACAGTGAGGGCCGAATTAATGATGCAGAGCAGAGTGGGCGGGCTGGGGTGTAAGGTCTAATCATGTCCTGGATGTAAGCTGGGCCTGATCCGTTTGTAGCACAGTACACAAGTGCTAGTGTCTTGAAGCTGATGCCAGCAGCTACAGGAAGCCAGTGAAGGGAGCGGAGGAGCGGTGTAGTGTGAGAGAACTTAGGTAGGTTGAAGATCAGTCGAGCTGCTGCATTCTGGATGAGCTGGATGAGGTCAGATAGCACTGGCAGGCAGACCAGCCAGGAGGTAGTTGCAGTAGTCTAGGCGTTAGATGACAATAGCCTGGACCAGAACATGTGCTGCGTTCTGGGTCAGAAGAGGATGTATCCTTCTGATGTCGTGCAACATGTATCTGCACAATTGGGTTGTGGCAGCAATGTTGGTGGTAAGGGAGAGTTGGTTGTCAACTGACACACCCAGGTTCCTTGCAGTCTGGGTGGGGGCTACCACAGAGTTGTCAAGGGTGATGGTAAGGTCTTGGGTGGGAGAGCCTTTTCCTGGAAGAAAAAGCAACTGGGACTTGTCTAGGTTGAGATTCAGGAAGTGTGCGGACATCCATTGAGAGATATCAGTCCGACAGGCAGAGATCCGTTCTGCTACGTGTTTCGGACTATGGGATTGATGCATAGTTACTAACTATTAACTAAGTTTTGCTAAACAAGCTACTGAATCCTAAACCTAAAATTAATTTAGCAATTTATTATTAGCCCAAATATGGACCTGAATGGTTGAATCACTAGTGCTACATTGACGGTGTATTATATCAATCAGTAAATTTGCAATTATGCTTAGGAAAACAAAAGGCAGGGCATCAATTGAAAACAGGTAGACCACTTAAACTCGATTACATAGTCCAATGAAGTGGGGGAATTTAAAGGAATCTATTCTGTCAAAGCTCGGTGCTGTGAAATGTGTTTTATGAAAATAATTGTTCAGCTAATACTGACCCGACCACTTGAATTGTCAATAGTTGATGACTTCAAACATAACTGGTATTAATATATTGACTGGCGTAGTATAATATTTTACCCACATTTATTTAAAGCAACATTCTGAAATAGTGTCAAACAGTGTTCACTGGTGTTTTTGTTGCTGTTTATAAATTTAAATTTCAGAATCTATTTAAGATAAATGACCACAGATAATGTTAAAAGCTTTTGTTTGAGAGTCATTAAATCAGTTATCTTAACACCAGCTATATGTAATATATAGGACTTTGCCCATGTATTCACAAAACATATTACTAATCAGTATTCAAATGCAGATTCCTGTAACAGTAAAATAACAGTTTAAACAGGGTTTCACCCTCAAAACTGAGAAAACAGGAGTGAAGAGCCTCAGGAAATGAACTATTGACATACATCTTATCTAAAAACACCTAGTGTCAGTCAGCTGAAACCATATTTGAACAGGACTTAGGTTTGATGCCACTATCCACACTGAGGGCTGAGGAGTTGTTGATATTCAACTGATAATTTCTCTGACCCACAATCTTTGGTTACCCAGCAACAGGCAGCCTGACAACGTCCCCCAGGAGGGAGATTTGGTTTAAGAAGCAGAGGAAACAGGAGGAGGCTGGCCCCATGGCAGGAGACTGTGAGAAAAGATGCTATCTTTTATCAAGGATAGTTATATGAGCCAACCAGCACCAAACCCTTGTTTCGAATTTATCCAAAACATGTGCTGCAGGATGCTTCTCCACTGCACAAGCAGAAAAAGAGCATTGCAGAGAAACCTGTGCTCTGTACCTAACAGGAGGAAAATCTCTTGCACAAGCAGCTTGGCAAGAGGCTGTCTGTGGCCTTTGTGTAGGAATTTCATGTTGTTATGATTAAAAAAATTAATGTAGTGCAACTGTAATTTATTTTTCTGCTCCCAAATTAATATTGGCAGAATTAATGCTTTAACTAGGGGTAATGTGTTGCACCACAAAATCAAAGAGAAACTAAAATGCAGACTGTGATCTGGAGGGAGGTGTACCTTTGCATGTCTGTGAACAACATGTCACTGCTCTGCATCGATCGGTTGCATAGGAATTGTACAACGTCTGATCGATCGGCTGAACTTGTTGTGCTCATCATGTGCATCTGAGCATAACAGGGAAGCAAGAGGTGTGATGACTCTGAGAGTCAGCAGTTTTATCACATTGTCCTTGACTATTGCTGCATGCAATAGTGGAAGATCAATGCTTGACGTCATTTACATCAGTAAAAGTAGCAATGCCAGCCTTTAAAAATCCTTAATTACAAGTAAAATCTTGCATTAAAAGTTTTACTTCTGTTCAAGTATAGAAGATTTATCAGTAAAGACATAAGATATTCAAGAAACCAAACACCATTTGTGATTATAAATGGTTGGATAGCCATATGTCTCTATATAGTAGTTTTCATTTTTGGTGACGGGGTCCACGATTCCCATACCACCTTTGCAGACGTATGGCACAAGGGATATACAGGAAGTTATGCATGTTTTTAATTCAGTATCACTATTTTTAATTTCACCTCAGTGATATTAGGGTCTGTGTTTACCGCTAACACGGAGAGCGTCACTGTACCAGAGCAGTATTACGTTACTGCTGATGCAAACCAAACATTTCCTACTGATGCTGCTGAACATTAAGAGTGCTCAAATGGTGAAAGTGGTCATTATGGAGCAGAATGGCTCCTCTCAGTGTTATATCATTATATATTATATTATTGGATTGTCATTACCGATGCATAGTGTGTAAGCAGATCTTTACTGCAGTTGCTGGCCAGTAGAGCTAAGAGCCACTTTCCATACTGTTTAGTCTATAACACTGTGTCAATGTATCAGCCAATAATACTTATTATATATATATATAAAATAATACAAAGAAACTAGTAACTATAGTTGACAGACAAATGCAGTGGAGTAAAAAGTGCAATATTCCCCCTGGAATGTGTTAGAGGTACAAAGTAGAATTCATTAGAAATACAAGGTTCTCACTGTAGCTCTCAGAAAACCCTTGTTATTGGCGACACTGGTGCTCATTGAGTTAACTGCAGTCAGCACCCTGTTGCTTATGCTTGCACTCAAGAGGCTCTAGCAACTATTGGCCAAAACAGTGATATTAAACGTTATTGACCAGTATCATGTTGATAGAATGCAGCAAAATGAATTACCTACATCCACAGGCTGAATAGGCGTCCAAGAAAGTCTCGTTTTTTAAGTTACATTGCAACCTGTTCACCCATTGGCAATACAATATGGTTAATACATGTAAAAAAGTTACACGCAGACCCTTTAAGTACAGTAAATGTGCTTTAGTTACATTTACCACTGCCTGTGTTTGTGCAATCGCATCAACAATTGATTTCAAGTCATATTGTACACACTAAGAAGACCAAAGATGTTTGATGATGACTGATCCACAGGAATTCACCAGCAGACATCTTTATTGATATGTGCACCTTTTCCATTGTTGGGGCTGCCCCAGAAGAGACATTGATTCTAAATTCACCCTGCAGACGACTGAGAATCGATTCCTTTTTGTGTCGCCTAGATCTTCTGCCAACTACAAACCTTGCAAATGTCTCCCTTTCACTTGAGCGAAAACGACTTTGTGCCCAGAGAAAAAAGCACAAAGCTACTGAAGGCAATGTTTTTTTTGTCTATGGTTCAGCACCCCAATTGAATTTTTTAATAACGCTCACCAGAAGAATAGAAGTTAGTTTGCTCCCTCTCAACTCCAAGCCTCACTTCTGGATTTACAGGGCATTAGCATTCTGAAGAGAATGGTCTGCTTCCCTTTGAGAGGAGGGGGTGGGGGGGATATTGTCAGGAAGCAGTTGTCTGTAAATGAATGGCAGGGTCACCCACCACAGTTAAATGTTAATGAGGAACAGTACATTGGTTCAGAATTCAGGAGGGCTTAAAGGCAAGCTTGAATATACAACACACCACAGTAATTGGGGCATACTCTTCTTGCCACAACCTCTGAAAACAAACAATATTGAAACATATGGCAATGGGATCACAGTTTGAAATTGTTTTTTAAGGCACCACTTTCATAATAAGGTTCATGTGACTACAGCTTGACAGCTTGCTGAAGGTTGTAGCCAATAGAAAAGGATTAAATCTTAGATTAGCAACACTGCAGCTAACAGAGCAGGGCAAAGGTGAAAGCCACAACACTCCAACAGAAGATGTGAATAGATATTTATGTGCACCCAGAAGATTCATTCATCATTCATTCATGTATGACAGAAATTTCTGAAAAAAACAGCCAATGAGCAGCCTATTCTGGAAATGAGATTCAGATTTGAAAATGTAATAGTGCACAATGGGCTTTCTATGAGTGCGCACCTGGCAAAGCTATATCAAACTAAGACGGAAGTCTCTGTCTGTCTGTCTTTCTGTCTGTTTTGTCTGTCTGTCTGTCTGTCTGCCTGTCCTTTAATTTTCGTGAAATCTTGTTATTGCTGTGGACCCATGGAAGTTCAATGTTGAATGCAAGCTCTTGAGATCTAGTGCAGCGTATTGAGAGGTAACTGTTACGGCATGAATGGCATGCTGGGTACAGCTTTCTCTCTTTCGCTCGCTACACTACTTCAAGAACATTTCAAGCATTAGCGGTGTAACCTTCGGAATTAATGCTTTTGTTCCCAGGAATAGCCTGGTCCCAAATAGCTAGCTGTTAGCAAATGGCATGCTACTTCCAGCATTGCTAGGGGACTCAACTATGTCATGGTAGGTGTATTGCTCAGGACCCAAAGAAACACAGTGTTGAATGGGAAGTTGTTTGGATGAGTGGTTCTTGAGAAAACTATTATAACTACCAAGTAGCCAGCCCTCTCTGAAAAGGCATGTTTGCTGCACTAATGAAGTAAACTTCTCATGTGAAGGTTGTGTATTCTGAAGGACAAAGTCACTGAAAGGTCATGTCATATCTAGCTCACACTGCAGTAGGTAAGGAAGTGTTATCTCGAGTTGTTTGATCACAACCTTGATGGATACATTATAGAAAGAGTGTGACCTTTCTGGAGCTTCTGTGGCTATCAGCAGTTTGCGGAGGTGGTGTACAACTCTGCTGCACACGTCCACTCTGCTGATGCTGTCGCTCAGAGATACAGTAGTTCCTTATCACCTCAGAGCGTATTGGATTTTAGTTTCCTATTAGGATAATGTTCGACTTTTCTATGTCGATTAAGGTGTTGCTACTGACTATTGCCACCTCAGTGTGACTGCAGCTGCCTCACTTGAGGTGTCATAAGAACTTAATATGAACACAATGGTGGAATAACCATGGATGTAAAAAGCCAAAGAAACACATGAAAGGGACATTTGAGACCACCTTGAATTAGAGAGGAGATAAAATAATATGATTCATAAGTCCATATTGAAGAATATTCTCAGCCTTTTTTGAGGTTATAACACTTCAAATAAAGTACACACAATCCTGAGTTGTAATCAATAAAGGATTAAGGACTAAATCATATTCTGTAGTAACGTCTAAAGAAAAGGTAGCTACAGTAAAACAAGAAGAGCTGAAATTATGAGGATGATTTAAGCAACTAGTTGATCAACAGGAAATGAATGGGCAGATCCGCAAGACCTTTGTTTACCACTACACATGGATTCAAATGTCCTGAAGTATTTTCCTCAAGTTTTTTTCATGTTGATCTTCCTTCAGCGTCATGCTAATGAGCATGAGGCAATTGTTCCCCTTGTAGGTTGAACACTCCCCTGACTAATTGCCTGAGTGGCACATGGGGCGCACTCACACTGTCCTCCCGTACCATGACCCGGGCATAAGGGTACTTGTCCCCCCCCTCCCTCTGCCCCTGCGTCATTGATGGCGTCATTGACGTCATCGCGATGCGTCGCTTTGTTTACAAATCTTGCCATAGACCTCAGAGTTTTTGTGCGTCTTGTCCAACTGTTTTTGAATATTTTCATCGACCAAATCTGCAGTAAACACTCCACCTCCACATCACACCAACGTGAACCTTTCGCCGCCATTGTTGTTGTTGTTAAATGTCCGCGCATGGTTCGTCTTTTTTTATTTATTTTTTTTTTGTATGTCCAAACAGGCGCACATAAAATGACGTCAGAGCCGCCGTAGGCCTCGTGCTCGTACACGTGCGACGCATGTGCTCGTACATGTGCAAACACGCTCTACAAAAGCCCACCTCTCTCAAACGGGCCGTGGACGGCAAGTTGGCCACAGCTAGGCGCAGTACGGTTGTACTCAAACGAACTAGGCTTTACCTGTAAAACCTGTTTGGGCACGGTACGGAAGGACAGTGTGCGCCCATACTTCACAAAGTCAAAGTCATGGAATTGTAAGATACCCCTCCAGGCTGTATTTATGTGCACGGCCAAAGAAAAAAAAAAATCTCCTGGGTAAGAAAGACTTCTAATGCTTATAATCACGATGATAAAAAGAAATTCCTACATCTCCACTCGGTAACCGTGGTCAGCTGAACATCAAACTAAAAGCCTTTCATTTACAGCGCCTGCATGTAACTCAAAGGTTGCCTTGGTTACCTGGGGTTTGAAACGGAACTTGGAAAACTGATGTATGAATTCCAATACACAGCACACACAGGTGAGGTATGTGGAAAAAAACATCTTAAGTAGCAGGATTACCTTAATCCCACATCATGCTTCTGCATTATGTTGGAGAATCAGTAAAATAATACATGTTGGTCCAGTTCCCAGTATTTTTTTGTTGTTGTTGTTCACTGACTTCATCACTTTGTCAACAGCACGACTTGAGTTTTTCATTTTATCTTTCTAAGGTAGACTTCACCTGTGTACTCAACCAATAACTATAAAATGTTCTCCAAGGTACAGTATATGGCATGTTAATTGTAAAAACCCTGAGGTGGAGGTTTTCGGAGTGAAATCAATCATTTTCCAAAAACTAGTTATTCAAATGTGCTTTCTCTCAATTAACATGATATCTATCATGTGTGGCTCATTAGGTTGCACATAAGCACAGTCCATCATAGACTCATATTTAGATAATTTATGCCCTCATAAAATGGGGAGTGCATCATTATCTTTGCAGAATAGTTTTCAACACTTTCTAGTACAAGTATAAGTCTGTGGTAGTCTTACACCTATATCTTGATAATTACTATAGTGGAAAACAAAATAATTTATCCAAAATGTACCTCAGCAGTCACTTAATAATTGCATACTCACTTATTTTGTTATTTTTAGTAGAAAAAAAATCTATTGATTAAGGGCTGATTTTCAAACACAATTTCATCTTTGATGGAAATTGATGCAACTTCATGATCAACAGCTGAATGATGAATAATTTAAGTTCTGTTAACTCATTTAAGGGTTTGAGAAGCACTCATCTACATGGTAAACAAATCAGTGTTCGATTTTTATATTGCAGCTATTTATTACAATTCTGCACTTTGATGTTTATCATGTAAAGTGTTTATTTGTACAGATATAGCATACTTTCTCTGTCTTAAAGCTGCTCTAAATATTTTTGTATCAACAATTGGATCAAATGACTATGTATAATGTGAGAGGGGACGCTTGTAGTGATGAACCCACAGAGAATTGTTACCAAACTAGTTATTTGTCACTAGGCCATCATGGGCATCACTCCAAACCAGGCACTGGTGTCAGTTAGTGGGAAATTATTATTAGCATGTGGCCATGTCATCGATGTAAATAAGAGTTGGTTTTCAACTGTCTGGTTAAGAAAGGTGAAATAAAAAATAATAGACTTTACTATTTTGTACGTGTTTTAGCACCAAACAGAAAACCAATAAAGTTACTGTAGCTGGTGAACATGGAATATTGGACTGGCAATGGTTGGGTAACGCCACATGAATGCTAATCTTGCTTCATGTGTGCTAGATAGGCAAGTATTTCCTACATTTAATATTTCATTTTTCGGTGTTGTGTTTGGAACAATAAATACAGGTTTAAGAAAAAGAACAGCTACCTTCTTACCCACAAAATATAATTTTTACATCACTCTGTGTGTGTACAGATTTTAAAAATGAGGTACCAATTGGTGATTTTGCTTTAGAGGTGTTAAAAGGCAGTTTGTGTTTTTTTCTCTGTTCTTAACTTACAGATAGTATGAATAAATCCTAGTGATATATACTAAAACTGAGATCATGCAAAGTTTATCAACCTTAAGAGGTGAGTGCGGTTTGTTCAATGCATAAAAGGTCGGTCAAGAGAGTTGAGGTGGGTTTACATGTACACCCCTACAACAACAACCCTGCTCTACACATGTGTCAAAGTGTGTATTGGAGGAGACACCAGAGAGCTGGTCAGGTTGTAAGTGCTTTGGTCTGTAGCGTGTGCCATGACCCCTGGCAGGGCCTATTAGAGGAAATGTCTCTGTGGTCTACATGCCTCCAACCTCTCTGGCAGCCACCAAGCAACATCAATTACACCCACAGCAGCTCCAGCCTATAGCTACACTAGTATATTGCCATCACCACAGGGGTAATTGGTCCACTATATACTTCCAATTCCGAGCAAGTCTCAGCCTATTTTTTTCAGTCAGTCACCATTGGTCCATGTTAAAATTGCTATTATAGCCCGCAGCTTCAGGATGAGGTCCTGATATTAAACAAGAAGGGGGGGGGGACGGGGCACGGTTATTGTACCTAGGCTATTGTACCAGTAGTGATCAAAGTGATCATCTGTGAGATATTGATATTTTGGCACATGAACACCTTTTACCACCAGTGAATCTGCACATATAGCAAAGTGAGGTTGAGTAATGAAGAGGTTTTTTTTTTTGATTGCATATTCCTCTGAGATGGATGTACATACATGATGCGCCCCGTGCCCTGCGGCGAGTACGACTTAAATGTCCTCTTCTGCAGTGATGCACACATAAACTGTTGTTGGGATTGGACCTGTGACCTTTTTATTTACAGGACAGTTTGCCTACCCACCAGGCCAACGACGCCGCTTAAAGTGACTGGACAGTTCTGAAACAGACAGGGTGACAACAATAATGAACTCCATTTATTACACAGTCCAGGATAATGTAAATGTCTCATGTCATTTCTGTTTATGAATCCTTAACTTGATTGATATTAGTCATGACAGCAAGAGTGCACATGCACACTCACCACAGACACACACTTGAATGCTTAATGCCAATACACACATGTAGTGAAATTATGCACACTTGGATACACTCTCTTTTTAATTCAATTCATTCAATGACCCTTTATTGGTATGTGAGTTTAATTTAAAAAAAAGATGTTGCCACTGCTTATACATAAAGTAAAACTGCAATGCAATACTGAATATTTTTTCAAGCATAAAAGAACCGATCACACATATACGATAATGCTTCAATGCAAAATTAAAAAACCACCATGTGTCCTCTGCGGATATGTGCGCGTGAATGCTCATTGCGGATTCTGCAGCACATGAAAGGTCAGTGGAAGTACAGCCCGGCCCTAAGCGCTTTATGTGGTATACATTCAAAAAGACAGGGAATGCAAGAGACACACACACACACACACACACACTCACCTTTACACAACCATTCTCACACTTACAAAATAACTCCAGAATGCAGATGTGTACCACACACAAACAGGTGCATACAGAAGGCAAATATAAACACAGAGATGTACCCTACCCCACAGAAAAGACAAAGACAGACACATGCACAAACACACATGGGTGCACGCATACAGAAACACCAGACTCCCTGGCTGAGGCACTGGGGCCAATTAGGATGCCAAGGCCAATGCATCATCTGAGGGAGCCAGCTGTCTGTGGGCTGCCCTGATGTGGCTGTCCTCGCTGTGCTCTGTAAGCCCTCTGTTCCTGGGGGCCTGGACCAGATCTGACACACACAGCCAATCTCTCCCCTCGCTCTTGCTCAAGAAACAGGAGGCATGTAACAGGCAACAGGTAAACCGGTTGGCTCATGCAACCATTTCAATTCCATTCTTCCCATTTGAATCTTCAATTTTGCTGCACTTTGAAACATTAAACTAAACCGCGGTCAACATGACTATCTTATTACTCACTGCAGTAGTGTTGTTTTTCCAAAACTGAGACCTCATTTCTCATGAATAATGTTACTGCTACTTTGAGTAAAACCTCTTTCTTTGTCAGGACTGAACAGGATAAACGTGTCAGAAGTTTCTTGTTCTTGTTTTGCTATCTTTTTTCTCTGACTTTGCTTCATTTCACCATCTGTTGTTGTGAAATCTTGAAATCTTTAGCTCAGTTTCTGCTGGATAAACAGCAACGACCCAGTGACAGCTTCCTTTGGTTTTCGTAATTATATTACCCTAAAGCGTGTCTCAAAGTATATTCATATTCATATTCCCAGCATTACACATACTATATTTAAAACAACAGTGACAAAAAACAATGCTATCATAAAGTACTGTCTTAATTATCCAGTTTTACTCCCAGGAGTGGCATTCATCAGAGAACGACTGTGATTACGTTTTATACTGACTTAATTTTCAAGAGACACAGTTTGATGTTAAGCGGAGTGTAGTTAAGTCCTCGACATTGACCATCTGCTGGGTGGGAGAAGTGCTGAAGTCTCCCAGAGGACAGGCAGAGGTGCTGCTGAGGTTGAAGTTGAAAGCAAAACCAAATGGACAAGACCGAAGGGAAAATGCAATTTGATATTAATGGAGAATTTCCATATTTTTCAACCTGGATCCTATTTTCCCATCTTTTTGTGTCTGACTGACTAATGGGAACAACATTTTTTTTAATTGGTCCAGTATTGAGTGAGAGAGCCCTGCAGTGGGGCAGCCATGAAATGAGCTGCAATGTAATCGCATGGGGCAATTGTCACTGTCAATGTACATCCTTGCCTGATATCAGACAGAGTTGTCGACTAGTTACGCTCCATTTCTATCATCGGTCTAACATTGCCAGAACTCTATCTGTTTTTCATGGGGGAGTGGGATTTGATTTTGCCGAACCAGTCACAAGAGACTTTTGATCTGAGCAGGCTAACTTCTGCAACTCTTATGCAAACTTGAATAGGGGTAAATTAATTCAATCGTACAGCTCTTCTAGACTTTCCAATATGTTTCGGATTCATATTATGAGCTTATCTACCGTTTTACAGCCACAAGAGTAGCAACCATGGACTGTAGAGGGAGCAACTTAGTAGGCAATAGAGTAGACAATCATGGAGCACAACGGAGCCTATGATGTAAGCATGCTTAATTAATGTGTTTGTGATTAGTCCCACCCATGGCTGTGATTGGCTAATTATTAGTGCCCGTACGAGCTCATTTGCTCGTCTGTGTTTTTAACCGAGAGACCGCAGTTTCATGTCATGATGCCAGAGTATGTCCATTAAAAGTGCTTGTTTTTGCCACTAACAGATTTATTTTGTGATTATACGAGTATGACTACATTATGGTGAAGTTTCGTTTTAAAGACAGTGATGTAGTACAGCAAAGACTTCTTATGCATGTTCGATACAGAAGCTCCTGATCAGGAATTAAGACACCGCCATACTTGAAAAATATTGCAGCAATTTAATGTAAAGCTAGCAGATCTCAGTCAATTTGTATTTGAAAAGATCTCTGCCTGATATCTAGGACTCCTTAAAAAGTGCTAGCAAGTTGAGACAGTCACAGTTACATTATTTGAAACCAATTTGATGTTTGATGCTGTGTCTTCATCCTAGTTCTCCCTACATGGCAAATCCCAGCTGTCAGCTACTCCAAGCAGGTTAAAACAAGCACTGAAAACTGTTTGCAAATACTTATTCACCTGGATCCTGAATGAATGATTACTAGAAATGCAATACTGGAGAAAAGCAGAGTTCAATGGCTTAATGAAATCCACTTCTGAAATAATTAGGTTTTTTTTTCTTCGGCCTTGGATAATCGTTCCACATTTGTGAGTTCCTTTCTGGAAACATAAAAACTCTCTTTGTTATGTGCCAACGAGAGAAAAATCCTTGGACATCTGACAATGAATATAGAGTTGCAATGATGCCACCCAGGGTAGCCATGAGTGGATATGAGCACTTTTTTCCTGTTACAGTGAAATGATTTGGGCGTAAAAGCTCAGACAAGCATCATGTGAGCCAAGAAAGTGCAGACAGCAATTAACTGTGAATGGAGAAGCTCCAGGTTGTTATTACAGATCACAATGTTACTTGTCCAGCTTCTTGATTTGTTAGACATTTGTTCATTTTAATTAAGGATTTAACTCCCACACCATGCGACTAGTAAACATGCAATTTTTTTTATAGGTTTTTAAGCAGCAAGAAATCGTTTGAAGGCTTGTTGTTAGGCGACACAATCCCTCAGAGGGTCTGATATATAACAGGTTGTTTATCTGAATCAAATGGCTGTGTGCTTGGACAGAAATGGATTTTAGTCGTGGTACAGCAAAGAGCAGCACGGACAGAACACGCTAGCTACTGTGAGTGCAACACGGGTTTCTCTTGAGGGCAAACACCGCAGAGGCCTGTTGTAGGGGATGATAATTGAATGAAATAGAGATTGGATTGGAAGCTCCTGTCACTGCCAGACATATCGGCAGGTTGATGACTCGTCGCCTCGGGTCTCCAGGGTCTGACTGGTGAGAAAGAAACGGCCTGTTTGGGTGGCTCTGTGCTTTACTTTTGCCTTTCAGCTGTCCCTCACTGAGCAAGCGGGCTATAACTACACATGGACATTCATATTTTCATTCAGCACAAAAACCTGTTAGCAATCCTTTTTCATCACAATTGCAGATACATAGGCTTTCAGTTAAATACAAGTATAAACACACACACTCAAACTCACACACTGAGCAAAAACAAAGGAGGGAATGGGAACCCTTTCAGTTTTAATTAGTCGTTGCTGCTGCGTTTTGGAGGCGGTGCATGGGTCAACAGTAATTGGGTTGTTTTCATATTGAGGCATTCAGAGCAGAACGGAGGGATATGGGTCACAGCGAAGTGATCCCACAATCCAACTTCCTGCTTTCCACCCTCTCTTCATGTCCTCCTCCTCTTCTCCAGCCCCCACCCTACCCACCCTTCCGCCCTGGCACCAGCACCTTAACTGGAAAGACTTGTGGATCCTGGCATGCCTTGCAACTGGAGAAGGGCCACGGCACCACCCTCTCAACACAGCTCCATCAGTTCTCACCAAGACCAAATGGAGGAATCTGAAGAGCTCTGCTGTGCCATGAAAGAACAGGCTTCTGGGAACATGTCTAGGAAAATTGAAGGATGCAAAGACTCAGAATGAGGCGGAGGAATCTAAGTCCCTGGAAGTGATGCCAATATTTTTCTACACCAGCAGAACCAGGAGCGCCAAAGTGTGGAGTGCCAAGCCAAAGCAAGAGAAGCCAGCTTAGGAATAGAGAGAGGGAGACGATACAAATGGTATGAAGAAGGAAATTATTCAGTGGAAGCACTGCTGTGGATAGACACTATCCAGATGGTCAGCTCAGCGGCTTTCAATAAATAATTTATGGACTTCTTTCATTTATGACGCCTGAAGCCTAAAACCTTATCGTTACTTAGTATTCATGGATCAAACGTTCAGAATGACTATACGTATGAACACATATTTGTGGCAATATCATTAAATTAATATGGAGAGTTAGCATAAATTACACACAACTACATAATGATTGTGTATAGGCTCTCCAAGCAGTGAAGTGCCTTTAAGGGGGTAACACAATACAGAAGGGCAGTGGCGTTTTTCCAAGCTGATGACACTAAGCAGGTTGGAGTGTTATCAAAATGATGTGGAAGAACCACTTTTTGACAGACACACAAAAACATGAAATGGCATTGAAGGACTGTAATTGTAAGGCTGGTTATGATAAGTTATAAAACCAAGATGTACAGCAGGGTATTGCATAGGCTTGTCTATTCAAAAAGAGCAGATTGGTAAAAACTGATATCTACCAGGTTTGTATTTCATTATATATAAACAGTGTTGGGTAACCCCGTGTATGGCTCCCTCTGTGACCAGAGCAGATGGAGCCTTAGCAGGTTGGGAGTCCGCCAGCGCCCCGCATCTCACATGTTCTTCCATGGACATGAAAGCAGACTAAATAGAAAACCTTGAGGGTACCTTACCTGACATACTCAGCCATTTCACTGTGTGAAGTAAGTAACGGGTTACTTATTTGAAAATGTAACTAAATAACTGATTACTTGAATTGCAAAACTAACGCATTATGTTACTTGTTACAACAAATAAGTAATCTGAGTACTGTAATTTGTTACTTTGTAACGTGTTATCCCCAACACTATATAATTTAACTGACTCCTACAGTACAAGTTTCTGACCTGTAGCTTTAGCCTCAGTCTACATTGCACGGCGCTGAGTTACCATGATACATAGCCATCTGTTCATAAAATCAATTTTTCAGGTTTCTCATTTTAATACCAGCCAGCTGGAAACAGAGTTTCTAACCAACTCACTGTTGTTGTTCATCAGTCGCTAACTATGTACTAGCTACAGTTGTCTTTGACAGCCAGCAAAGTCGATGGCCACCTGTAAGAAATGTGAAACTGCATATATTTGAGGTCAAGGACCCTTTGTAAATCTGCCATTGTAAATGTAAAAAAAACATATAGTATGTGCAGTGGTGAGTGAAAAGCTTCAGGTGTAGCAACAGTAACTAAGGGGGATGGGTCTGAAAGAAGGGTCAGTTAGCAGCGTAAGTCCTTCAGTGTAAGTTAGAGAAATAAATCTAAACTGCAGAAAGGCCGTGTTGCCGTGGTCTTTATAAAAATCGGATTTTCACGTAATTTTGCGAAATTCTGATGGTTTTCAATCAGAATGACTGATGAATGATTTTCAACCGTCCCTCAATATTCGATATGCTCCATCACACAATGCAATCCTGGATCGGAAAAATGAAAAGATCAAAATGACCAGTTTTCAGAGATTTACTTTTACAACATTTAATGCATGCTGCATCCAATTCCAAGACAGAAAACAGGGTTTGCCATAGCACATCAGTCCTCCTTGCCATCTTGCAGCTGGGAAAACACGCATCGGTCCATGCCAGGGATTTTACATCTTAACATCTTTCTAATTACTGGTCCTTCTCTCTAATTCAAAGCCACTACCACCGCAATATCCTCACATCTCTTAACAGTATTGGCAGTCCCTCTCCTGTCTGCTTTATTTCACTTCCAGCATCCACATCAAATTATTTGAAATAGTATGTCTGCAGAAAGCCAACCAAAGGAAGCCCGTGTTGCAGCATGCCACATTTCAGTTTCAGAGGGGACGGAAAAACTAGAGGAAGAGAAGCGATTTTTGCAGCTCACGCTTTGAATCATCATTAGTGTGATTAATTTTCCCTCCAGTCCTACAATCCTCATTGGTGATTCCCCTCCAACACTTTGGCCACGCTCCACAGAAGTGACAAAGGTGTTCCCATGGAAACAGACCTGTCATGCCATTGTCACCACTGGCCTGTCAAATGAAACCCAGCTTTGCCAGAGAGGAACCAGCTGGTGACCTGACTGATCTCACGTCAGTACAGCAGTGTGACTTTTGACAACCACGTTGCTTTTAAACTGCGTATGAGCTATCGCTGTCATTGTTAGACACATGCACACAACAGTGTCTTTTGCTCTCTCTGTCTCTCAGCCTGCCTTTTCCAGGTTTGTCTCTCGTCATACATCTCTCTTTTCTTTCCCTCCTATGGTTTGTTTTCTACAAAGGCTCAGCACATCCCAGTTTGATGACACCGATCGGTTGAAATACAGCTACCTTAAGGGGAGAAAAAAGTTTTTCTATCCTATTCGGTCAGGAAATTACTTTGCTCACATTGCTCAAAAAAGCTCAGAAAGTCACCCAATGACCAGAGAGAAGTGTAGCAAGGTTATGACACACAGATAAATCTTTCACTTTGCTGGAATTGTCTGACCCCTCTGGGAAAAAAAAGTCATTCCCTTACAAGTGAGTCACTGTGGCAGCCACAGGTATTAATTATAGAGTAGGTGTAATTCATAAAAGCATATACTGTAGTCCACATCTTTTCTTCAGCACATTGTTATGGTTTGTTTTATAGTCACAGCTCTTATCAACCTTGTTTCCTGCAGCGGCAGGCAGCTGTTTCCAGATAAACTTAATGAACATAATGGAGAGATTTAGCAGCTATAGGAAGTTTTTTTTTCCTAGGAGGTGGTGGAGACTAACGCAGAGCTAGAAGACAGTGTAAAGGTGACCAGAAACACGACTCCAAGTAAATGTTTATGGTGATTCTGCTGGATGTGTAAAGATTTAGTTAGCAATGCTGGTATTAGCTTCTTGCACTGCCAAAGAAAATGTGTAGATGCATTTAAGTTTAATGAAAAGTGTTTGGACAACATTTATTCAATGAGTAGAAACGTGACATTCGCATTCTAGAGATACATATCCTTCAAAATAGACTTGACATCAAAATTCTAAAGTTGTCTTCAACATACCACCGGAACAAAAACTTTGCATGAATCTGATACATTCTGAAATTTGCAAATGTATTATTTAAAGTAGATAATCTCAGATCCATCACACTAAATTGGCTGCTTAAAGCAAATACGTACAGACAGAACAAACAAATGAATGTGAGTAAAACAAAGTAAACTCGACCAGCCCATTCACATTCCCAGGGCTTCAATTACAGCTGGTTTGCCCTGAGCTTTCAACTGTCAACCCATCCGCGGTGATGTTACCAGCTCGGGGCAAGTGCTCCAGGATTAAGCGCACAGAACTCCACAGAAGGAGAAAAATGCGGTGGTGGATGGGTAAAACTAACACTTAAAATTTCACTCAGGAGACCGCGGTTCGTGTCGCTTTAGTTATGTTACAAATGCACTTATTTTAACCCCAACTACAATCTTTTCCTAACCATAAGAAAGTGGATTTGTTGCCTAAACCCAACCCCATAGTTTTTTGTGAGTTCACAACATAAACAATGTATTTCCTTTGTGTAAACCCGGGGCATTGACGTGACGTGAAAGGGGCTGATAAAATGGCAGTATGTGATGAGTTGGGATGAGAGTGAATCCAGCCTTAGTGTGTATTAAATGATTCAGACAAGGTTGTTTATACACTCATTCTTGGTAATAATTATGGTGTAATGAAAGCAGCGGTATTAGCGTGGTTTCTGGACAGTTCTATTGTGCAGGTATCAAATTTTGATTTGCCTCAGGTAATGTATTTCCTGACTTTCCCCGAAAACTGAAGAATGCCAGTCGTGATATAAACACCTTTTTCCATATGCTACTGTTTTAATCAGTCTCATTGTGCAGCGTCTGTAGGCTGTTTATCTGCAGCCAACTGAGTCTACCCACAGCTCAGCTCAATGAAGCGCATCCAACATGTCGACCTCACCCCCCTCTCATCTTTATCTAACTCTCAGTGAACATTCCCCTGATTAGACACGGCTCTCAACATACGTGTCTTATGCTTTCACAAGGTGGGAGGAGGCAAATCAATAGTCTCACAAAAAATGTCTCTGGATTTTTAGAAATAAATGCTCCTGTGAGTTGTGTGTGTGTGTGTGTGTGTGTGTGTGTGTGTGTGTGTGTGTGTGTGTGTGTGTGTGTGTGTGTGTGTGTGTGTGTGTGTGTGTGTGTGTGTGTGTGTGTGTGTGTGTGTGTGTGTGTGTGTGTGTGTGTGTGTGTGTGTGTGTGTGTGTGTGTGTGTGTGTGTGTGGGTCAAGTGGCCTTCGTTGTGAAATTCCTTTCCCTCAAAATAAAGTAAGAGCTTGAGAATGCATAAAACAGCTTCACTTTCCATCTTAGCATCTTTCAAAGAGACAAATATTGATGATAGAATTACATAACACTTTTTCTATCCTTTCTTATCTTTTACTCTTTTCCCACAACAGTTCATTAAAAAGTACAAAAGAGGAAGATAGCAATTTCTTCGGCTAAACCGAGGGCTACTGACATTGTTGAAGTCCCACTTTATTTTAATGCCTGAGCTGTATGCACTGGCTTACATCTGCTAGACTTCTGCTCTGCTACGTGATGAATTGATTAGGAATATCTACAATGAATTATTAATGAGACATATTTCGAGGACTGTTCATATCCGAGGTCATAAAGCTCAAGAAGTTGTTTGACAAATAATCATGTGACAAATTCAAATATAACTCCTACATTCAGCTGCAGTATGCAGAGGAAATTCCGGCTGCTGAAATCTTTATACGATCCATAAAATGAGAATAAAAGATATTGCTAGTTATACAGCATAAAGGAATATCTTTCTGGTCTATATTGCCACACGATGATGACCGGTTGAAGGTCGTACTGTAGTTACACTCCATTTTACAACTCCCGCACAACCTGGAAAAGATAGATGCAGAATGAGGGCCAGTGGCTATCAGATCTCTGCCTGTGAACTGCTGTGGACTTGGCTTCAGAGATAGGACTCCGGACATATTGCTTTGGTTAATGACTGGTGACACTTGCAAGATTTGTGATCTTTGAAGGTCGTGCCCCTGCTGAAGTCACACAAGGAGAGGGAATAAGTCGTGGGTTGATCTCTGCTGAAAGCTGCAGGAATGAACCTCGTCGTGATTCATCTCTGTCTCATCGCCCCTGCTGCTGGGAGCTTCCATGGACGGCCACTCTCTGTGACATTTTTTTTCACTGACCGGCTCTCAGCCAGTGACAGGAGCCATGTGCTAAAATGTGTGTAGCTAGTGAGGCACTCTGTCTTTCTCTGTAAAGCTCAGACAAGGGGGCTTTTTTGTAGTTTTGGCCATCATTCCTGTTGGTAATAATAAAAAAATAGTTGTCCTTAATCAAAATCAAATAAAAACATTTGCCTTTCAAACCAAAGCCTGATTTACCCTCTGTGCCATGGATCCCCATCCATGCTGTCTCCAAAGCTGTTCTCTCATTACCATAAAGATGTGTATTGTTGTTTATTTTGACCAAATTGCACATACACAATCTGTAAAAAGTCACCAGAGCAATGTGTACTAATCTGCCACTGAACATATTCCCCTACAGTTGGCCGGTGGCTGAGTGGTTAGAGCCGTCGCCCCACGTAAAGAGGCTGAAGGTCCTTGAACGGCCGCGGGTTTGACTCCGACCTGCGGCCCTTCGCTGCATGTCTCCCCCTCTCTTTATCAACCCATTTCATATCTGTCCTATCTAATAAAAGGCTTGAAAAACTGCCAAAAAAATCTTTAAAAAAAAGATATATACCCCTAACAAATGCATCATTCCAGTTTGCTATAGTTTGCCGAAGTGAAACTAAACAGTATATTTGTGACCAGTTTTCCACAGCTTTAATAGGAACAAATAGGCTTTGTGGAAGCATTGAGAAATAGACAAACACATTGTTATTGGATTTGATCATTTTGATCATTTCATGGGATTTGTTGACAATGAGAAAAGCCTTCTCCTGTGAACAATTAAATCTGGGAGCCTCAGACATCACTAAAAAGAAGTGTGATGCATTACATCCCAAACAAATAAAAAAATGTGCAAAGTTTTAAGGCCTGATTCAATTTTGACATACTTATCGTAGTTGTGTGTGCAACCAGTTTACCTATGCAAAGAGGGATTATTACCAACATTTCAGGTGCACTCGTTCTTGATTCCAAATAAAGTGGTTTAGTTAAATCTAGCTGTATCAGCCTTTTCTGGCTTATTTTACAACGCCTCTGATTGTCCTATTGGCTTGTGTTTCTTGCCCCATCTGGCTTGTTGCAATCTCACCATGTTCCCAGATCACCAGCAATCACTTCGGTCATGAGTACAGTATTATGACTGATATAACATAAGGCTAAAACTATGACAATGAGACCACATTGTAATAAACAGGAATCATCCTTTAATCCTACTTGAGATACAGCATAGAGTAGAAGTCATAATCAATAAGTGACAGCCAGTTCTCCTCTGGAATGTTCCCCCACAGACAAAAAGGACTTTACAGTACTTACTCATACTATGCACGGCGAAAAGATTCACATTCATGCTAGGATTTGGAGGAATTAACAATGGTGGATTTAAACACCCTATCTCATGTGTGCTTTGTCTTCATTAACCCACAGATCAATATGGCTCAATTACAGCAGACATTGATGACATTGAGCCTGTCATTCTATTTGTTCCGAGTCACCTCCTCCCACCCTCAACCCTGCGGTAGGCCGTTCAAATTCTAACTCCAACTTCTGCGTCTCCCACTATCTTGTGTATTAGCGGCTGCAAGACAATTTTCATAATAGTGTTTGTGCAGTAAACAGAGCTTGTTATTATTGTGTTTGCAAGGCTCATGCACATGCCCAGTGGGAGAGGGGTTAGCTAAGAAAGCTTAAAATATGGCAAAAGGAATACCAAAACATCATAACAGTTACCGTGCAAGCCAACACTGCTACAGCTGGACAGATGAGGTCCAGCTATCATGATAACTTAAGCTGATAAATGGGAGCGGTTAGTATTTTCCACAGTCCAACAAATGCTTCTACTAGCACCTTAGTGTAGCATTGCACTGCACAAGTTAACTTTCTACTCGCTTCTGTTTGTACATCCGGTAAGCTGGAATACCCGCACATTGACGTCGTTCTAATTCAAAGCCGTTATGCAAGCAATTTACAGTGTGCACAGAAAAAAAGAGGGTCCTTCAAGGTTAAGTCAGGAAAGTTGGTCATTATAGAACTGGACTCAAAGAAGAAGACTTCTTTAGAAAATAGAGCAAAAGACGAATCACAACAAAGGTCCCACTCAAGGTCCCACATTTTTTAATTTGCTGCTTATTATTATTTTTATTTTTATTTTTCAATGTGGCAGCCCAGCTCTTTAAAGAACCATTTCTTTTTCAATTTCCTCACACAGAATCAGACAGAAAGGCTCTGGTGTACTGTAGAATCACAAAAGTGCAGATTAGTGCTACTTATGAAATACTAGCTTTAGCTCTTCTGTGCTCTTCTGTGCTTGTCTAGTGCGTTCTTTCAATACTCTCCATCTGGGGGGATGACAATACGAGCAAAAATGATTCAGGCTCGTGTGACGGAGATACGGGTCAGCAGAGCCAGTCGTTTCCTGGTCAGAGCCGAGAGGAGCAGGTGTCATGAAGCCGTGTTTAATAGGATCTCCCCAAGCCTCTTAGACATATTCCATGACTCCAGAGCTGTGTCCCAATTTCCGGATTATATTACTCCTCATATCTATAGCCTGTTGGATTTGTTGCTACTGTATGTGATGAACCAGCTAGTCGTTTGCTTTAAACTGTTATATCTGCTACTTCTAACTGCACTGTGATTTTTCATTACCTCTGGGTAGTGCATGTTAGGAAATATTTGACTGTAATGTTATACAGCAATAAAAAAAACAGCCTGTTTATACAATTATTTGGCTCCATTTAAAAAGGAATTTATTCAGTAACCACTTAATGTTTGAAATACATTTAATTTAAGGTCTAGCACTCAAGGCAAACACCTCCCACTCACGCCTGCCGACCTGTTTTTTTCATCTTTCATTTCAAAAATACAAGCAGGGAAAAAGACTGTACCTGACTGACCAGAGCAGGAGCTTAAGAGACTCACAAACATACACAAAGACGCATATGCTTGCCCAGCTCATGACCTGCTCAGACAGCCTGGCACACCGAATCGTCTGTCGATTGTATGGTCAGCTGCTCTTTACAAAGCCTCTTGACAGCTTTTGTCTTTTTTTAGTTCTGTCACCTAGCTGGCTGTGGGTCAGCTCTGGCTTGCAAGAGGGCTTACTTCCTTACTTAGGTTGGCACAGCTTACATCCCTGGAGAGACAAAGGGCCATCATAGGCTTTCTGTCTTCATCACTCACCCGGCTGCATGCTGTTTCTGTGTCTGACTGCTTTGTTGGTGGTTGTGGTGGTGAGACGAAGATCAAGGTTTGGCTGTGGTTAGATTTAGATTTAAAAAGGTGCTGTGTATTTTTCAAAGCACTTCAGAAGGCCAGAGTGGACACTACAAAACATATAAAACATCTCTGGAATGCATTAGCATGAGTTCTGGTTCAGTAGAATTGTATAATAGATTTTAAAGGGATCGCTTGACACTTTGGGACATACACTCATTGGCTTTATTGACAAGTGTTGGATGAGAACATTTATACCACCCTTGTGGCTGTGCATTAAGTAAAGAGTTGGAACCCAGAAGTGAAGCAGGGGGAAACTGCTAGCCTGGCTCTGTCGAAAGTTAAAGAATATGCCTAGTACCACCTCTAGAATTCAGGAATTAAAATGTTGTATGTCTTTTGCTTAATCCGTTCAGCACAGCACAAAGACAATTTGTAGTTAAGGCATGCTAGCTATTTATCCTTGCTTCAAAACCTTAGGCTAAGCTAAGCTAATACTGGCGACCATTAACACACAGACAGGAGAGTGGTGTCAAACTTCTCACCTAGTTATGCTGATGATACACAATTATATTTATCGATCAAACCAGAAGACACTCATCAGTTAGATAAACTTCAAATGTGCATTAAGGAAATTAAGAGCTGGGTGACCTGCAATTTTCTGATGTCAAACTCAGACAAAACTGAAGTCATCGTACTTGGCCCCGAAGGCCAAAAATATTGTTACTCTGGATGATGTTGTGTTGTCCTCCAGCACCACAGTAAGGAATCCAGGATATGTCCTTCGATTCTATCATAAAATTAACAACAAGGACTGCATATTTTCACCTGCGTAATATTGCGAAAATTAGGAACATTGTGTCCCAGAAAGATGCAGAAAAACTAGTCCATGCATTTGTTACTTCTAGGCTGGACTACTGCAACTCCTTATTATCAGGCTGCTCCAATAAGTCAGTTAAGAGTCTCCAGTTGGTCGAAAATGCTGCAACTCGTGTACTAACTAAAACAAACCGAAGAGAACATATTTCTCCTGTACTAGCTTCTTTGCACTGGCTACCTGTAAAGTCAAGAAGATAATTTGAAATCCTTCTCCTTACCTATAAAGCTCTTATTGGTCAGGCTCCGTCGTATCTTAAAGAGCTCGTAGTACCGTATTACCCAACTAGGTCGCTGCGGTCTGAGAATGAAGGGCTACCTGTCGTTCCTAGAGTCTCCAAAAATAAAAGGGGAGGCAGAGCCTTCAGCTACCAAGCTCCCCTCCTGTGGAACCGACTCCCAAGTGTTATTCGGGAGGCAGACACTGTCCCCATATTTAAGAGTAAACTTATAACTTTCCTTTTTTATAAAGCTTACAGCTAGGGCTTACGAGCCCTCAGCTATGTTGTTATTCTTAAAACCGAGTTTGTTTAGCTTAATGGTGCTGCTATAAGCCTAGTCTGCCGGGGGATAATACTTTTCCTAATACGCTGACCTTCTCTCCTCTCTGTCTGTGTCATTCATGTCTCATCAATGCATGTTATTAATTCAACTTCTTCCCCGGAGTTGTTTGTGCTTTGTCGTCTCGCAGGTATCTGCTGATGGTGGTGATGCCTACTGCCGTGGTCCTATGTGTAGGTCTCTGCTGATGGTGGTGGTGCCTGCTACCGTGGTCCTGCATGACGCTTCCTGCTACTTCTATAACTATTAGTCATTTATTCTGTCACTAGTCTTAGAAATTATAAAGTTTCAGTAGTATGTCTTGCTGTATCATAGCTGCTATTGCCCCTACTCATCATTGATCATGTTTGTCATAATTATTATCATTTTAATGTTCTGTCACCTTGGATGTGCGTGTTCCTGCTGTTCTGCTATGCAGACTGCCATAACATGTGGGTCATGTTCACATTACTATAGATATTGTTATAGTTACTGTTACTCGTTGACTGTTTGCATCTCTGGAAGTGTGTCAGTCTCTCTGTCTTTTGTCCGTCTTTGTCTTTCTCTCTTTCTCTCTCCTTTTCTTCCTCCCCAACCGGTTAAGACAGATGGCCGTCCTCCACAGAGCTGGGTCTGTCCGACGTTCCTGCCTGTTATAGGGAAGGTTTTCGTTGCCACCGTACTCTACGGGGGAATTGTTGGGTCTATGCCTATTATGTAAAGTGTCCTGAGATAACTTTTGTTATGATTTGGCACTATAAATAAAATTGAATTGAATTGAATTGAATTAGTTTTTGGGCAGAAAGTGACATTCTCCAAATGTTAAAGTAGTTCTTTAAAATCTATAGAACTGATTAAACAATAATAAAACTACTCTACCCTACTCTCTGACACGTAAATATAATAGTTGTGGTATGCAGTAATGAAATCAGAACGGACATATGGGATACCTATACAGTAGGTATGTAATGTAATAGCTCCATACAGCACTTAGCATAGAAGTGCCTGACCCCTGCATTAACCCCTTGCTCTGCCACCACTGATGCAGGCAATATAGACATTTTCAAGGCAAACACAATTAAATATGTGGGTTGAAATACATCACCAGAGGCGATGTGAGGGAGATGCAAGCATCTGTATCATGACATGTAGTGCAGCTTTCTGCCTCCTCTCAGATAATGCAGCACATTTGTCACCCCCGTTCCCGCCTACACGCTCTGCCGCTGATGTGCAGGAGAGTTCATGCTCTTTGGAGTGGCACCTCACTTTTATAGCAACAAGGTGATGCGGGGCAGACCTGCTCACTGGCAGACGTATTCATTATTCAATAAAAATTTTACATATTTGCAGTTACGAAAGCACATCTATGTCTTGGTGTGATTATCCTTTGTGGCTGTGCGCTTCAGGGGATACACCTCGGCATACCAATGATCAATGGTTCCCGGTAAGGGCAACAATAACGTATTAAGTAGGATTTCACAGAGGGGGGTTTTGAATATTCTGTCAATTCTTTAGAAGTCAGAAAGTTTAGGCAGTTTCTAAATCAATGTATGTTTGACTAAATTAAGTTGATTCGACTAGCTTTGCCTTTGTTTTTGACTTCTTTTTTTACTTTTAAAAATCTTGTTATTGTATACGGCATGTATATAAACGAGGAATGCTAAGAGCATTACATTTTCAAATGTAATATACTTTAGATCAATGCCACTATAATTGCTTGAAAAGGCTCACATGCTGCACAGTGCTGTGGTTGGAATCACAATTAGCGTAGGGGTTGAGGTAAAGGTTAAGGTTAGGCATGTAATGTTGAAGGTTAGGGGTTAAGGAATGGATATACACCCGTAGACAGGTATACCTCACACAGGCTGGCTGTGTGTGTGTGTGTGTGTGTGTGTGTGTGTGTGTGTGTGTGTGTGTGTGTGTGTGTGTGTGTGTGTGTGTGTGTGTGTGTGTGTGTGTGTGTGTGTGTGTGTGTGTGTGTGTGTGTGTGTGTGTGTGTGTGTGTGTGTGTGTGTGTGTGTGTGTGTGTGTGTTTGTGAGCTCACGTTGGTGTTTGTTTTTGTACGTGCGCATCTGTGTCTTTTTCTCCAACGGTGAGCTATATAGAAAAGATAATCTGTGTTTTTGTGCCATTCCTGCCAAAAACAGCAGACTGATAACCTGATTTGTCGGTAACCTTACACTTGGGGGACACTGATGACAAATACCTTCCTGGGAGGCCTTGGCAGCCGCAGCCCATATATTACTGAAGGGTCACCTTGGCCTGGTCCCCATCTCATCACAAAAAAGCGTACAGTACCTTCTCACTGTGGACAAGGCCATACTTCATGCTGCCATATATCTTACCTGCCAGAGCATCTCTAGGTGTATCAGTATAAATAGTAGAAAACTGATAAAGTCGGTGTGGATCCTTGCAGTGTTCTGCAAAAACAATAATATTTGTTACAGCGGTCCAGAGATAAAAACTGCCTGCTCTCTGTTTCACATGAAAGATTGGACTCTGTCTCTGTCACACACACACACACACACACACACACACACACACACACACACACACATGCACACGCAAATATGCATGGAGCCAGGCTTACAAACCAGGACAAAAACAGTCATGCAGAGTATCATCTTAGACAAGTATAATGAAAAATTAAGTATTGATGTGTCACAGCACCATAGCCCGAGGAACTGTATGAAACGGCATCTGTTCTGCGCTAAAGTGACTACAAAAGACATGATTCCAAATGTGGGACAGGCCTTGAAGCAACTGTAAGATGCAGCAACTTAAGACATGCATTAAAAGTAAAAAGCACAATCTAAAAAAAAAAGTAGAGGGACTTGATAAATGCCGGTTACCTAGCAACAAGCAGCTTGGAGAGAACTCAAACAATAGCTCTAAAACGTGTTCTGCGGGCAAGAGTCATATCATTTGTCATGATTAAGCATAGGGTGGCAAGTCAAATTCAGAGTCAAACAATCATGGCGCTGTTAATGGCTCGGCTGTTTCTGCCAAACCATTAGCGGAAGCTAAAACTCTGAGCTATTGTTTTGTGGAACCATTTTCCAAATAGACAGTAATCCAAACTTGCTGCAAATGGGTACAGGTTTGTGGGGTTTGTAAAAATGTAGCCTGTGGCAAAAGATGTCAGCTCCAGAGTGTGGATCTAATGAATAGATATTTTGTCTGATTAGTTTAACACTGATGAATATCGTTGTCTAGCTCTGGTGCTAGTGTGTGTGTGTGTGTGTGTGTGTGTGTGTGTGTGTGTGTGTGTGTGTGTGTGTGTGTGTGTGTGTGTGTGTGTGTGTGTGTGTGTGTGTGTGTGTGTGTGTGTGTGTGTGTGTGTGTGTGTGTGTGTGTGTGTGTGTGTGTGTGTGTGTGTGCATTTGAGAGAGTGTGGTACTGAGTAGGAGGAAAAGTTTGTGGACTTGAATGCCAATAAGAATTTGAGCGTAAACAGTTTTTATGAGAAAACCTGGATTTGTGTGTGTGTGGGAAGAATCTGATAGGTGCTCCCTTACTCCAGTGTTTCACCTCCGATCAATGCCCTGCCACAGGAGACCTCATGACTTCACTCACAAAGAGATTCTGTTACCATTTCCCCCTTGTCTGGGAAACAAGACCCTCCTCAAACAAAAGAGCTTTTTTTTTAAAGCTTTCTCTTTTTGGAGAGCCTCCATGTCATTATCTAGTCTTTTGTATTGCATGCTTATCTGGTTGGATGGCCATACTAATATGTACATACACACAGAAGAAGAGAAAACAAAACCACAGGGAACTGTCTGCTGTTAGATTGTGGGTTAACCTAAATTTCATATTGAAATATGCAGTGTGTTGTCACGTATAAACGCAGTATTCTGGCTGGGGATGCTACCTGTATGCTATTGCGAAATGTTAATTACATTTGTTGCAGTTGAATTGCCATACAATTTCATCACTTCACTAAATTAAATATTCACTTTAGCATTACCTTTCACTGCATACCAACTGCAACAAGGTGATGCTCCATGAAACTGGGCATCTTGTGACGATTAACGTAGGTCCAGACTCATCAAGGAATCATATTTCTCCCCATCTTCATCTTTGATAGCCACCTCAACATTGAGCAGCATGCTAATTCTGTTGTCCAGTCATGTTTCTTCTTTGAAACGTGGAAAGGGTAATTCATGCATTCATTTTATCCTGGTTAGATTACCAATGCACTCTTCTCATAACCTGACGCGCCAGATGGTTTGTTACACGGAACCATCTAAGAAGCCGTCATTGGAAACTGTTTGGAAAAGGGCAGGCGCTTTCAAAACCTACGTAGAAAGTGATAAGATGAGCCATCTGTCTGTCACCGTCTATCATGGCTGCCGAAGTCAGCAAAAACATCTTTTCCATCAACAAAAACCTCCAGTGCCGTTCTTTGCTCTTCTTTCATATACTCTCTAATTCTGATATAACCAATGCTATTGCAATATCTACGCCAAACTCTCTGAGAGCCGTCATTACTTGAAGCCTGGCAAGATGTTTTTCTTTTTGTGTGTGTGTGTGACCCTGTGATTTTTGCGTGGTATTGTGAGAAACCAGCTGCTATGCAAAGTAAGTCTTCTCTTGCCGCAGACAGACTCAGAACCAGGTCTGACAGGAGAGAAAACATCCCAGGGGTTTTAAAATCACCTCCCTGGCTCCCAGTCCACCTTAGAGTTGATTTTAACATTGTAAGGCTTGTAGAGGGTTAGCTCCAGAATATGTATAAAGTTGACCTCCTGACTCTCTACAAGGCTGAATGCAATCATTCCTCAATCAAACCTTAAAACTAAAGGGGACCAGGGGTTTTCTGTCCAGGCAACTCACTTGTGCATTGACCTGTCGGATATGTTCAAGAAGCTAACACATTGTCTTCTTGTAAGTCACTTATAAAAACTCACAATTTTAGACTTGGCTTTATCTATTTTCATTGTGTTTTTAAGTTATTTGTAAATATTTCAACACAATAATCATCGTTATTTCCTGATATGGTCTAAAATCTGTTTCCATTTCTAGGCTCCCAAACAATGTGCATGGTTTGTATGTGCAAGTAAAGAGCAATACAATGCAGTACACAATATTTAAAAATTTAATCTGTATGCTTTACTATAAAAAAATAATATCAGCCTGTAATAGTGTTAGCTGTCAACCCACTGTGAAATAGAAAAACAAACGTGTGTCTTTACAGTTCCAAGGAGCATTAAAGGATAATTACAGTATATTAAAACACTGTCTGTGTCCTTGTAGCTTCTGCTATCACTGTTATCACTTATGGGACACACTGGTTTCACCAAAGTAATTGTAACTGAGATCTGTGAAGACTGCAATATCGCTACAACATTATCTGATGTGACAAGAAACAGAAAGACAATCCGTCAGCCATAACACAATCAGACAAGTTAAACATACCAACAATTTAACCAGATTATCTACAACACTTTGTATGGAGATAAAACTGAAAGTGGGTGCCGTCAAAATGTCAGTTACAATCCATCATAACACAGGAAAAACGGGATTATCCTTTAAATGTTCTGAAACGATCTTTAAAGCCAGTTTGGTTACGGGGACTCAACCAGCTACTCTGTCTTTTTACAAAGTTAAGTCTCATGTTCTTTTCTTTATTTCCATTTCCATGTTAAAACTGTGACTATGGTATAGCAGTCAATAGTTCCAAAACAGTATGCAAAGGGAAAATAAAAAATGAAAGTGACAACATGGTAGAATACCTTGGGAGATTATTTTGGAGAAGGAATGGATTTGCAGGTTGCAGGCCTATGTTTCACCCCTTCAGAGAAGTTTTCAAGCAGGCTCCGAAAACCTAGGGTTGAACAAACTTGCGCTTACGATTGCACTTTCAGAGAAGTCTTGAAGTATCTGCCGAATCATGCAGAAGGAGCAGTTTGACAGAATGATGATTCTCAGCCTCTCAGTGCTAAGTAAATACAGATGGTACAGTATGTCAATTGAGGCTTAAGGATGGAGATACATGAAAAGAGACGGGGAGAGATGCAATGAAACGTGTTCACCCAAATTAAGACACTGAGCGGAGCCGAATGAAAAGAGAGTGTGTCGGAATAAAAGGGGAAGATAATGGCACCGAAAAAAGGGAGAGAGATGAAGAGCAGCAATCGAGGTGGAGTGAGAGAACACAAGGAAGATACAGTGAATGGGCAGAGAGTGGGTTAAGCTGAGAGAAAGAGCGGCTCACCAGAGAGAGGAAGGCAGCGAACGAGAAAGAGACTGGAATAGAAGAGAGATAGATAATCGACGTGGGTGAGAGGGAATGAGAGAGGGGGCAGTCGAGAGTGAAACAGACAGTGACAGAGTGCACAACGGGTAGAGAATAAGATAAAGGTAAACGGGGGGCGGAGGTTGTGAGGGAGAGATTTCAAACAAATGGGCGACAGTTGTAAGGGGGTAAAAAAAAATGTTCCTCCCGGACGCAGTCCTTGAGCCAACCGCAGGGCAGCCAGGACGGATGCGACCCTGGCTGGGGCTGCGGAGGGCATCGGGCAGGGACGAGCACTTTCAATGGGGACATTAACAAAGCGTGAAATTAAAGCTGCCATGCTGTGGGGACCCTGGGCCCTGCCTTAACCGGCCATCATCATCACCCCTCCGAGGCCTGTTCAGAGACTGGAGGGAGGCTGCGGCGGCTGTGGGGCATTGACAGGGTGCTGAGGGGTAATAGAGCCTGCTGTATTACCGTAATGATGTGTGGAGAAAGGACAGAGGAGGGAGATTATAAAAGGAGGCTCTAATCATTCCTGCGTGACAGCACGGCTCTATCTGGTACCACAGGCGATAACGCTGCCTCACACAGGTGCTCATGGAGTGCCAACACTTCTGTGTGTGTGCGAGAGAGAGAGAGAGAAAGAGAGAGAGAATTAAAGAATGCTGATGAGGCATGAGTGTATGTGCACGCATGCTTCCTAATTTGAACAACTGTGCGCCTTGTCACTCACTGTATTACACCTGCATGTCTGTTTCCCGAGTGGAGCTCAGGTGACAAGATGAGGTGACATGGCGGTAAACACACTATTCAGCATTTCGATTTATAGCTGACACCCTGACGTGAAGTGGCAGTGGACATAACCACAGGTTTCCGCTGCAGTTGTCACTTAAGTTTCTATTTATTTTTTTCTTTTGGTGTCTTGGGTAAGCCTGATATGAATAAGATTCACCCTCCTGCAGTATCCCTGCAGGTTACAGCTTTTCCTCTACACTGCATTTTGCACCTGTTGTTGCACATCACAGCAACATCTGTTCAAGAGTGATCGAATTAGGATATTAGCGCTGAAACCATATGAAACTGTAAACAATTTGGTCAATCAAGAAGGGTAATTGCTTAAAGGACCATACCAGTGTTTTTTTTAATGTTTTAGTCACCTCAAATCACATCTACTTCACATTGGAGCTATTTGAGAACCATATAACTTACCATTAGCACTAGCATCCATTAGAAATTCACTGAGGTCCCTGGGCTTTGAGACCGGCATTTTTCACAATTGTCTTGTGTTTTAAACAACAGATGAACCAAAATGTTGTCAAGCTTTTTGAATCACTAAATACAATAGTGTAGAAATGTGGGGCCCCTTTAAAAAACTAAAGCCATTTAGTGCATTTCGGTACAATATTAAAGCATTATATAAGTGCCATATACAAATCCATCATATTGGACTTTTGGTTGCCATATTATCTGCTTTGCTCTCTGGCTGCAGTGAGGCAGAGCAGGGTGAAAGTTGCCAATTTGTCCTTACCTTGTAATGACGTTAAGTGCCTTGTGTCGGGTCCTCTCCATGGAGACTGAATGCTTTCTGCTGAGATGTTGAAGCATTGACGTCAGGCCATTGTGGCAAGATAGACACCGTACTGAGTTTTTCATTTAGTTTCAAATGTTTCCAAACTTTGGACACGTTATATCCTTTTCTCAGGCCCTTGCTTTTTTCTCTCCTTCCTCCATTTTGCCTTCTGCGCCGTGTGTCTTCTTCATGGCATGTGTCCGCCATTGATGCGGTGTCAACAGCGAGCCTGTGCCCGCTGTGCAACTGTTATAATCATCCATGTGGAAACAGTGCGCTGTATATTTACATTAAATCAATTACCGGTAATGAAACAAAGCTTGCATTGCTGATACTCAAGGAATTATTTCATCCTTAGTGTGAATGCGTTGTTGTAATGAGTCTCTTGTCCTTGTGTTCATTTAGATCTTTAAACCTCCTTTGAATCTAAAACTCCATCATCCAGATCCTCCGTCCTATTTTCAACCCATGCTCTCTTCGGAGAAGGGAAGGACTGGAGGACACCGTTTTTATTTTTCCATGTATGTGTCACTGTCAGGGGAGTGCTGGTGCTCTGCAGCAGTGGCAGCCGGTTAATAACCCTGGTGTGAGGTCTGGTGACGGGGCATCATCATCCGACTCTGTGCTGCTGTCAGGAGCCATTTACCCCAAGCAGCTTCTCGCCTAATGGAACATCTGAGTCAATAAAAACAATCATCACTGCCAATCCTACTGAAAGCAAGGAAATTATTTTAGGTGGTCAAGGGAAACATTGCTGAGGTGTTTGAGTCTATCTGTCAAAGCATATGATGATAATGATGATGTGCACAGCCAGTCAATCTATAACAGTCTTCTGTCTGTGTCTTGTGTGAATACATTGATGATCGTAGCAGGGGTTTCTTCAGCAATGTAAAAGCGACCACAGGAGTGCAAGGAACTGGCCATTGTTTGAGCATGCTGTTCCTGTATTTTGATCTCTCTTGGAGGGCTTGGGCGGTTGTTTGATGGGAAACAGAAATCCATGTTTGGCTGTGTTGGAATCGGCCGAAGACCTTATCAACAACTGTGTTTTTCCTCCCACCATGGCTTAATGAACCACTGTCAGTATTCACTCGATATCTTCTCAGTGAGGACCTCCATTGTGCCTCTGAAAGGTCAATAGCTGGACAGTGTGTCTTTGAGAGGCTTTCTGCCTTACTCTAAGACTCTTAATGGTGTTCAATGGAGAGACGCACACAACATTCCCATGGGGTCGTTCCCAGATATCCGCCCGTGATACCTAATCCGGGCCCATTAGCTCTCCTTCCAGCCATGAAAGAGCATGGCTCCCTTGCATCTAAGGAATTAAAAATTAACCAGCTAATATCCATTTGTCTGATGGGATGCTCTGTGTGGTTGAAACAGCAGATTCCCCCAGCGATGGTCTGTGAGGGATGACTTGTGGAACCCAATCTGCTGGAGGGAAAACGCTGACAGAGACGGCAGAAAGTCCATCACATATCACCAATGACTCACGTCTGTAACAGCAGGATACCGCAAGATGACCCCCTTCATAAAACTAAAGTCTATTCCTGAGCTGTCATATGGCAAACATTACCCTGTGCTTTACCCTGTGCAGCACCACATCATGACCTTGCTGTTACTGTCTTTACATGTGCAATAAAACCAGTTAGATAGAGTCGGGGCCGTGCATGACACACCAGGCATGCAACACATCGCATGTTCTGTCATGTCCTGCGGTATATATTTAACATCTCATGAATAATTAGTACGTCGTCACACAAGATGGCATGTCTGTTGCGCTCGGAAGTGTTGCATTGCAAAAGGGAAATACTGTAAATTGTGTCACTGTTTCTCTTTCCTGCAAAAGCGGCTCTGGACACTCCACATCGCAGAATATAAAACAATTTGTGCTGTGTCGCCTTCTATTCCTTCTTAGATCCTTGTGCTCAAGGGCTTCACCAACCTGCTGGCTACCATGCATTTCTCTCCCCTCTATTGCTAAGTGGCTAACTACTCTAACCACATTGGGGGGAAAAGAAAAGAGAAAACACAAAGAAGAGGAGGACAGGCTTGTTTCTCTGCCCCCATCCCTCTGCAGGAATTTTCTGCCTTTGATTTCTTCTTTTTTCAATAACCAAGAGCTCTTTTCACTGTTGCCAACTCAATGAGAGCTTATGTGTCCTTCATCCAAATCCAACCCACTACTCGCTTTCTTTCTTTCTCTCTCTCTCTCTCCCTCTATCTCTATCTCTCTGTGTCTCTCTCCTGCCACTGCTGTCTCTTCCTCTTGTGTATTGTGTGGAAAGGCTGCTGTGTGTTTCTTGTGGCTCTGGTCTTTGAAGGAGCATTTCAGATAATTCATGTCTTTCTCTCTCTCATTGAGAGGTGTACTTGCTGTAAAATGCTGCTTGGTTGATCACACCATATTATCTACAATTAGACTCTTAAAGGGAATTTTCTTAAATCTTTGCATGATGAATCAGTACATAGATATCGGACATGAATAGCTGGTTAGGCTACAGAGAAGAAACTCTAATCTGCATTGTCAATTTAGAGACAAAAACCTTATCTCCTCAAATGATAATGAAGAACAGATTGATTCTTTTTATTCTTTTTTTTGTGATTGTCATGGCTAACATATTAAACATCCCTTATTATTGGTATTAATCTATTATCTATATTATTGGCAACTGCACTGAGGAATATAAATGGTCCTACCATCTGTTACTGTCTCTCTGCTTCACTGGCAATGAAGAGGGTCCAGGATTGCATCAGTTTTCAACACTTTCTTCGTGTCTGGCACTAAGATGGGACTGTTTGTAGCTTGAGCTAATCAAAGATGAAGGACATGAGTGACAAAATAGAGTAAATTGAAACCTTTAATCTGCTAAACAACATAACCATTCAACAGTATTCAGATCACAGAATGTTTGTGCTAGATTTCCATGTTCAGAGTTTTAAGTAAGCACTTTAGGAGTCCTTTTTGCTCATTCATGTGGTATCTCTCTCTCATTTTATGCCTGAAATTGAGACTGGAACCACATTATCATGAACATTTATGACACTGCTGAATGCTGAGAGTGACATTTCCTCTCAAGAAATGCAGCAAGGTGCAGCAGTACCTCAGCGAGGACTTACTTAAAACCAGGTCTTCGTTCTGTCCAGCAGCTAAGATAGAAACCGCAATCATTAACATGTTTGACTGCATGTTGGTTAATGATACAAAGAGCTCTGTGTGTTCTCATCATTAACTTCCATTAACTGTTTTCCTGCCTCATTGAATCCCGCGTTAATTGTGCAACAGTAATACACGAGTCTGTATAAGGTCCCTTGATTATTATGTATCAACCCTATTTTATTTATTTGTGGTTAGCCTTTTGGGCAAAACGCACTTCTGTCAGCTATAATTAATAATAATAATAATAATAATAGATTATGTTCAGTAAAATAACATAGCACTTAAATGTCACAGCGATCCATATTACACATTTTGATTTTGAAAGGGAGCTTCATAGTTATAAAAAGTGCCAGGTACTTGTTGGTAATTCATTTTCTCCGTAAATTAAATCAATTAATAGTACAATTTATCATGAAATTTTGATTTGTAATCTAATTGCAAGTGAGCTGACAAGAACAGGTTGATATTTTTACAGCATACTACATGCTGTGTCTGAGAATGAATTGAGCAGAATAAAATGGGAACATCTCGTGTTTTTCTGATGACATGATGAGCTGTAACACAGTAGCAACTGCAGTCTCATGACAACACAATGTTCTGATAAAAAAAAAAAAATCAGAAAAACGTAATCAAGGAATGAGCAGAATATAACTCGCTTCAATGACGAAAACTAAACGTTGGATTCCAAAATTTGAAGGAGGCAAAAGGGACTTAAGCTATTCTGGGAAAATATCAAACATCTCACTACAAATAATGTGGACAAGGGGGAGAATAACTCAGGGCAACCATTGTTTTCTCCGGGTTCTCCGGCTTCCTCCCACAGTCCAAAGACATGCACATGTCAGGTTAATTGATGACGCTAAATTGCCCCAAGGTGTGAATGTAAGTGTGAGTGATTGTCTGTCTCTGTTTGTCTCTATGTGCCCTGTGATAGACTGGCATCCTGTCCAGGGTGTAGCCCGCTTCACGCCTGATGTCAGCTGGGATCGGCTCCAGCCCTCCGATAAGCACAAGCGGTTGAAGATGGATGGGCGGATGGATAGAACTATTGTACATCCTTTGTTTTAAGAGTTTCTCTCTAGAGTCTGTTCAGGAAGGAATCTAAAATTAACATTGAATGCTAATATCAGTCATTTCCCCCCTGTCTGGTGAAGGACAAGCAAACCAAATTCATTCCTTATTAGCAATTTTTTTTTTTTTAAACGTTGCTTTCTCTATGCCTTTTAGGTGACTGAACACGGACCTTTTGAAAACCTTTTGAAAGGGCGAAGATGTTCAGAAACTCAGTTTTCAGTGTTAACTTGTAGACGGGAAAAACAGAGTTTGGGACTTCTTCGTCCTCTTCTTTGTGTGATTGGTGAGCGTGATTTTAGGGTCACGGTTATATCATGGTTTGGAATGCTCTTGACAACACTTCAGTTGTGATTTAGCATTTTGTGTGGATGGAGATTAATTAAAACAGTTCTTGTGTGAACAGGATTTTTAGAGAACGAAGGAGGAAAACCCCCCTTATTTAAATACCTATGTCCATGTGGACTAGGCATTATTGTGTTTAATAATTGTTGCATAATTATCACTGAACGACTGACAAAAGAGGTGTTGTTTGAGATGAAGGTCCTAGATTTATGTAAACCATTACCCTGTGTCTAGACCACAGGTGTCTCAGAAGTGTTTTTCATCACATGTTATAGAGACACTGTCATTTTAATCAATCCAGGTGTTTGCACCAGCGTGTAACTACGCTTCAGGTCTGTATTTTCGACAATACGCATGTAAATGCAAGGTTGATGCACAATAAAAAGGCTGAATAATTAATTTACATTTTGCAACGTGGGCGGAGCAGAGCATGCTGTGGCTGGAGCCAGAGCCAGAACACTCTGCTCCGATTTAATCCCACAGACTCATCCTTCACTTTTGCCCAGCAGCTGGAAGGCAAGACTCAGGAACACTGAGTAGCTCAGTGTTCACAGGCAAACTCTCCAACGTACACTCTTATTTACTGATAATTTCACCCTCTGTCATTGTCGGCGCGGCTGCTGGACGCTTTGAAATTTGTGGACCAATCGGAACTGGAAACCCGCTTCAGTGTCGGATAAACACTGTAAGGGTGACGCTGATGTGACGTCTGTGGTCAAGACACGCAGTTAGACTGCAATCTCAAGCGGCATAATGCATACAATGTGCCACAGGCTTCAGCTCAGAGGAGTTTCAATTGTATCTCCCATAACACTGTCATGGAGTGGAATAATAAATGTATGCTGATGACATTGCACATTTATGCTAAATCTGGTCATTTTCAAAAGCTGTGAACTTCCTTCTCGAAAAACACATAACACTTGTGTTCAGGGGGGCAAATTTTGACAGTCTGACTACAAATATCATGGTAGAGCTTTAAACACAGAAATTATAAAAAACATCTGGTTCAATATCGCTAATTTTTTGGAAGTGTAAGAGCTGAGTGTCTAAAAATGCAACTAAAGGCTTGATTATACTCTCAAATGGACGCATACACAGATAGCTGCAGACACCACGCAACATACTTCTGTTTATACTATCTACTCAGAGGACTCAGAGTTCCACACATATGCAGTAGGTCATTATGCTAAAACTTGCAGTGCAGTGGTCACAACAACACTGAAATCTGCACAGAGCCAACGCGCACACCCTCTAATGACATTTACGTCATGCAGACCCTCGCACACATGCCAGAATGACTTGGGATCAACCTTTTGAAATGATAATTTAACCGTAAATGCTGAATAAACAAGTCACTATCCATAATCCACAGGTACACAACAGGTTTTTCCTTATGACTAGAATTTAAAGCACAGAACTGGAATCTGTTAAGACCTCCATGGATTGACATAGTGATTGACATGATTGCTGCTTTTTGGCAATGCTGTGAAAGATTTGTTTAGATCGGCAGTTTTTATCATATCTGGAGTTAATACCAATATATTTAGATTTTTTTTTTAAAAATGCACAAAATGCTCTCTGTGCTTAACTGTCTATATGTAATATATTGTTTAGATAATAAGGCCACACATCATCATCACTGCACTAAACACCAGAGTTAATAAGTAGTAAAATAAGCAGTTAGCTCTGGCTGCTGTTTGGTTGTGTATATGTTTCAGTTTTATAGGTGTTTTGGCTCAGAGGGTGGTACTGTATCTTGTATATGCTGTTTATTTTAAACCACCAGGAGGAATAAAATCTTATTAAATTCAGAAAATGGCAACAATTGTTGTTGACAAATCATCAAAACACCCTCAGTCATTTTGGAAATCCATATGTTGTTTTCTTTTTTAAATACACAGTTGTGTATTTGTGTATGTGTTATGTGCTGGTAAAATGTGCTCATGGTCTATTTGTAAAGATTCCTTGCATTATGGATCACGGAAGGAACAGTAACTGTACTAGTATTAAATCAGCCGTCAAACCGTCACTGAGGGGCTCCTTGATATAAATGAATCTCTTTACAAGTAATTTTTCCCAACTAATTTCCCCATAGAGTTCAATTAAAAAAAAGAATAAGGAGGAACAGCTGATAAAGGGATCCATGTATCGGGCCTCCTTCCATTGTTACGGTTAGGGGCTATTTTGGGACGTCAGATACCTTTTGATTTGCAACAATTTAGCCAAGCATTTATTCCAAATTGCCACAATAATTAAGAGCAGGAAGTAGTTTAGAGTGGGAGTTTTGTTCTAATACTGTGATGGATTTAAGTTGATTAATTGACTGAAAAATTGGGTTTAAGATCTTAAATAGCAAGCCTTACTTAATGTAACATTCATGTGTAATACCCTGCAGATTTTCTACATTATATTCAGTAAAAATAGTTTTGTGAAACCTGATTGGATGGAAATAATTTTCTGTATGATTCATAAGGAAACCCCAAGAGGACCGGGAACACGGCATACAAAAATGTGTTGCTCAGCAAGTGTTTGGTGCTGTGGTTACCAAAATATTATTTGGTAATGCTTTTATTCAATATCTGGCAAAGGCAATCATGGATGCCCTTGTAGGACTCTTTAGCACAATAGCTGCAA
The DNA here is from genome assembly GCF_963691815.1 of Echiichthys vipera. Classification (NCBI taxonomy): domain Eukaryota; kingdom Metazoa; phylum Chordata; class Actinopteri; order Perciformes; family Trachinidae; genus Echiichthys; species Echiichthys vipera. The sequence continues at coordinate 9,262,352 of NC_139840.1, forward strand.
AAAAATCAAAACCAAAAAAACCCAGCAAAAGACACCTTCTTTGACCTTCACAGGTTGTTTCTAGGTCTGCTCCACTGTTCACATGAGATGTCGAAAGCTGAACACGGGCCTGGTTTTGGCCACCAGAGATACGAAACAACAGCATTATTGAGCACATGCCCCAATTTCTGTGTCTGGCACCTACATATTGATGGTTGTTGTATCAAAACAATGAGTGTGATAGCACTGGCTGGTACTCTTATTTGTCTGACAGGATCCTATTCCTGGATCATTGTACACTGTCCAAGGTAATCATTTGTAATATAGCTATCTGAATGTATTGCAACCGGTTCACTTGTTGTCAGACAATTGAATGGGCCACTGGCAGTTGAGAGGGGAGCATGGGAGCGGGAGGGTGATGATGAGACATGAGCCGACTGCTTGTTCAAAACAACAATGGCGTCTTCTAAAGAGGTTAGCTTAGATGCTGCAATAGCATAAGTTTCAATGAATGTCAAAATCAGGAATGCATTTCTTCATTAAGAGAATAGCATTGAAGGTTTTCCTCAATGGAAAAGATGTTTTTCTCTCTTCTCCTGATTGACTTCGGTGAGAGTTTGGTAGACTGATGGTTCATTCACTCACCTGCCAGGTACGCTTTGAAAGCACCTGCCCTTTCCCAATCAGTTCCCAATGACGCCTTCTCAGACGGTTCTGTGAAACAAGCCATCTGACGAGTCAGGTTACACACATCTACCGTGCGCTGAACCCAGTTCAAACCATTGTGGCATGGCCCAAGCCATGGAAAAAAGGGGTTTCAAAGGGCAGCATCTATCTATCTATCTATCTATCTATCTATCTATCTATCTATCTATCTATCTATCCATCTATCCATCTATCCATCTATCTATCTATCTATCTTTCTATCCGTCTATCTGTCTAAATATCTAAATGTTTATAGACCTTTTCAAAGATGTAAACATAAACATGTAAATGTGCCCAAGTTTATTTCCTGTTGCACTTCATGTGAATGACATAAACTGACAGGAAGTTCACAAGGGCCATGGCTGTTGCCTAGCGATGTAATTCTGTTGAAAAGGTCTGTACGTCTATCTGTCTGTCTGTTACTTTGAAGCTCATTTTGTTAGATGAAGTCAATGTGTATGAGTGCCTGTTGCTCTGTGTGGGGTGAATGGAGCACCCACCTGATTGCCCAATTTCAAGAGACATTAATGGCAAGGTAAAAACTTGTGTAAATGTAATTTGCACCAGTCATTAGGAAGGTGTGGTGGGTAGCTGGGCGGCAGTTCAGCAGGAGTTCTGCCAAGCTAACGATTGATCATGGTAAGGTTAGAAGGCGGAGTAGATAGGATGTCAGAATCCTAAAGATATTCAGGTCCTCATTACTGGGGGTCACAGCATCCATGCCCTGCACGTTCAACCGAGTCGCTTGAGTGCTCATGCACTAACAGCCAAGCTGCACTGTAAGCAGAGCCCTGTCTTAATAACCATTACATTGCTTCACTTATTAATTTTGTAGCTCCCCAAATCTGTTCATAAATGCCAGTTGGTTGTATTGAAATGGACATCCAAATCTAGATTTTAAGTATATTAATACCATCTTAAAATACGGCAATTTCAGTTTAACTGAAAGGACTGTAGATCTTCGATTCCTCTTACAGTTTTTCAGTGACTTTGGCACATTTTTAAAGTTCTCAGCACTTCTCCCAAAACAGCTCATATGTGCAGCAAAATACTGTAGGTAACCTTCAAAAGGCCAAAGGTCTAAATGAAGTTGTTATAATTGTAAACAACAACAATGCTTAGTCATTTGACAAAATACACTAAAATATTAGCAAATGGGAACAAAAAATGACTGTTCCTCTTTCTGTTCTGCACAATTAACAAAATGTTTTGAAGTATTTCACACGTTGTTTTGACAATTTAAACTGCCGTTAGAGAACCGAGCCAAACTAACTGAGAAAAATTATAATATTTTTTCCTAATATTCAAGTGTGAACAAGTTGCAAACTCATTAAAGTATTCCTATTTCTGTCAAAGACAGCTTGTTAACATGCCTGTGTGTCACTGAACCGTGGGGAATGTTTTCTGTAACCCTCTCCAAGGCTGTGTTGAAAAACAGTTTCAAGTGGCGATAGAACCAGAAAGTTGGCCTGCACGTATAAATTATGAATTTCAGACTTGTCCTGAGCCTTCACAAGGTGAGATCAAGGGTGAGGATGGGGAGTGGGGCTGTAGATGCTTTATATTTGCTCTAGAAAATTGGGATAATAGGGCATTATTTATACATTTTCTATTCTCAGTGATGATTCATTACTTAGGTTATTGTGCAGGCTCCCACAATGGGGCCCGGGGACCACCTGGATTAGCTGGAGGGGCTCCCCAGGAAAACGAGGAGTAGTTTATAATGTTATAATGAGTGAATGTACTCTAAGAAGTTTGTATTGCCATGGGTTGTCTCTCCAACCTCCTGTCGTATCTCCTGAATCATAATTTACTTGCAAAACCACCTTAGGCAGAGTTTCCTAGTAGCAAATATAGGTTCATTGTCTCTTTTTAGCAGATGCTTAGTATACAGAGAGAAATAAAATGACAGGTTTGAGATCCCCTTGTGTCTACTGCATGTTTTTGTGAGGCTGCGGGACGTGAGGGGCAGTAATGAATGGACACAGTAGCGAGTGTAGCCGAGTGAATCCGAAAATCCTGCTGACCGACCTGTATGTGTTTTCCCCACAGAGGCAGAGAGAAGCGTGACTGTGAAGGGAGAGACGTAACAACTCCCCACCTTCCGCGGCTCCTTCTGGGGGGGAGACTGTGTACAGACTTGTGCTTACGAATTTACTTGCAAAAATAAGAAATTGACTTGCAAGAGAAGAAATAACATTTGTTTTCGCCTCCTCGGACGCAGGCAGCGACACTCAACACTTAAGCAAAGCTGACGTTAACCCGTTAGCAGCGAGACACGGGAGCTGCCACGAATAGATTCAGTATCCACGACCCCGGTCGGCCGACCGGGATAGGACCTCGTGTTCCTCAGGCAGTGGACTCGTATCTTATCCCTCTCTTATTTTACTCTCCGGGCTGGCTCTGACTCTTGTGTTTTTCGGCTGTTCATTACATGAAGTGGATTTGTGCGTTTGCTACTAACTGAAGACGGGACTAAACGCAGTGGTTGAGAGAAGGAGAGAAATGCCAACGGCGGTGACAAAGAGGAGATTCAGTAAGTGCACCGTTATCTTTTTTTCCAATGTCCCCCATTGAACTTGAGGCGCATCTTTTAGCCTTGTCGTTTGCTCACTTGCTGAAATGCTGGCAATATTATTCAGTCGTCAGTTTGTTTTGCGTGTTTCATAAAGTGGAATTACTTTGGGAATGCTTTTTAAAGGTGCAGCGTTAACGGCACTATACTGGAAGTCGGCTCCGTCTGGCAAAACCGATCTTCGGCTAACCTCAGACAGCCACGCACGCAGTTTGTTGCTGTTTTATTTATGCTAACCCCGAATGTATAGGCTAGCAAACAACTTTTGTTTCGACACCGAATGAGGGGAAATAATAACTAACGCCAGTGTGCTTGAATGAGTCTCAGAAATATTCGAGCTTCATTTTAATCAAATATCCACATGAATTGAGGTGAATGGGGTAAAGAAGCAGCACACTTTTCGTCTCAGTCACTTATCACACAAGTGATTTTCGATACACAACCCTGCGCAGAGTTGGCACTAAACTGAGCGCGAGCACTCTCCGGTGATCAAACTGACGTCGGGATGAACGCTTCAATCAAGCAGAGATTCTGTCAAGAACCGCTAATGAAATGATAAATAGAAGCAGTGGTGGTGGTCTCTGAAGCGTGAGCCTGTCGTCACCCTATTTGTGTCTAACTGCAATGTAACCCTATATTAGAAATGCTTATGGTGCCATGGCTGTCTCCAAACCTGCCTATTCCCTTCATGTGTGCGCGTGCCCGAGTGCGTGACCATGTCAGCAGAGCCTCAGTGCCTCCCAGATGAAATCTTTGCTTTCATTCTTTCTTTCTTTTTCATTGCCAAAGACAGGTATTTGAGTTCTTGTTTGTTTGTTGCAGCAAAATCACTGTTGCTGCAACAACGGCTGGAGAGACAGGTTTAGTTTTAATTAATCTTCTTTTTGCAATTGAGGCAAAAAAAAAAAAACAACATAAATTTAAATCATCCTCCATTCGATAATTGAATTGTAAAGCATTCTTTGTTACAGCTGGTGCGCTACTTCATCCGATAACCAGGTCTTGAATAGATCTGAAATAGGGTGCTTTTTACTCGGTAGATATACAGAAAGATCCTCAGCATTGTGTTCAGCCCCGCAGCCCTGTTTGATTTATTTAAGAAAGGATTGGGAGCAAGAGTGGCATGCTGAAGTCGCCTCATGGCCATCCTTTATCAATACATGAATCCGATTATAGCTGTCACAGACACAATGAAGGGACCTAACCATGAGCCAAACTGTAACAGGATAATAAAGGGTGGGTTAGTTTCTTGAAATTGCATCAGAGGCTTTCTGCAACTAAAGCCTAGACCTTGCTGCATGTTTGGGGTTTTTAACCTTCAGCTCCTGCTCACTGAAAAGAAAGTGACAGTGTATTTTTCTACTCTAGATTCGGTAGAATTTGATAATAAATCGTGTGATGTGCTATTGTGCAGCAGAGGCCTCAGTGGGCCAGCCTAAAATATCATGGCTTTTACATGTGGGCTGGAGAACACTGGAGAATACTTGCAATACAAATAATACCTTTCTTTCATAATGCACTCTTTGTGTTGCTGTTTGGATCTAGGATTCAGAATGACCTGTTTTATCATTTAAACCTGTCTTGACAGTGCAGTTAGGTGCCATGCTGCTGAAGCATTAAGGTTTTCTTCGATCATGTTGGATCGATGTAGTAGGGAAGCTGCAGGGTTTCTTTACTGTGCTTATCCTGATTTCTTTTCCTGTTTATTCTCTCCTTTTGTTGGCTCCGAAAGCCATTATACAATCAATGAACTTTTGGCATTTTCCGTAAATTATGTTAATATGTTCTACCATGGTTTGAGCACTGGTGTGCATTAGTTGAATACTGACACATTACTGCAAGCTATTAGGCCTACTTAATACTCCAACTGCTTCAAACCAAAAATGATTCAAGAGAAGATATATGACCTTTTTGACCCAATCCTCGTGACTCCAGGGAAGGATTACAAGGTGGTCCACAATGGATCACCCCAGTGGTTTTTTCTTTTGTTTCTTGCCAGAAGAGTCGACAGTTCATTTGGTGTCTGTTGGGATTTTTTGAAAGAAGAAAATATCCTAGGCCTTTAGCTAGTGACGTCATATGCTAGGCATACATATTGTCAGAAGCTAGGCTACATAGTAGGGCTGCTCAATATCGTAAAAAACTGACATTGCAATATCTTTTTTTTCGCTCACCATGAAAAAATAGCATACAGGAATTTTCACCCTCTATGGGGGTCCAGGGGCATGCTCTCCCAGAAGAAAATGTTGTACTTTTTAAAGTTATATGCATCAATCTGGCTTGCTTTGAGGGGATAATTAAGAACCTAGACCAAAACCTTGTGCTCTAGTAAACAATTTAATCATAAACACATAGGTATTATCCTGTCCAAGTGCAACTATCCTTCATAGGCATATCTGTAAAGGCTAAGTGAAAGGTATAGTGTAAATGTACTGTATTTTATTTTCTCTTATTCTTCTTCTCTTGTTTAATTTTTACACTCAATTACCTTTTCCTTTGCTTCTTTGACTCTTTTGAGCTGCTGTAACAAGTGAATTTCCCCTGTGTGGGATCATTAAAGTTCCAATCTTATGTTATGTTGGTGATGAAACAGCAAAAACGTCAAACCCACAAGACAGAGTCTGTATTTCAAGGCAGGACAGGTGACATTGCAGCGGCCCCCTGATTCACTTGACAATCTGCCCCTTGGACAGTCGCTTCCCACAGGGAGAGGACACGTCATGGCCCTGGAAAGCACCCTGAGTCTTTACAAGCCAACCTAGAACCGCACTGTCATGGAGGAAATGTGCCCAACGATGCAGAGCCAGGGAGACGAAGGGATCCTCCCCTTGGCCGTGAGCCATGTTGAATCCCCTGTGCAGACTGCACGGAACCCACCCTTTGAAAAAGTGTAAAAGTATTTTTGGTTCATTATGAAACTGTGGTGGGTCGAGCTACACTGTGGGTAATTAATAAGAAACACTCAGTCACACAGTCATGGAAAATGAGTGTTTCCCTTTTCTATAAAACAGCAAAAAAGTTGCAGCATGAAGAGTTTGCATTCATTAGACATTGCACATCCTTCGATGTGACTATTGTGCATGGGCACATCACAATGTGGAAACTGAAACAATATATTGTGCAGCTCTACTACGTAAAACCATTAGCAAACATCAGCTTGCTACCCCTTTTTTCAGATCTTGAATGACAAATTATGTCTTCACATGAATTTACTCACATTTTTATCCTGTATCTGTTGTGTTTGTTGTCATGCGTAAATCTCTGGCCTGCGTGGGCACATAGTTGTATTGGGTATTTCCTAGCAGTCCTGGTCTGGGGCTAGTAGCCAGAGCATCTGCCTCAGCTTCCTCACATGCCGGTGCCCCTTGGCAGGGGCTGCGCTGAATGGCACTGTTAAAGAAAACCAGCTCCTCTGTGGCCACACACTGAAAAACCACTCGGCACAACCCTCTCCCAACTGATGCTTTCTCATGCTTTCCATATGGGTAAAATCCTGGTAATTTCAGGGCCCTGGAGTTATAATGAGAGGTTTTGCCCAGAGTGTGTTGGTCTGTGGTGGGTGGGATCAGCATTTCTCAGGTTTATAGAGGATTATAAGTGCTCTGAGATGCCTCACTGGCCTACTGTCAGGGCGTTGGCACAGAGAAACCAAGAACTCTTATAGGCAAACTGGTTCAAACTGGTTGTAATGGGGCTCTTTGGCACTGGGGTTACAGGAGCCAGACTACTATATAACCTAAAGTTTAAGGCTGTAAATCATGCCAGTTATTACAGGTTTCAAGATTCAGATTCAGCTACAGATACTAAGTGTGCTGCTTTTCTGCTTAGACATCAGGATGTTTTACTCTTGCGTCTATAGGGACACTGCAAGCAACCACCATTGTCCTGTTTAGCATCCCATCCCCACATAAAGAGAGGCTGCTCTTAGTAGCACGCTTGGTGGATTTTTAACAATGCTTGTTCCTTAACGTCAGCAGCATAAAGGCAAAGAGTGATTTACTGCTCTGTCTGCAAGGGTAATGTAGGAGCAATTTGACTGCTGATTGAAACCAGGTCTCCTATTTCAGAGTCCACTGGTGGCATTATAAACCATTTACACTGATGTTTTACAGGGCACCCCTGCAATGAGGAAAGTGGAAACAGACACATAGCCTAAAAATGGCTCGTGCTACCATGAGAGGCCTATTTTTATCCATTCCTTGTGTGATGTGTTGTCTTTACTTCAAAGTATGTTAGTGCAGCTGAGTCAAGTAGTGAATGTGGATGACATTGAAAGGTCAAATGTTAATCAGTCCTGTTTTTCATTTAGGCAGGACCTCCTAGATATAGGGGGTCCATCTGCTTTGTATTACGCAGCCTTTTCTGTAAGCGGTAGAGCTTTTTTTCTCCAGCCATTAAGTGTGAATCGGAACTACAGTCCAGATTCTGTGAAAATTGGCTCAGGCAATTTGCTGTGTCAAAAGACCTGCTGTGTCAAGACCTTATGACTTCTTTGTACTTGTTCTGGAACAACATTTGCTAGTAAGGTAGCCATTACTTAAATGGACCAAGCAGACTTAATTACATTTTTACCACCTAAGCATTAAAAAACACACAACTCATTACAGAGTCAAAGTGCTGCTGAAAAGCAAGAGGAGGAGGAAGTGCAAAGACTAACGATGAAGGATGTTGAAATTTGATTGCTGAATCTTTAGGATGTCAGTATTCTGTTAATGGCTAAAGCTCGACATTAGCTGCAGCTGCTTCACAGTAAAAGCTTTCCAGCAAAGTCAATTGAATATGGCTTTACTGTGAAGCATCTACAGTCTGTGTTCTGATCATTAATGGTGCCATACCTTCATTTTTATCAAAAATAGGTTAAAGGTGATTTAAATCTGCGTTTGTATGTTGTTTGTATGCATGTATGCATGTATGTATCATCATTAAAAATTAAGTGAAGATAATACCATTATCACAACCACAGTCACGGCATAAAGCTGCATTCACAACAAACGTGATAGACATGAATACGCTTTTATCACGCCGCTTGATCGCATTTGTCACATTTTTGATCATCACTGCATTGCTTCAATCACAGGTAGCAGCTAAGGAGGCTCGCTCAGTAAAGCTAACCCTCGGCTCAGCCTTCTTTGCTGTTGTGCTAAATGTGAAGTCATGCTAGTGCTAACCAGGGATCTGAATGCTTTTAAAAGAACAGAAATTAGCTCTCAGATGATGTGTGTGGCTCTTAAAAGAGCCGTTTTTTTGTAGTGAGATCAGTCCGTCAGTGATTTAGCCTCTGAAGCCGTACCGTGTGCTGCCCAGTCTCCGGTAGATCGGACCGGGATACGCTTCACTTTGCACTGACGGCTTTCTTCTTCTTCTGGATTTCCAGCAGACTAGATGCCTAAAGGCACCTCGCTGCCATCCACAGGTCATAGTTATCCATAGGAATAGTCTGATTTCCCCCAAAGACTGCAATAGCGGCTTCGGTGAGCCCCTGGATGTGTCACAGCAAACTTTGATGACACTTACTGCAATCTCAAAGCTGATTTTATGTTGCGGCGCGATGCCGCCTGAAAAGTTCAAAATTTTCAACTTTATTCACATCGCTTCAGACGCACCATTCGCACCACCTCTGTCTGAATTGCGTGTCATCGCACCATTTACACTGATTTTCAATGTAGTGTTGCCGCTCAATTCGTGTCTATCACGTTTTTTGTGAACGCAGCTTTAGAGTTTCCTGTTCATTCCATATTTTCCAGGGAAGAGGTTGTAAAGTAACTTAAAAATGAGAACTTCCCGACATCCTTGGTTGCCTATAACAGCCCTTTGGACTGTGGAAAATTTACCCACGCACCTCAACAAAGTTCCGTAGAAAACACTTAGCGTAAGGATGATCCCAGACAGCCATAAATCCGACTCTCTTCCAGATCAGTAAACTACTTGCTGCTGTTACCCAGGACAGCCGCCAACCTTAAGTCCATCTCCTGGCTGCTGCTGCTAAATGTATGATGGAAACACAGCATGTGTGGACTCTGTTGAGGTTGCCACTTGCTGACGTTAGCGGACTCTGTTTCTAAGATAACCTTAGCTAATGTTTCACACTACTGGCTGTAGGAGAGCTGAAAAGGCAAGGGACTTGGGGGTGTGCAAAATATCACATACTTTGGATTTTCCCAGAAAATTTGTCTCGCATTCTTTACATAGAGGTCAGTCCACAGGCTCTCATAGGCAACCGAGAAAGTTGGAGACGGTCTCATTATTTAAGGTATGCTACAAATCTTAAAATGCATGTTAAAAGTTACACACAGGTCATTGATTGGAACAAACAAACCAGAGATCACAGATCAAAGATCACAAACATTTACAATTTACATGTCAAAGATAAGAAGAAGGTTAGTGCTTGCTGAGATCTCAAAAATATCATTGCTCTTTTTGTAGATTAACTGGTGTGACAAATGGTACTTTCAGAAAATTGTGGAATATCATAATCACAGTGTGCAGTTGGCATGCATAACAATGTCTGTAGTGAGGCGTAGAAACTGTTGCTATTCATCTGCTGTCCCTGTGATCTCAGATGGTCCCAGATGGCTTTGCATTCTCACCACACAGGCCATCCAATTAAAACTTTTAACCATCATAATAGTGGATTGTGTACAGGTGTTGTAATTCTTTTGTTATTCATCATTGTTTCTCATATTAGGATAGTAGTTGCTTACTTTTCTTCTCTCCACTGACATTTAAGAGTAATAATTGTGTGAAGCAGCTGTAAGTGGTTGAGATGTTGATAAGATACAAACAGATCATTTTTTAAGTTTATGTAACAGTGTGTTATATACTGTATAACAAACTTGTCTTAATGTCAATGGCATTACTAGTCCAATCACATGAAAATACATGGTTGTTTTCGTCCAAACAACATACTGTATATACAGGGTTTTTTGTGCCTAATGAGTTGAGTGCTTTCTCATGACATGTCTGCTGGTAGTGTGGGAAAACGTTTTGTTCAGTATTCGTGCAGTATCTGCAGTGCAAGACCTTACTGTTTTTGTAATAAAAAACAAACATTCTAGATCTGAAATAATTACCCTTTCATTAATTGATCTTTAAGCTAAAATGCCAAATGTTTGCTGTTTCCCACTTCTTGAATGTGAGCATTTGTTGCTTATCTAAATTATACTGTATATAATTTTGAATATATCTGGGTACAGCTGGGCAATATGAGAATATATATGTTAAAACAATTAACAAAACTTGTTATATATATATATATATGTTTATATTTCAAGGCTGAAAAATCAGCAGACTGCTTTACAACAATTCCATGACACTTCACATTCTGATCCTTTCATGTTAGGTTCATTTTGCATTTAAGTTCTTAATAAAATAAGAAAATACTCAGAACGTTACTTTTTTAGTATTACAGAAATATGCTTTCCATATGGTTATTACATATAGGAAATGTATTTCTTGAATTTCCAGAAAACATGCTATATCTTGATACATATTGATAGGAAATGACCTATGTCGGAATAGAATATTTTGGCCATATCGTCCAACCCTATTTCTGGATTTTGGAGTTCCCCTTGCGCTTGCAGCACTTGTTTACCAAAGCCTCATATATTAATCTAGTGGTCATGCCATACAGTAAGTTTCATGAGTAATAAATAGTATTGATGCTCTGTGTAGTGTTTTGACAGCATAAGTTTTTGGGGGTATAACAACACTTTGTATCATTTAGTATTACTCAATGCAGTGTGCTTCATCCGATGCATGGGATGAATCAAACAATTGACCATGTAATTTACTCTATTTGTCAAACAATACAGTGATGTGGTTGTTCAGCTCAAGTGATGTCTTCTGTTTTGATACCACATGCTGTTTTTGTTGCATTGTAAAGCACTGGTTTTGTTTTGCATCATCCTGCTGATGAACCACACAAAATGGGACAAAACTCTATTGTTTAATTTTGCTCTCTGAAAGATTGTACTTTCATAAAGTTGAGTGTCATAGTAATTTGAAATATGAGACTCATTCTCAGATTGTGCTTATTCCTGCAGTGTTGAGAATATATACTGTGACATATATTGTGATGCCACTGTCATGCGTCACATCCAACTGTGAATTTTTTGGATCATTTCAGCCCGAATAGATCCGTGTTCTACAGTTGCCAGTTTCGGGTTATTACATCTTTTGTTTTAGATCTTAACATAGATTCTGTATGGAGTCTCATCCCGTGTTATGGCACAGTAGACTGTTTTATCACATCTTTTGTAATAGTTTATGTACCAGGGAGTTGACAGGAACATGCGACAGGCGCAGTGCCTTGGCTTTAGCCAGTCAGCAGAAGTGCACAGATGACGCACTGTTTCATTTCAGACAAGCGCTCGATGCAGACAAATGGAGCAACGGCTCACCAACTGGTGTCATTCTTTTTGCTTGTCATTGCCAACCTATTCTTTTCAGGTTCACATCTAATTAGAACTCTCTCTCTCTCTCTCTCTCAATCTCTCTCTCTCTCTCTCTCTCTCTAACTCACTCACACACACACACACACACACACACACACACACACACACACACACACACACACACACACACACACACACACACACACAGGCTGTACCAGAATTGATGCAGAACATTACATGAAGGTCAAACATTCAGCTGTCTTATCAGGCTGGACTTAAATGGCACATAACTCGATGCTTCAAAAATAGAAGAAATGTGACAAATTCACGTAGCTTATGTAGATTAAATATTGAATGCAAATGAACAATGAGCCAGTTCTCACACTGGGCTTAGCCTGGATTCAGAAACAGTACTTTATATCAGCAGTGCAGGCAAGAAAACCTATCCTTTAGGAGATAGAAAACATTTCCTTCCAGTCGTGCATTTACTTGGATATTCACTATTTACACTTAACATGCTGTAGCACTGTTGCAGACTGTGATTGGTGATGGGATGGAAATATGTGTCATTTGACAGTTGTAAAGCTCTTCTTTATTTATGTTTTTAGAGAACCAATTGTGACTTTGCGTGTTTTAGCTTGCACTTTTTCTTTCACGGGAAGGTTGTCAGCACATCATAGCATATTCCCTGTGTTTTTTTTCCCCTAAAAGCTTCTTCCCTCAAGGGAATCTCAGTCCAAGCCATTACCAGTATAGTGAGAATACAGTTATGAAAGCACATGGACAGTCAGAGATGTTGTGTGCACTTTCAGGTGCAAAAATCATGCTGACTGTTAGAAAGGATTAGAAATCACAATCAAGTCACTTTGTCAGGCCACTCCAGCAGGTTGTTTTTACCTTATGAAAGGGGTATAGACAGTTAACAACTGGCAGTTGGAACCATAACATTTTTTTAAGGCTGACTTTATGGCAGTTGTGTCAAGGCCATTTTTTGCTTCCAGAAACAAAAATTCAGAAGCTGACCATGTGTTGATTGTAGCAGTGAAGACTCTAACACAGGAACCCTTATTGCCAATAGCTGGGCGTGTTAAAGCACAACAGTGAATGGTGGAAAAGTGCATGCCTTGCATTTCGTCTGCCCTGCTGATATGGCAGATGGATAGGATTTTAGGGAGTGGGGGTGGGGTACTTTGGACAGTGAGGGACAGATATGACAGCTCTTCGTCTGTGGAGGGCTACCAAGGGCCTTGGCTATGAGCACCTAGTGTGTCCTCCTGACAGAGCCTTGATGCCATCATAGACTATTAACGTTGACAGAATGTCATCATGTCACACTGGAGATCATGGTCAAACAATGAATAAGTAAGAACAGAATATAAAGATGGCACACATCTAACAAATAAACAGGATTTATATAATACCAGACTGAAGATTTCTTCCCTCTTATTTACATCACTTTTACATAAAATTTCTTCTGAGTTTAAATATAGGCTATACAGATGATTCGACATTTGCAATAATTCCCCTGCTGTCCTGTCTTGTTCTCTGGCTTTTGCTTTGTGTTGTCTAGAGAGCCTTAACCGCTAATGTTGGAGATATTTTTCAGGGGGCTGTTATTTGATTAAACTTGAATGTATGACACAAGTGAAGACAAGTGACTCTAATAAAGCCCTTTAATGCAATAATTCAGTGACTGAATTAAGGAGGCAAGGCTTAAAAGAGTGCTGTTCTCACAACTAGAAAACATTTAAAGACTTAAGTATGAGCCTACTTACTATAAATTATTTACTCTCAGGGCTCTAGCTTGTGCTTGTGAAATTCTGAAATACGGGGACAATGTTTCATATGGTCAGACTGTACAGAAACCATCATATATGTTTAAGGTCTGTGCTGTTAGCAAGTGAGATGTTTAGTCAACGAAATCCAAATTTCTACAAGCATGCGAGTGTTTATTCTCTACTACGATATGAATCAAGCTTTTGAAAATTTCAAGGATTTTATTAAAGTAAAACATAAAAAGATGTAGCGCTTTATTAATACTAAAAGCTGATATTGAAATAATATTGCAATCTGTATTACTATTTTTTCAATTTATCATTATTAGTCGTGTACCGTAAAAACACTCTTGACATTTTCCAATATACCTTTTTCAATATTAAACACATAATCATATTTGCTTACCATGCTTGTTATATAAGTCAAAATATATACTATTGAAGAAAACTCCCAATAGATGAGGCTGAAATTTTTAATATTTTCCATGACAGGCATGGCTTTACTCTCTCTCTCTCTCATATCTGTGAACAAGTAAATGAAGTAACAGGGAATGAAGGATGACTGGGCCTTTTGAACTTGCTTTTAATGGAATGTCCGCGCAGTGACCGAAATGATAAGTTGTTTCCTGTATCCTGTATATAAATATGGGCTATGATAATATAAATGACCCAATATGTAGTTGCACATTACCAGCATTCATCAGACTCACACTAAGTATGTTTCAAGGTTACACACTGTAGTGCAGAGCTGTCAAATTTTCCTAACTGTAGTCAGAAAGTAATGGGATATCAAAGCATGAGGATACAGAATGGTTTAGGTGGTGGAGGGAGGGGAACTCATTCGGTCAATCTGTAATACATGGAATTTATTGTATATTTAATGTTTATGAACACCAGATAAAAAGGCTGCTTTCCATTTCAACAAGGTATACAGGTTATTTTCCACTGCAGCACATCAATGGGTGTGGTAGATCCTTTATATCAATAAATATTTTTATGTTTTATATTTATAAGGACAGCTATACAAGCAAAGAACAAGCCTCAAACACTACATATCATAACATTTACAGCCTGAGCTAATTTGCAATATTTATCGCTAGATGGGGTTCTATTAGAAGAAAAACAGTACCACATATGCCATTACACAAGACACAAACATAAATATTAAGTACACGTTGATATAAATGTGCTATAAATTGACATAAAATCCTAAAGGATGGCACCTGATCTCCAATAACTACATGCCTGATCAGATTCAGATACTTGGATTTAAAGTGATCCTAGTTTTGATCCATTGTAAGTTATGTGGATAAGGCGAAGGTAGAAAGCGGCCTGTCCAAAGGAGATTTTATGAAAGAACATTTTACAATTGCCCATAGATCAACCCAGAATACGTGAGCCAGAGATGTTTAACTGTGTCGCTGAGCACCTTAGGAAATCCTTGCATATATATGTTTGCATTTATAAATTTAAAGATGTTAAACCTTGCATAAAAATCTTTTTCTTTTTAGATCATGGCAATAGTGAGATATCTCCAACTCCCAATCCCAATTTTTTATTGCATGGTTATGTATCTCATCTTAATAAGCTATGTACAGCTTTTTTTGGGCAAAAAAATCTTACAATCCTATAGTCTAACATAAAAGCTCTGCCGCCCAAACATAAGGGTGATGGCTCCAAGCAAAACCATACAAATAATAATTATTTCCAAGATTTAGGTAAGGGAAGATTTGAATACGGGCATTGTTTGACCGGAGAAGGTACTGCGTTATTTTGGTCAATAGCTTTCCCAGCCCTACCAACCAACACTTGATTTTTGAAGCCCATAGCAATATCAATATATCAAAAAATGATATGCCAGTGTTTCTTCCCTTCAGCATCATACCAGCACCAGCGCAGGCCACAGCGCCTACCTCTACCTTTCCGTGAAGGCTATCTTGCTGAACTGCTATGTCTCACACGTTTGATGTCCACACAAACAGCATTGCCGCTGTCGCACTGCCTGCCAGCCCTATCTTTCTATATTGACTTTGCCTTTGATAATGACCATCAATAATAAAATGTTTCATTCAATGCATATGCCATTTATATTTATTTTACACAGAAAGAGGTTAAGAAATGTGTGCAAGTGTTTCACAATAAAAGTGGTAACAAATGAAATGATTCCATCCACAGAAATGCTAGAGGCCTTTTATTTTGAAACATAAACTGTTGAGTTAAATAAATACATATAAATAAATAATGACATTCTAGAGATAAAGATTTTGAAACTGCAGTTGTAGAGAGTGAAATATTGACAATTGACAATGTTGACGATTCATTATACTTTCTCATCTCTTAATTTTAATACATACACTTTACAATGTTGTTAAATAACGCTACACGAAAAAAGCTTAAAAAAGACATTGTGATCGGTGATTGGTATGAGCTGATACTGCTTATAGTGATCAACCCCAAAACCGTAATCGGACCACGCTTACTGTTTGCAATATTGTTACACAAAGTATTAGGGCAGGGAAAGATGGAAAAACTACAGCAGTAGTTGATTTATTGTTTTATTTTTATAACTTCCATTACTGTGTTCTGTCTGTAAAGTGGGATTTGGTAATGGCATTAATTCATCAATTCAAGGAATGATCATTGTACTCTCTTAATAAAATCCCCTCATTCTCTGGCACTTAATGAACCTGGCACACTAATTCAAACTCCTTACGTACTATGGATGCAGTTGTTTAGTGCTTTGAATTACACAACTCATGTTTTAGGTTTTTGGCAATATTGTATTCCTAGGGATCAAACTAACAGTCTACTGTAGAGGTGTCACTGCCATGTTCATCTCCTAAATCCGGTTGTTGTCAGCGCTAAGTCATAACTTTCTGCTTTTAGAACTCCTTGGTCATAGTTGAAACATTTTCCTTCACTGCCACCCTTTGTTTCTGCCTACCAGGAAGAGTCAAGAGAACCCTATGGGCATAGCAAGGTGAGATTCATGCTGTAGCTCCTCTAAAAGGGCAATGATTCATGAGGCTGGCGCTCCTGTCCCTGGGGCTGGAAGGAATAGCTGGCATTATCTTGTGCAAATGGGTTTGAAAATGCTCTTGGCTAGGTTGACCAGGGCACTGATTTATAGCTCAAGATGCGCTGAGCAGTTAGGCAGTCTTTTCCAGCATAGGTATGAGCCCATACCACCACTGCATGCAGGAACACGCACACCTCACACCTCCTCACTTCAGTGTTCACAATCTGTGCATCTTCAGTGTATGTTAACTCTGGCCATGTATTGAGAAGAGAAAAAGAAAGAGAAAACAGAATTGTGGAGTGAAAGAAATAGGCAATTGTTCTTAATACGTCAACCACAAAGATAAGCAGTTTTTCCACCTATATCTTTCTTTGTCAAGACCTATATATAGATATGAACCTTATCAATGACATAAAGTAGAAACCACTGTCACAGAAATAGAAATTGCCTCCTGAAAATCGTTACTTTTAAACTTGAATCTAAAGATAAAATTCTTCTCTCTCATAGTGTGAAATACTGTTGTTAGGCCCTTCTGGATTTTTGAGTCTTAAAGGCTGCTGATTGCTTTATGTGTCTTCCTACCTAATAAGCTATATATCCATTACTGAGCATTGGAGCCTCCCAGCAGTTTGTAATTTCTACTTTCAGCCAAGTAATGTTGCCTTCAATATTTGAGATTAATAACTGAGAGGGTTAAAATTGTGCAGATTTATTTAAAGCCTTCAATTGTCACAAAGCAATTAACGTGGCAAACAACTTCACTGAGCCCCTCAGAAGAGTTATGAATTTTGTAGTCCTTTATAAGTCTGACAAACTCCTGTCTGATTCCCACGCTGGTTCCTCATTACACATAGGTGGCTTAACACGCAAGCAGGTATCAGTCTGTTTTCACATCAAGCATGCCCTTTCCTGTGATTGTGTTTAGCCTTTTCTCATCAGGATAGCAAGGCCTGGTGGAACCAGGGGGCGGGAAAGTCAGACTGCAAACAAGGGTTGCACAAACCGGATTTGACTTGCTTTGTGAAGCGTTTGAAATGCAAACTGACAGGGAATGTTTTAGCCAACATCACCTGCTTCTAGTGTTACAGTCCGCCCCATTAGAAAATTCCCAGTCCTGTCTCCCCATAGTTACATAAGATCTACACAAAGTCAGGGAGGGAGCTCAAGTCTCTTCTCTCCAAAGAGTCACTGGAACTCCCAGAGGATCTGTAACAGTTGCATTGGGTTTTTAATGAGTGACATCTAAAGTCTGTATGTCTCGGAGGTCTCCACATGGTGTCTGTCCAAGCCACCATCCATCTTCTAAACTTCCTTCTCCCTCACCCTCTCCATCAGAAAATCACCTTTTCCAAGCTGTATGCTAATGTTTCTAAATGGTGTACTTACGAGTGGATTATTTAAAAGGCTACGTGTCAGACAGATCTTTATCTTGCGGCCTGGCAGCTTGACTCGGACTCACTCGGCTTCCTGTCTCTGCATGTTGATTAGCTTGTTTTTCTTTCCCTTCCTTGCTTTGCTGTGTAGCCTTCTGTGCTAACTAACCTCATGTGATTTGGGCCAAGTTAGAGAACTTCCAGGGCATGGTTAGTTATTGTTCTCTTCTTGTCTTTTACAGGAGTGAATGGAACATACAAAATACTACTTATATGTTTTGTGCACAAAATAGACAATATGATGGTCGTGTAGGTAGGATGAGGATTTGGATTACTTTTAGGCTGACGATATACCATGCACTACATACTCAATATGTATACTGTTGTTCATCAGACTTTTATGTGAATAAACAGTAGTATGTATCTTTGGAAGCACTGAGCTGTAGTTACCACCTCACTTCCTGAGAGCCTCGTTGCGGGTTGGAGACTTGTAACCATGGTTACCCGTACCAACCTCAGCTCTACCGGCATCCCCAGATAATGCTTAAATTACTGGAAAAGGTAAGCACCTAGTCCAGTAAAATCCGTCTGATCCTAATTTGCATTGAGGGGATTTGTGCTTGCATATTGTCCAGTGTTTGCATACTGCACTAGTTCACCAGAAATAGTATGCAATTCACATACTATTGGTATCATACTAAGGTCTCACACATACTAAAAAATCTAAAATACTGTTTTAGCCTACTACATAGCATGTCACTATGGCATTTCGAACACAAACTCAACCTTTTGATCAGCTTACTGTTCATGGCAAAATATTGCTGGTACATAACTTTTCCCTTGATTATGGTGCTTTGGATATGAGGCAAAGCAAGGTAATAATTATTGAAGTGAATTTATTCAGGTATTAAAATTTAGAAGAAATATCACATCAAGGTGAAAATGGAAATGTGAATTATCCATAATTACTTTTCAAATATCAAACTCGAAATTACAGAAGATGTGAAGACATGCCCACCTAAACAAAGCTTATGAGATACTGCATGCATTATTACAGCAGCCATTACGACTCTTTTCTAGGATTTTAGTGATTTTCAGGACATTATGCCTTGTTTTATATTTAGCTCTTTGTTCTAAAAACTGATAAAAAAACAAGGCTAATGCAAGTACAATTAACAAGAATATGCAGCAGCATGGTTAAATAAAGGTATTTCTCACTTTTCCTTTGCAACAACTGGTATCTATGCTTTTGTACCTGCAGGAAGCAGTCAGGCACTTTGATCCGATCTGAAAGTAATGTGCAGACATGCTTTATCTGCCAAAGGAAGCATTGCAAACAAACAAACAAACAAACATCAAAGTAAAGTCCAGCAAGTTGAGAAATGAGTAAGATTATTGTAATTAAAAAAATAATTACATTTCTAATAGAAGTAAACCATTGGATGATATCTCTTAGGAAGCAGGGAACACTGTAAGACACTAAGGAGGCATACTAAAAGTGTAAAGACTGTTAACTTAATTTGTTGTTTTTTTAAATGGATGTAATACAACAACCTACCGAACGAAGTCCCCAGAAAAGTAGTTCATGAGTGGGGTTGGAAGTTTTGATGACAGATGATCGAAGGCTATGCTTCAGATCTACTACCAATAGGCTACCTTTTATTTGTATCAGTCCACTAGTCCTTTGATGTTGGGTTGAGTCCGGTTTGATATATAGCATGTCTCAGACGATACAGCTCCAGAGTGCACACATTCAACTTAAAGTGAGTCTTATGTAAGATCAGTAAAACATGTTAAATATAATTGACAGCTGCATAGCTCTGCAATAACAGCCATCATTACTGCTTTCCTTTGATGGTTTCATATTCTATTTCATATACAGCATATGGTTATATATACTGTGAAGTTCAATAAGTAAAGAGCATCAGTTTCCTGTGGCATCACTTCCTAACTGCTGTGGTAGAAGGTTTTGGACAGGATTTGACTGTCTTCTTAGCTAGCATTACCAAAATTAAGTTTATGTTACAGAAAGGACAAAATCAAAGTAGAACAAAGAAACCCCCTCCACCCCCATACCCCAACTCTGCTAACCAATGAATGCCAATAATTATTAGTAGTTGATTGTAACCGTGGGCTTCTCACTTACATTGGGTAATGGTTCCAGTGTTTTAATGGACATTCTTGACTAGAGCTGCAAGGATTAAAAAACAACAACTAATTCACTAAATAAATTAATAATCCTACACATCAGAATTTGGCTAAAGTGGTTACAACTATGTTTGTAGCTGTTCACTTTTAATAAGATCACCCAAGCAAATAGGGGACAAGGTTATAAACGCAGGGACTTTCCATGCCTTGGGGTTAAAGGTGTTAAGGTCCCTGGTTTTGATTGAGGAACAACAATCTTGAGTCCTCCAAAGAAATGTGAGTGCGAACAAACAAAAAATGATTTAGGTGACGGGCAAAAATAATTTGTGGTTGTCTGCATATTCATTGCTGTTTTTTTCCTATTATGCAGAGGTTAATTTACATTTTAAGCAGCATATCATGGTCAAGGACTCTGTGTACTTCCTCCCATGAGCCTCTGGAGCATTCCAATGAGGAAAGAGATGAGGCTATTGATTAGAGACTGACCTGTGGAGGTAGCAGATGAGCAGTCACTCAGTTCTAAAGCTTCAAAGGGAGGCACAGCAGTGATTGACCTTGTTCAAACTAAATTAATACAACAAAAAACGTTTATTTTGTAATAATCAATTAATAACTTAATTGGGTTTGTCAGATCAATGGAATTATTTTACTGTGAAGTTGTTAAGGAAAGGCATGCCTTTCAACTTCCAATTTGCCATGATGTCTTGCCAATTAGCTCACTCCCTCAGGCTTTCATCTGCAGGATTTCTTTTATCAAATATGTTAAGTTCAAGTAAATACTTGTCAAAATACGTCAGTCCATCTGGGTTAATAAATAGCATGTGTTTCTTTGGATATGTGACAATCTAAATCAGCAACAAGTGTTACTGTTACTGTCATACATGTGAAATGTTTTAATAATTGGTTGTGAGATTCACACCTTCATTGGTTCTTAGATAAGTAAAAATTGTGTAGATGTAGTGACTTACTAAAATCCTTTTATCTCTAAAAAGCCACATTTTCAAGTCTACAGAACTGATGTGTTAGAGATGTGTTGGACATCTATATGTTATGACAAGGAGGGCACAAGAGTGATAAATTATCCACTGGTAAATTGGAAAATGTAATTACCAGCCTATTATTTTTCCAATAATGGAATTTCAGCAGGTAATTACAACCAATATTAGATACTGGAGTGTTCAGTAGGATATTGTGTTTTTCCACATATGTTGAGCAATTTCCGTGAATGAGAAAACACTTATTGTAATTTCACTGGGATGTGCAGAAGTGAATATATAATTTTTCTGTGAGTGCATCCCACTCTGGTGCTGCTAGGCACCCTAGGCTACAGAATGATGAATTCATTGTTGCTCCTTATTCATCGGTGCATCTTTTTTTTAAAAGATTGTTTTATGGCCGTTTTTTGCCCTTATTATAGAACAGGGGAGATAGGAAATGGGTGCGAGAGGGAGTGTTCGACATGCAGCAAAGGTCCGCTGCGTCAAGGACTTTTAGCCTGTGTATATTGGCCCCATTGGTGCGTCTTTTTATTATGTTTAAAGACCACACCGGTGTTTTTGCATGTTGAGCCCATTCTGGAAAGTGCTTGTGCTGTGCTATGTAGCAGCTCCAAAGCAGCTGGACTCAGTTTCATTCAACACTCTGCAGGTGCTGGCACTTAAGGCATGGTATGTGGTGCGTTGGTGTACTCATGGGAAAAAGGAACACATGACACTTTGGAAAACTTTTGTTGCTGTCAAAATCAACCAAATTCAACAATCAACAAGCAAAGTATTTGGTATTGGTTAGCCTACTGCATGTTTTTGCCCTTTTGGGCTTTCTGTTTAATGCACTTTGTGGAAAAATTATGAACATGAGGTAGACAGTCTGGAAAATAGACATCAGCTGATATTTAAAGTAATTTTCATTTCAGTCTCAACTGAATGTTATATTTGAGGAATTCATCTTTACAATCTTTTGGGGCCTCATTGCAAGTGAAGTGTGGATTATAGTCCAATTAGCATAGTGTCAAACGGTACAGTTAATTTGTATTAGCTGTAGCATTGCATCACTAGTTTTGAATCAAAAAGCCTCACCACAGAGAGTTAAGCTCACCATTATATTGCATGCTTTGCTCAAAAGTAAAAATTGCAAAGTTGGCTATAGACAACACATTTTCAGCAGTAAAACATAATCATTAAAGTATATTCGTACAATCATAGAGTGCAGCATTAACAATAAGCTATTTACCAAATCACAACACCCTGTGCAATGGCTGTATCAATGTGGGGTGTAATTCAGAAGTTATAATAGTCAAGAAAATTGTAGTGCAGGCTGCAATTCATCATAATATATTCAAATATGAACTGAATACAAATCTTGTAAAGCCTGACAAATTGCCCATATCTAAATCAGAGATGGAAAGCTGTGAAATTAAACAGTTCTTCTGTGTGATACATTTCAAGGTTATCTCCGTCATTAAACGATGGGAGAGACTGACACTTCAGGGTTTATGCTGGATCTTAAAGAGTGCTGCGGCAGCCACAGGACCACATCTCAGTAGGTGTCGGTCCTGAGGCTCTTCTCCCCTCTGGTGCACTGCTCTAATGTGAGCATGTGCTGCTTCACATTAGCAGGAGCAACAGTGCAGCTGCCATTTGACTAAGCTGTTTAACAGGCCAACGCAATGTTTGTGTGTGATGCTGACACAAGACGAGCAGTGAGAGCCTGTGCAGAAGACTGGATACTCTAGCACATGTCAATAAACAACCAGGAAGATGAGGATTATATTGCTCTTGTCAATCTAGACAGTCAGTAAATGGCAGGTTTGCCTCAGGACTACTCTAAATAATGCAGTATATTGGCTGTTGTTGTATAGGTTATTAATCTTCATAATAAGGATTAGACCCACTAGCAGGGTTTGATAATAACAATTGCCCTGTCGCTCAGGGCTAGTTGCTCTAAAAAAGATTTTAGTCTAATATTTCCCATTGATTGAGTCTGTTATCGTTGTCTCTCTGCTCTGTCCACTCCACTTGTTTTGTCCCCTTTTGTACCAGTGAGATTGCACATAAGATCCATTTGTAGCATATTGTCTGTAAAATGGGAATTTACTATGAATTGAATTGAATGTATTAGGTTAAAGTGCTTTCTCATATATTTGAAAATGAAGTGGTGCTGATGTCATCTGTCCATTGTTGCTCTCTGGAATAATTGTGAATCCATTTTGTTTTCATTCATTCATTCATCTTCAACCGCTTGTCCCTGTCGGGGTCTCGGGGGGCTGGAGCCGATCATTTAAATCAATTATTGACTATTGATAAGAGTTTGCAAAGCTTTTCCACACCGGCCTACCCTTAAACAAATAAAACAATTATTTTTCCCCTAGGTTTATTAAATAATTACTCTAAATGGATAGATATGCAATTCAGTATACTGTTGAGTTTTTTGACATGATCAAAATGTTTGAAGATCTACTGGCTTATTTCATCAAATAAATGAAAATATAATATCTATCTTGATGAAATAAAATTATAGAGGTTTTTCATTTTGTGGATGAACCCACGCAAGCTGCTTTGGACATGTGCCACTTAATTAGTGATTCATTAAGTCAAGAAACAATGAATGTTTACCATGTTATAAATAGTAGAGTTCATTCTATACACTCTGCCTCTCATTGTTCATTCATCTTGAAAGGTTTGAGTTGATATTTGCGTTTCACAAGGGAATCAAACTCTTTGATAGGAACAGGCTGTAAGATTGTGAGAGAGAATAGGAGCCCATTTGAATATTAAAATTTGTTCTGACAGCCTTTCTGGTGGATGCCACCTCAGAGTTAGTCAGAGTGGCACTTGGACCAAATATGACATCGTGTCATTTAGTAACTCTGACAAACAAAGAAATGTTGCATGTTGTTTGTTTCATTGTGTAACCACTACCAAGGTTGAAAATTATGGACATCATACCATGTATAGGCAGACGATTACTGTGTATAGCAGATGTATCTGGCTGACTTTAGAAAATGACTGCAAACAGACTAAATGGCCATGCTGTAAGCAAAGGCGGCAGCATCTAGTATATGTTGGCTCACTCCCACATCAGGTCCCATTAACATGAGCAGCCATTCTCTGTGATTTTGAATGTAAGTGCTGATTACAGTTGCAGAAATGATGATCCTATCTGTTAGGTAATAGGGCTAACTTGTGAATACAAAATGTGCAGCAAGGCCCAATTAATATTATGGAGTTGTTAAAAATAATATATTTTAAATTATTCAGAGTCAGTTAAAGGAACACTAAGGGATTTCCCAAGGATTTCCCCTACAGGCTCTGACTTGCCTTGTAAAACAGCCAGTATAACAGCATAATAATTCATGGAAAGATTAATCTAGTTCTTGAAAAATGATTAATTCAGTTTGTTGCCTGTCTAACTAAAAATATCAGCCTCAATTAAAACTCCTTTGTCTGTTTTATGCGCTCTCCATCTTGAAAAAGCCACATAGTTCTTTTTTCTGTTTTTGCAAGTCTTTCTGTTATTGTTCCTTTAGGCCTAACTTTCTCAGACTCACCTATTCTGTCAACCAGCAATGGTCTTTGAGTGCAGACGCAGTAGTCAGCTAACACACTGAAAATAGTTTAATCCCCCACTTGACAATCAAAAAGTTTTCCTTTTTTCTAACTTAAAATCCTTGTTTGTTGCTAGATTGTGCACTCATCTCAAGGTGTTTCTGCATTTCTATAAGAGAATGAGAATGCTTTGCAGCATTAAACAGTAGAAAATGCGGGTTAACCCCTGGGGACAAATGCAACTGAAACCTAATGGGCTTCTTATGGTTGAATGGCAAAAATACCCTCTTAGCTAAATGTATTTTTTGACAACATAAATGCAGAGCAACAAACATTAAGGTTAAAGGCCTTTTTTCAAGTGCTTTATGACATCAAAGATTTTTTATTGTATGTTCGTCTCGATATGGGATGCCTCGTGAACCACCCCAAGATACGTCTCATCAATCTACTACGAGAGAGTGGGCTTCTTCACCGGCTGTCTGACATTCTTTTATTCTGGCCCTGTTGGGAATGGTGATTGGATCCCAGTCAACCAGCAATAGATGGATTGGCCCTCAACCAGGATGATTGAGTGGCGCTGCTGTCTATGCACGTGTATATAGCTCTGTGTGTAGTGGTGTGTGGTTGTGCATGCTTACCCTGTATGCACTCTGCTCCCTCCGAACAACGGCACATCTGTGTCACTCCATCTCCTCTCCCTCATTTGAATTTGGAGTTCTCTTAATCATCCTCAGCAGTGCTGTGCTCTTTCGCAGGCTTGTGGGCTGCAGAGTGGGAAAATATTCTTGTGAATGAGTATTCTTGATTTAGCCATCAAATTATTACCAAGACACAGCTGAATGTAATCCCAGTGGAAATGAGCAAACAAGATGACTCTTTAAGAGCGTCTGTAGTGTAAGATGAGGAAGTACGAGATGTGAAAAAACGGGAAAACGTTATTTAACATTCATGAAACAACTGATATCAATTCATCTAAACTACATCCATGCTAGATTACTCAAAAATATAATCTTATGAGTTCCACAGAACACACAACAATTTTTATTTTTTAGAAATCACACAGGCTGATCTCAAGGCATGTCACTCATTCTTGTGTGCTGCATGCTGTATTAGTCTATTCCTTTTTCTAATGACTTGGTAATTGCTTTGTCCCTGGTTATTGAGATGACTGCCATGCACTATTACACCAGTTTAATGGTGTGTAACTATTCCCCTTAACAAAGCCATCAATCACAGGTGTTACTATGGTAACAGCATTAGCAATTATGCAGATGTTGTAATCAAATGTATGCCACACCTTGTGAGGTAGTGCAAGTACCACATTCAACTTCCAGAACATGAAGAAGTAGACTTTTTGAGTTTTATGAAGAAAAAAGGGCAACTTTACAAAGGCTGTGAATGTTCTCCTTTTTCAGAGATTATTTTATTGGCTTTTTGCCTTTATTTTAGTACAGCTGAAGATTGATACAAAATGGGGAGAGAGAGAGGATAACATGCAGCAAAGGGCTGCAGGTCGGAGTCAAACCCACGGCCGCTGCACTGAGGACTTTCAGCCTCTGTATATGACGCCTGCTCCAATCACTGAGTCACCGGGCGCCCCGATGTTATCCTTTTTATGGATGCTATTCATAGTTTAATTGAAATGAGGCCTCAAAATTGTCATCCAGGTTTTTTTTTTTCCTCCGTGCTTGAGCTGCGCTTTATGAAAATTTGCATGGTCTGCAGAGCAATCAGCAGGAATTCAATAATCTGTTTTTGTGTAGAAGATTAGAAAATAGTTTGTCAACTTTTGTGAAGTAAAAAGGTGGTAATTTGTCTTTGGCTTGCATGTTGAGAATCTGCAATTAAAAATGGCACATTAAAACACACAGTATTGCATCCGGACAGTTGTTTTATAGTTGGTAGAAAGGAGTACCTTGTAAAAAGGGTTACAGTGCTTGTGAACAATAGCTGGTGTAACCCCGTGCACACAACAGTTAAAAAAGCATCTCTCACCCTAATATAACAACTGTTAGCCATGAATCTCCATCCATGTTATTTGCCAAGGGAGTTGTCATGTGCCATCTTTGTTTATGTTTATATCCCACCATCAGCTGCCGCGAGAGAAACTACAGACTCAACACAACAATGCTTTAAGTGAAATTTCGCTTGGATTGAGTCTTTGCATCAGTCTGTTGATCCATCTACTGATCCTCAATCTTTAGTGTAATGTGAAATCCATTTTTAAGTTCATCTACATCGGTATTCTTTAGTGTTCTTGAAGTGTTCTTGTAGTGTAGTTTTTGTGTACAGTTTTTGTAGCATATTTTTCCCCACATTTTTTCTGTGGGAGTGCAACTTTTAAAGTGCTGTCTACAACTACTTCACTGTTTCTCCACCTTATTAGCAGAATGCCTCTGTGAAATGTTATTGCAAAGCAAACATCCTGGCTTTAAAATATGTTTATGGTTATTTATGTGTGTTCAGACGGCCTTCAGGTCTGAAACTGTGGTTGGGAATGTGTTGGCAAAGTTAAACAATCAAAATTCAAGATAATTTGGGAATTCGTTACCCGATAAATGTCTTTAGCAGGACTTTAGCAATGTTCCTTCATATTTTACCATTGTGGCTGCCCTTTACAAATGAGCAATCTGGCTCTCGGCTCTCCCCCACCAATGGATGGACCTTCAGGGCCATTTATCTGTCTGAAACATGGGAATGAAGGGAGTCTTGACTGAGTATGAGCATAAACGGTTGAACTGAATGTGAAAAGCTTAAATTGCACCGCTGGCTCAAATGCACATTTAAGGAGCAGTACTCGAAATACTGAAAAAAAGTAGACTGGGATTGCCTCCACACGGTTCTCACAGACCGTTCGCCAATACTTGAATTACCAACATTTTTTCACGGCTACATGTACTATAATGCACGCAAACCCGGACCGGCTATCAAAACAAAGGAGAGAGAAACTCGGATTACGACACACAAAGGGAGAGTGACTTAATTATCTGCGCAGTACACCACTACTATATATCTTTACATAGCAAATATTTATTTGCTTCTTTATTAATGCTCTGAGTGTCGAGTTCAGCTCCATTAAATATAAATACCCAGCACTGTCACTTACAAGTACACTTCTATGGCCAATGAGCCACTGTTTAATACCTATTGGGACATGCACATGTATTCCACTTATTTATTATTGTGCCATGCCATTGGTATTCTGGCTACTTTGTAATAAAGTCTTTAGGTATGACATTGTGACAGTCTTTGCTTTGCCCCACTTACTACCCAGCCCCCACCCCTTGACCTCTTCATTAGATAAATAGGGCAGTCTATTCTCTGGCTTTCACTTGTGACGGACAGCATCTGGCCGTTTCCGATACCCACCGTGAGAAATGTGGAAACAAAAGCCTCCCTTTCCTTCACTTTCTCACAGTTTCTTCCCTTTTCTCGCTCCCTTGTTTACGTCTCTCAAAAACTGGGCATTGTATGATATCATATGTTTTTCAATGATCCGCAGATATAACAGGGTGGGACATCGCAGGTGCTGATTTTCCCCACTTGTGGTGTTGTTTTTCAGGAAGAAATGTAATTGATTGGTCACACTTTGCACAAAGACTGTGGTAATACATCCTCCTATGGCAACAATGCAGTACTGGATGCCATTTTCCTCGCACATCTTCATGCATTCCTGTGTGGATTTAGATACATTAGGGGAATTATTTTCCGTGTTATGTCAATGACCCAATACCAGCTCCTCAGCTGATGTTCTCACCACATC
Organism: Echiichthys vipera; assembly: GCF_963691815.1. Classification (NCBI taxonomy): domain Eukaryota; kingdom Metazoa; phylum Chordata; class Actinopteri; order Perciformes; family Trachinidae; genus Echiichthys; species Echiichthys vipera. The sequence goes on from NC_139840.1 coordinate 9,290,626, forward strand.
CTGTGAAACTGCTGTATCGCTTCTCCTCAGTTTTGATTCAAGTCTGACTAAAAGTGCAACTGCCAACTGAGAGGATGAATAATTCTTCGGCAGGGAAAGAACTTAAAAGGAACAAGCTGTATGGTGTATCATCCACCATGTTGGAGAGCCAAGTTGTTAAAACTTTTTCAGAATGGCTGCACTTACAGATAGAGTAAGAAGGATGGTTATAAGCCAGAAGTAGTCGGTGTCTTGTTTATTTTTTCCTATTGGTGATGGGTTGCACAAGAATATTAGTCTATAAATCTTTTTTTACAATACATTTGTTTAGCAGACCTTCAGACTAAATCTCTATTGTGGGTATATTCTGGCCTTTAACACACAAGAAGAAGAAGAAATAAACACAGACATGCCTAATTCATTTAGAAACTTTGAATTTTCCGTAGGAAAAATAACATTATTGATACTGTTGACTTGCTGAAATGTCATGGAAACTGACAACCTAGGGCTGTCTGTTATGATGTGTCTGAAAGCTAAGCAAAAAACATTTAATCAGCACTTCTGTCTCCTTACTGTTTGTGCACTAGTACAGGCAGACAGGCAATCCATCAGAAAGCAAATATAGTGTCACTTAGAAAAGTACTTCAGCAGCAGAGTTGGTGCCACACACATCCATATTTTTAATGTCCATATGTGATGTCTGGTCTGCTTGGCTTGAAATTCAAAACCCTGGGTCTCCCCCCAAGCATAACATGTCATTTGGGGAAAGCTTTCTATGCTCCAAAGCATTCCGCTGTTACTGCATGCATTTTCTATTTATATTTTTTGGAAAATGTTTTATGGGGGGAACTATACCTATTATGATACATGAGACCGTAATTGCTAATTGCTTCTAGGATTCTATTTTCCTCTGGAATGTGTCACATTCTTCACAGTAGGATGAGAATTTACAGAGGGTGGCATCTGAAAAAAAACTGAATTGATTTTTCCATATTCAACCAGCTTCACTAAGATGGCACATAACCAAATGAGGCTTATGCATATTGTTAGATTAGAAGTGCTTTCAGAAAGAATGTTTGTGCCCTCCTCCTTTGCAGCTCATATGGTGTAGGGCAGGCTGACAGTTTTGAAAGAACAGGCCTAGGGGAATGCAGTGCGCACGTCTGATGTCGTCGTATCTCCTTGGTCCAGCACTTGTTCCTTTGGAGCTCTGCTGAACCAATCCTGCTCCTTGTACTTAGCGGACCCTCAGGCCCCACTTTGATCTCCCTTAACAACCAGGACAGCAGTTCAAGCATCTTGTTATATTTGACTGTTTAATCCATCAAATGTGTTTGTCTCAGCAATAGGCTAATGAACATCTCTATCTAGGCCTTGCCGCTGTTGAATAACCCCTGTGATAACAAGCGTATGTAGGATAGACTGGTGTGAAATTATAATAGGGTAATAGCTTGTTTTTGCAAATCGCTAGTGTCCCTATATTGTTAAGTCTGACGCTATACACCTTCACTAAAATACCGTGACTTTGTATGAAGGATAGCAAATGCCTACCATCACAGCAAGCAATTCTAATACAGTGGACTCTGCTCTTAGTTTTTTGGCAGTGTTTTACACAATGTTAGTAGAGCACAGGATTTAGACTCCTGAATCAGCCATTTAGTTTGTGTCCTTCTGCTAGCATGTCCAATACAATCTCCTGTATCAGCCCCCCTGTGGCTAAAATGCCAAGCCACTAAGCAGAATGTCTCAACTAATTAGGAGCTTTAGAGCAAAGCTGTAGAAATGCATCATATGAATAACTTTTTTTTTCTTTCCCTCCTTTATTTCAGACCTACTGTATTGGTTTTTTATTTTGACTTTTTCCACATAAAAACCAAGGCAATTAACAGTCAGACTGACCGATAGAAGATCTAAGTTAAGCCTTCAATTATTGAATTCTTACATCCTAATTAAACTACAATCCTAAAGCTTTCCATAAGACGTTTATGTTTTATGGGAAACTTCTTTAATTGGATGATCCATGCTGATCCGTACTGTATTTGGATGAATTAGAATTTGAAATGAATGTGGCTGTTTGCACCTATGTTGAATGATTGGCAGCTATTTAGAACAAGGCTTTCATCTGAAATGCTGCTGGGTTTTGCAAAGAAAAATGTTAGAATATCTGCAGGGGAAGACTATCTTGAATTAATGTGTTTGAACTAAGGGGAGCTAATACCCCACATGTGTTTGCCCAGATATCTGTTATTATTTAATTGTCTATACTTAAAATTACCTGCTTTTTTAACTACACAAATGTATGTTTTAAAAACTCTGACCTTTGCTACCATCCATATGAATCTGTTTCTAATCACTAAGACATTTTCAACTTTTAAAATTTTAGATTTTTTTATGAATTAACATCACATGGATGGGTGGTTAAGTTTACTTAATAAGCTGTTGGAGGTAATGACATCAACAATGTCTTTTAAAATGTGTTGTGAAAAATCTCATGCAAACTTGATTCTTTGTACAGTTAAATGCATTTCTAACACATCTTTGCTCTTTCCCACACTTATGTAATGAAATCCCACTGGGAGCCATATATTGTTGCAACTAATACAATTTCTACATTCTTCCAGCTCTGTTTCAACTCCTGACAGACATTTTACTAGTTCACATTCTCAGTGCTGCTGCTCCCAGATGCTCAGTTCATCTGATTTGTATTTTCATAGCCATTTGCACCGCACAGTCACTGTCACTTGATGTTCATTTCTTTCAAATTTTGCAAAGAACCTTCCATTAAACCCAAACTATTTTTATAATTTTGGGGTGGCGCTTCTTTCGTCTTGGTGTCATCTTTTGTAGAGGAAAACAAAGCCACCTGGAATCTGTGTTAAATTCATAGGGAGTGGACAGAGTAGACAAGGCTATATCCTCTTCATGAGGATGTATGGACTATCACAAGGATTGTCAGTTCTCATTTGTTTATTTCACGGCATGCGTTCTGGCGACGTAAACTGACTGGCTCTCCTTGAGAGTATCTTGTGCATGTCAGTCTGTATTATTGATGCAGAGAACCATGTAGGAAGGAGAGGCCTTAAGGAAGTCTGTCTCTGTAAGTAGGAAAAACCTCTTTTGCCCCTATTTTCTAACCTTGCGGAACCCATCAAAGATTCCCAGACATGTACACACATTTTCAGCAAAGTCCCATATTTATGTCATGTGTTCCAAACATAAATCTGCAAGTGAGGATCTTGATGCCAATTCTGACATCTGAATCAGACTCAAAGTACTAGTATGATACCAGTTCTTACTTTTTCAGTTGAAATATGTTGGTGGATATTTGCTGGTTGGAAACATTCTTTTTAACACAAGCTTTAACTACTCACTTACAACCTAATTATAAGTGAAGACAATCATTCAACAAAATTCTTTTAAGGCTTTTTAGGACTTGAGCTAACAATTATTTCCACAGTTGATGAATGTGTCTTTTCTGTTTGTCTAAATTTAAATGATTACTTGTTCATTAAAATGATTGATAATAATACAGTGTTAACCACATTTACTAAGAAATAGAATTGAATGAGGATTGGTCTTGTATGACTTCTACTCGATCCCCTTAATTAAGTTGTGTCTGCGCTCATCCAGTAGCATCAGGACTTGCCATTGTAGATTTTCCACAGTGGACCAGTGATCACTTCAGATGGAACTATTGAAGGTTAAATGCCATTCTTCTGCCTGTAGACTTTCCAAGCTGGCATACAAACCAGGCTTGGCTAATGTTGCCCTCTAATATACATTATATATTACCTCAGTTAGCAGCTTTCCTTCTGCGTCAAGTGCCTATTAAATTTAGGGCTGGCACTAAGCTGGCTGAGGCTGGTTTGCATACATATAATACTGCTACTTAAATTTTAATGTCAATGCTTCTATGTTATGCTTCACACTGTCCTAAATTATGTTATGATATTTAATATTTCAAGTTAGAATAGAACATCAAGAGATCAAAGCTAGGTGAGCATGCATATTTTGATACTCTGGATTTTCCAGAAAATTAAGTAAAGACACCTCTATCTTTTGTAGTCTCCTTGCATGACTGTGATCATTTTCCCTTTCCCAACTTTTGCAGTTTGCATAGAAGTTTGATAAACCTGACAACTGGAGATGGATTTCCCAGCCAACCTAGCTCTAAAGTAATGGGAATCCAGAGCGTAACAAATGGTGGTGCCAGTACAGAGCTGGCTCCGCTGGGTGTGCAGGTGGTCTACCATTCCCCTTGTCAAACCCCCCACTGCTTCCCAAAAGTGGCCATAGAGACTTGAGCAAGATTATTTTGGAGTTCAGGTTACAGACCAGTTCTTTCACTACCCATTAGTCACACCTCAATTTCTGTGATGTTTTTTTTGCACTGTCCCCTCACAATTTGTTAATGTATACACAGCCTTTCTCCTCCAGTCTTGAAAGGTCACAGCATGTTTCTGTAGTTTCTTGTCTGCTCTGATTATTTTCATTTTAACTGTGGCGCTGTGCCTGTGGAAAGCTGATGTCATATAGGCTTTATAATCAGAAAACATAGTGTGGTCGCGTTTTGACATAGATGATGAATAAACGGTTTGCAGTAGAGTTAACAGGAAATGTTCATTTAGATTTCAAAGGATTTTGTGTGAATTCTCTGTTTTCTTACAAATCCTAACCCTCACTGAGCCAATAAAGTGCATTGATTGGATTTTTCGTGTCTGCATATTAGAAAGGATACTGTGTTTTTAAGTCACTCAGCTATATAAGAATAATAAAAAATGTGCACAGAAGAAAATACACACATTTAAGCTATTAGCACCCATAACTAATTCTACTGAAACATTGGCAATATTATGTATGTATGTATATGATTGCTGCCAAATACCAGACAAAAAGGTCTCTTTACTCTTTAAATAAGTATATTAAACTAATGTGACACATCAGACAGTTTTAATTGTTAAGATTTGATGTGGCTGACCAACTTGCTACTTTACATTTTAGTCTAGTCATATTTAGACCCAGAGACTATTTTCATTCCCCCACTTGTATTATTTAGTTACTGTTTAGCTACTTGATTTAAATTGCCAATTAGGTTTAGGGCATTTGACATGTAGAATAATTTACATAGTCACTTAAGGGACACAGGGTTACTTTAATTCAGCAGTAAACATATTTTGCTGCCATGGCGGCTTGTCCGCCCACATGTATTGGCCATCTGGTGACACATTTCTAAACGTATCCCAGAGAAAATTCTGCATAGGGTTTCCAGAAGAGTTATTTTCCCCAGGACTACATTGTTATCACCACATTAATAAATGGAGGATGAAAATAATAACAAACACCTGTACAGTGTAATGGAATCAGTGTCAAATGTGCATCAGCACATCAGCATCAGCGTGGTCATATTTTTACCTTTACTACATACAAACACAAAGGTCATATTGAAAAGACAAGTGTAATTGACAAATAGTGACAGAAAGGTGGTATTTGTCCACTGCAGTGCTATTCTTAATATTGTCAAAGATATAACCGGAGTGGCAAAATTCATTACAGAGATCAGAAGTGATCTAAACATTTTCCTAGCAAGGAGTCTCTTCATACATGAATACCAGGCAAAAGATATTAGGAGATGCTGGAGGAAATTACATCACGGTTCACTTACCATTTCAGTTTGGGGCTGTCCGATGGGATCAGCTGCATGGCTCTGAGCCGAGAGATCGACTTGTGGAATGAGCAGGGACTATACCTTTTTTGACAGTGTAATTTTAAACCATGCAGCACCTCTTAAAGTCTGATCTGTGATCATGATGGCATGCTGTGTTTACTGGGTAGCAATACCCACAATGTGACCTTCAGTATGGTTTTGACTTCAGCTTGACATATTTTATTACGGCAGGAAGGGGCAATTGTTCCAGGGTGCTTCAGTGTTACCCACATGGTGGCCCTGTTAAAGTCACACTGGCGGGTCAGACAGTAGGGAGCCCAAATGGAATTTAGTAACTCTTGGAATGCTTATCCCTTAACCGCACCCAGTGTAAACACTCGGTGGTACAGAACACATGACAAGAACAAATCGAATTTAATTTTAGATGTAGTATTTTAACTTTTACTGAAGATCATCAATAAAAAAACGTAAAATAGTGTCTTTTGTGGTGCACTTGAACAACATTTTAGTCCTCAGGAGTTAAATGAGCTATTGATTGTGGATTCTCTTTATTCAAATGCAGCTACTGTTTCTATATTATACTCCGAGTTGAAAGTTGCTCGTGTAACGGCTATTATTGGAAACAAGAAGTCACTACCCTCACACAATCCACTGGTGTCTAAAAGTGACCTGACAGTTGTCTTGACTTGACTGTCAAAGCACCAGAGGTCTTTAGTTTAGACATTGTGCTCTAGGCAAGGGAAGGCCAAGGTATAAGGAGGGCATAAAACCTATGAAATGCTAGGGCATGGAAATGTCAAAGATGGGCGGTTAGAATTCTTATTGGTGTCTGAAGTAGGGTTGAAATGTGTAGGTATTCTCCCTAGTTTCCACAGACATGTCTTTCCCTGAGGTACAGTTTTTGTCTATTTTTTGTTCCCGCCTCAAAGAGCACTGCACTTTAGCACTTGTACATTTAGGAAAACCTCCCCATCAAGAGGTAAAATGGCACAGAGCTATGGACTGTTTGAAAAATGGCACTTTCCCCCTGGTGCACTTAAACTCAGATCTTTGTCATTATTAGCTTGCTCTCTTAGCCTCAGATTATTCTTTTATAACGACAGAGACCAAGGCCCTGGACCCAGTTTGGCTGCTCCGCCATGCAGCAGAAATCATGGGGATAAGTATTAGAAGGTGTAACTCTTAGAAGGCTAAATGAAGTTGAATGGGAGGAAAGGGAAATTACTGACTTTCTTCCCCATTAGCACTCAAATTAATCCACTCATTTCTTCTCTATAAATTTATGAAGCGCTGATGCTATAATAAGAAGCTTTATGTTGAATATTTAATATCCTTAATTATTTTGAGCTAGCTTTCTAGTCATTCACTTGAAGTCCATTTGTTACTTTCCACTATGAATGGTTAATGAAGAGGAAAGCACTGAGATTTCCTTTAAAACTGTGGTAGGCTGAGATTACCATTTAGCTTTGGTCATTTATTAAGTTATTTATTAGGCTTGAGTGTATTCAAAAACACAATGTATTCCATTTGCAGGACAATCAAAACAATATGCTTATTGTTTGATATCTCTTAAATATAGAGGATCCGGTTTTATCATGGAAGGAATACCTAACCAGCAAAATGACCATTTCCACAAGATGCCATACCATTTTTCTTTTTACTTTTGTGTCGACTGTTATGGTCAACAGAGGGCCCTTATCTTTCCCTGTCAGTCAAGCCATTGTTGAAGAGAGGGACCTTACAAATGCAAAATGGCACATGTGATGGATTGCTCTTTTATTTGGCAGGCTTTTCATCTGTTGTGTGTGTCTGTGCATGCAGGTTCACTAATGTGTTTGAGACAAATGGGAGAATTGTTATGTGTAGCATATTTTTATATTTTCTTTTACACATTTGTAAGAACATAAATGGAGATTCTGCAAAAAAAAATGTCTTCATTTGTGAACATGAAGTGTTAAAAATCAACTTAACTGCAGTTCAACTCAGATTTCCAAAATCTCAATGTCTGTTGGTTATATTTAAACTTTCAAATATTTAGTTAGTAATGGGGAAGGAAAATATTTGGCACTTCCTACACATGAAAGTAAGTCTCGTTGTTATCATTTGATTTCAAATATGTTAGTCTAATCGTGCAACAATTTAGATGTATTTTCAAGCTATTAAAATATTTCTTTACATAGCCTCAGCGATAAGTACTTAGACCATCATCAGTTACTCATGCAAGAAGCTAACTCATAATTTGTGGTTTATTTCTTTTTAGCAGTGGAAGCAGCCATCTGCAACCAAGGGAATCATTTCATATCCCCCTCCTTTTGATCCCTGCAAAGTGATGCACTCGGGTGCAAGCTTGGGGAGGTTTGCTAATGAGAGCTATTAACAATGCTGAAGTTGATTTGTGTTTCTGAATGCATCTCTTTGTGTCCGAGTTGTTTATCCTGCATGCCAATGGGAAATTATTATTTCTCTGGAAGGCAATTGCAGAGAAACGTGAGAATTACTACACAGAATCGTATGTGCCCGTTTTTGTGCGGCTGAACATCCACAAAGCATAGTGTATTTGAAAAGCATTTGACACTTTTCACTGTAGCCAGTCAGGCCACTTGTCTTCTTGAGGGCTAGCACCTTATCCTCTGTGTGAGGTAGACATTTATTGTGGGAAAGCATCTAGAAGGCTGTCTTGTCAGAGACAAAGTGTAGCTTCCTCAGGTTGGCAGAGACTGCTCTGTGGGGCTTTTATTAGGGACCTCTCGCTGAAAGTTTTTCAGATTTATCAAAGTCTTCTTAGTAGACAGCATGCTTACTCCATCTGAGGTACTGTGGAAAGCAGTGGCCCCTGTTTATATCCTTTCCCTATTCTTTTGTATATGGCATGCTTGTGTTTAAGTCTTCTTCTTGTTTTGATGCAAGGCTGTAACATCTTCCTTGATTTGCTCAAAAGGGTGTCTGCTTTAGAGAAAAAAATGGTAATCTCTGTAGCCTACACATTTGACGTTTGGTAGTGTTTTACCTTATTCTCTTGAATGACTGGCCAAATGTACATGAATTATGAACTGCCATGCAAAAATGATAGTACTTTGTAGCACACCATTTTAAACCTGCGATAATAATGAGGTTTCCAGGTAAAACTATACCATAACAAATGCAGAGATTTCAGTTTCTCCAACAATAACATCGCAAAACAGGATGCATTGTAGAAACAGCTTGCATCTTTGCGTATGTGTTGACAGTAGCCTGTGAAATGTAACACTGCTGAACAGCTGGTCACAGCACACCACAGCATTGCTCTTTTGCCACACTGACTTTTCCTTGTTTAGAGAATTAACTATAGGCTGTTTTTGCTATCTCTTTCTCCACCTACACAATTCGTGAGACATCTCAAGATATCCTGGTCCCGTAACCTTTTAGTAAACTTGAAGATAGTTAGTACTGAGGTGGCCAAAAAAAGCATGTGACGCTAATCTCAGTGGAATGATCATGGATCAAAAAGACAAATAGAGGTCTGAAAATTAGACCAGTGGGAGACATATTCAGGTGATAAAAGAAGGGAATTGAACCATGTGGGCTTTAGAGTAGGGAGTGGATGACATTGAAGGTCACCCACTTAGACACGTTTGGATAAATGGAGCCAACATCCATATCATCGATTGCCAACATACAGTACTCTTTGAAGGTGCACAGTTGCATTGAGTCCCTTGTCTTGCATGCTGTTCTTGACTCTGCTATTAATGCCTTGCCACCCATTTGGGACCTACTGAGTGCAAGAGCTACGAAAAAAATTAGGCATGAAACAATAATGCTATGTCTCACAAACACATAAGCACCCCCCATAGTGCAGATTTCACCTCAAAGCGACTTTTCTGAGCCACCCGTTTCTCTGTTGTCATTGCCACCCTCACACCCCTCACTGAGTGTAGTATGCAAGAAGTCAGTCTCTGGAGAGGTTCAGAGAGTGCAGGGGGCCAGAGGGTGGAGAGGGGGGCACCATGCTGTAAAGAGCCTCAATGTCGCTTCATTTCCCCATTTTAATTGGGCTATCTAAATGCACCCCCGGTTTGTCAATACCCGCCAGGGTCCCCGATAAAAATGATTTGTCTCATGCATTCAGCGGCATGCTCCGCTGTTCCCCCGTGCCACAGCAGTTGTCAGCAGCAGGGTGTAAAAGAGAACGCTCGTTGTATTTTCAACAAGTAGCAGGAAATTATGTGCCTTCCTCTCTCAGTTCTACCTCTCGTGTCTTTGTCTTATTCCTTTTTTCCCTACTCTCATTCTGTCTGTAACAAACAGGTCAATATAGGCATGCAGCCACCTCTAAGGACACATACAGACACATGCACAAATTCACATACTCTACTCACATAGACACATCTGAACAGGCACGTACACACACGGGCACTCACTGAAGGTCAGCACTGTGAAGCCAATCTTATCTGTGTGTTTGTGCTCTGTTTCCCACTGTCCTTGTCTTTTTCACACCTTCTGTCACCATGTACCATCACCTTACCTCTCAGCGCTGGAGCCAGTGTTATCTGCAGTCCTGAGAAAGATTCAGGGCCAAAGTGTGCCCTTGGTGTTTGGACTGTTGAGCAGAGGTATGATGCTCACACGATGTTTGACTTTTTCATTGAGTTTTGTGTGACTTAGATAGGAAGTAGAAATTGTATTGTGGAGAAATCCTTAGACTAACACGCATACAAGTTGGTCAACTAATTGATTAATTTATCTATTTGTCAGATCTGTAAAACTCAGTTTTTTTCACAAAGAATCATGCAGAAGCACCACTTCAAATATTGTTTAGAAAAATAAGCTTAAGCTTCTTGGAGGTCATTCAGCATGAAAAAAGCATTAAAATGACTAATAGACTAAAGAAATTTCAATCGACTAAGACCAAAATTACTTATTAATCAACTAATCCACAAACAATCTATCTACGCTGTCCAAATGTTGCTCTTTAACTGGTTGATGATAAAAAACAATGTAGTGGCTTGCATAAAGACACAAAATGACATAGTGTGATTAGATTTGTCGCTTTCACATGCTTCCTGTGTGGCTTAAGCTGTCCCTGTAATTTATATTGGCCTAGATCATGGGCTGAGGTTAAATGATAATTTTCAAGTACCCTTAACCAGTGTCTGTAAATTATAATATGTATGTGATATAGATACCACCTGATTGCAATCTGGAGGTAAATTAGCTACAAATAGACAACGACAGTAGCCAAGCCTCGGTAAATTGTGAATTGGGCTGGGAATTCTAAGCCAGCAGGTGTTGCCCAGCTGTGCTTTTGGACATGATGACATAGTGCTAGTCTTAAGAGCCCATCAGCAGCAGCACACTGACTTTCACAGCTCAGTGTTTATGACACAGGTCAGCATTTTTTCACTGGCATGCAGCCAGAATTTTGTTCATCAGTGACCCTGCTCAATGGGGATATAAAGCACATTTATTTGTATGCCATTTACAGGATGTTTTTGAACAGTTATTACTTTAGATAATAATGTGTTGAAATGTGTTTTCAGTGTTTTTTCAGTGTTTCAAAATGCAGATAATACCGTACCCTCTTGTAAAGATACACATCATTTATTCAGTCAACGTGTGCTCTCCTAACCCTATACCAGGCAACTTATTTTCTTACCTTGAAGCTGAACCTTGTTAAAATGTTTTGGCAGACTTGTTAGGTGGTGCAGACAGTTCTATTGATAAAGCCCAGGGCCAATGTGATTTATTCCATCCTACAGCACCCAGCGTAGTTTCCCATCAGATGATGACTGTAGCTACCACAGAGGAGCTGAGGTGTCTGGCTTGATCCAGGTGCTATTCACCTGCAGATAACCCTGGAGCTGCACAACAGATTTTATACATACAATAACTCACAAAATGAAACCAGAAAAAAACATTTTTCTGCTAGAAAGTATTAAATGGCACTGGGTACAGTTATTGGTACCTGGAGGAGGACCACATGTAGGCGGGATATTCAGCTGATTCATCGGCAACCAAACAGAGCAACATCTGTCAATTGTAGGGCGTAGTGTTCAGCGTATTTTTTTAAGTGGAGTGAATGAAAAAAATTGTGGTTGCTATTGGCGTTAGCTTGGCTATTTAAAAATATTCAGGTTTGTGCGGGACGTCCCTTGTCATGCTAATGGCGTTCTCTGACCAATCAGTACGCCAGATTCAGTGAGTGAAAATGATGTCACAGCAGTTTACTGCAGCCTCACTATGGAAATCAGCTGAGAATCCCGTCTACATGTAGGGGTAATATTCGCAGTAGATCACTTTGTAGTCTTTACAGTTTTTAGCTCCAGCTTTTAGTATCGGCTCAGCTCGCTTGGAACCCAGACCGAGATGGTTCCAAGAAAAGTACCAGGTACCAGGTTCTGTCCACAACTCTTTGTAATAGAAATGTGAAATTAACAGTTCTAATGTGTGACCAACTGAACTGAACTGGACTACTTGGTGGAAAAGTGGCCTTAGCACACTGGCTCACGTCAGGGGGAGGCCGGCTCCCTCAAATTGAAGAGGTTGTCAACCTTTTTTCAGTCTAATGAAATGAGCGGGGGATGGGTGGTTGTCACAATGTTATAAATTCTCAGTCTTGGTGAGGGGTGTTGCTGACTCCATTCAGGCTCTTGGGGGGTGGGGCAAAAGATAAGTCCTAAAACTGCCTGAGCGACTCACTTGGGACAACAGTTTTAATCTTGTATAGAGGGTTACTGCTCCAGTCCATCTGTGTTTTGAGTTTTACATTGTGCTGAAATGAGATTACACTACAGATGAAATGGCTCATGTTGTACAACTGACACACTACACTACATTACTGTAGCTCACAATTAATTTTCTCTCCCATTCTGCTCTTAAGACCACCAGCCAATAATCTTTACAGCTACCTTTTACCACTATGTGTTTCGTTCAGCGATTTGATCTCTGGTGAATGCGACATTTGAGTTGGCACTTTCTCTCTTTACACACACAAAAATACCTTTTTTCCTCTCCTCAGGGGTGTGTGGGTGTAATGATTATTCTCCAGAAGGTTCTCCCACGCTCTCATGAGTTTGCAAGGAATGAGAGGTTTCCAAAATATCCAGATTGGTTGTTCTCCTTTTTGCAGATAGTTGTGATTTGAATTTAAGAAAGCTCTCGTAAATGTTGCATGCTTCACATCCCATTTTTGGTTCGCAACTATATATTTAAAACTGTATGCATGCCATACAAACTGAATTACTTCAGAATCAGATGACCCACATCCCATTTTTTCACGACTAGAAGGAAAGTTAAGGATAAAACAGTTCTTTCCCTTGCTGGCAACTCAGTAGTATGCACAGATCTGCAGCCTCCAGTAAAAAAAAGACTGTCTGCCATTGTTAACAACAAAGAGAAATGTTGAACACATTGCAATTCGCCATTTCCTTCAGCAGAGTTAAAGCCTAGAAGACATTCAACATTGCCGCTCTGTGGAAACCTCACAAGTGCTTTTTAGAATCTCTGAATGTAATTCTTTATTTCTTTTGTTTCTATTACTATAGTTTTTTTTTCATATTATTAAGAATTACACTAGCCAATAGTAGGACAATTCTTCAGGTTTATTTTCGCTTTCAGAAAGAGTTCAACTATTATTAAGTAGTAGTAATGTATAATTTAATTATTAATGCAACATGAAATTATATCATCTGAAAACACTTGTCTAGGACTAGATCATGGCTTGCAGCATCAGCAATGCCACATATATATAGAAAAACCCATCATTATGTCCAGGGCAAAATATTGTTGAAGCATTGCTGGATGAGTCAAGTTACAGTCCACACAGTATTATTGGGATAAATGAGCGAACCTCTCCCCAAGGTCCCGAGGCCCTGTGATCTATTAAGGCGCCGTCGTCTCAGATGGTGAATCTCAGAGAGCGAGGGAATTTTGGGGGAAGAGAATGGTTGTGCTGACATCCTCTCTCAGTGCAATCTCTTGTCCTTGTAGGACGGAAGAGAAAAAAACAGCACCAGAGGCTGACTTGGCTGTTCCTCTGAGCTCTGTCATAAATCCAACTGAACATTTCTGAACATCTGTTGTGGATGATTAGCTCCACGGCTAGCAGAGTTTGACCGGAGGGAGTGAGAACCAGTGTGTTTGGGAGTTGTGTGTGTACTCAATGCCTTGCTGATTTAAGAATGGGGATTTTACATATTTATTTCCTTCCTTTTTTCTTTTCTTTTTAGCAAGAGAGAAAGTCAAACAAGTTAATTATCCACAAATCATGTTACTGGACATGTTATATTGGCACAGACTCATGGGAATGTTTGTATGTTTCAAGGTCACACTTTGTTAACTCCTTAGTTTCAGTGAAAATTAAATTGATTTTGAAACCTATGCAGGAGTTCCATGCAAAAGTAGAACTGGGGATGGTGTACATGCCAGAAAGCCTGCCTTTTTAGTGGACAATAGATGAAACATGATGGAGTCTCTCTGCTGCAGGGATACATAACATCACGTGTACTCGTACCTAAAAGATTTTTTTCTACATGCAGGTGCACTCCAAAATTGTTTCTCATTGGTCAAGGTTAAAAAAAAAAAAGGTAAGGCCCTGCAGCCTCCTCCCTCTTAATACTGAAATTTGACACCAGTGACATCACATGGTGGGTTTGGCTTCTCCCAGGCAGTCCCTGAACACCCGCTCAGTGTGTGAACAAGCTCTGCCTCAGAAGGATCTCTCCCCTTAGCCACATTTCTCCATAGCCACAGCTGGAAACGTATTGCTGGAGAGCCAAAAGACAGTTCCTCTGGTTTAATGAAACGCTGTGAATGGAATAACTGAGCACTTTTTCACACTTTTTCAGAAGACATCGTTCTGGGATAATCTTTCGTGGATACTGCTGGATTTTCTTAGGATTTGGATACTCTCTCTTTCTCACACTCTCTCTCTGGAATAAGGAATAAAACACATTTATTTACAAGTGGACCATATTGAGATGCATTGGTAAGTGTGAATTTTGTACCACAGACTGGTTGAAACTTGTCAGTGAAGAATACAACTTACTTATTAAAAGTAGATGAGGCACAGGTGCATTTTTGTAACTGACTGGACTTTATTTGTCTATCTATCCCTGTTCCGTGTTCTTTTTCATCTTGGGGTATACCTCTCATAAGTTGCTTCTGATAATAAAAGTAACAAAATAAGTTGATGAGTTACACTTCAATGGTCAGGTATTTTCTTACCATTCTTTTGTCCTCTTTTCTTTTGTCCTTGCTCACTCTTGCTTGTTAAGCCAAAACAATAGTTTAACCTCGTCTTGGCTTAGCTCTATTGGCTGGCTCTTTGGCAAATTGCCCTGTCTGGTGCGAGCCCTCCCCTACATATTCAGAGAACTTTGAATAGAAGGGCCATAGAATGTCCCCTAGCTACCGCTGCTAAGGTGAGGCACCCTGCCGTTCTACTGCATTAGGCCTACACGGAGGCCAAACAACCTGTTTTTCCAGTTGTCCTTATCTCCCTGGGCAATCTGGAGGGTAAAGTTTCAGCAACAAGAATTCCAGTTAGAAGGAGACACTGAAACACTTTGAAATCAAAGATAATTATAGAGGAGAACTTTTGGAAGGAGCAAATCATGATTTTTGGAAAATGTTATGGCCTTGCTTTCGTCGTAGTTTAACCTGTAATACATGTGTGTTCAAGTGTAATTTAAAGATTTGCAGTTTGGTTTTCGCTAACTGTGATGATCAGCTCTACCTTTTGTTGAAATACATTTCAGCGCAAGACTTCACTGAAGAAGCTTGAAAACCCTTTGTACCTTCATTTCAACAAAGTATAACCAGCTCTAAATGCCCGCCTCAGCTGTTACAATGTCTTTATTTCTTTTCCAATTACAACATTAATGTTTTATACGCTTGTGTGAGAAACTTTTGGATTAAGTTCATCTTTGTTCTTGATCACAATACATGGGGAAGTTGTTGCATAATACTGTAAATGTGTTGCTCAACAGAAGAAGCCTGGTGTCAGTGGGAAAAATATTCTTTTATTGCAACTTGCTCTTTTCCATCAAAGCTGTCTTAAGCTTTCAAAGAACATAGTGTAGACAACATGTCTGTCTTGTTTTGTTTGGCCTTTGAAACAGCTAGACTTCCCCTTGGGTCTGTCTCACTGCAATGGGAACTTGTGAATGTGTTTTCTTTCTTAGTTGAGCTTTATTTATTCATTTGTATTTTTCTTTTTTTAGTTAATGCTTCAGAACTGCAACCCAGACTCTACAACTCATCTCACTTTATTTCGTCTTGGAGTGGCAACTCAGACATGATTAAAAAATGGCCTTGAGGCGAAACTCAAGATGGATACTTTGTTTAAATGTCTGTTCAGCTGCTCAGTAGCATAAACAAACAAGACAAAAAACTGTCAAGCCATGGTCATTTGTTCAACGATACCCAACCCCTGTCCACAATGAATGACCTGTAGGTCGCCCTCCTTCACCTCCACCATGCAGGCCACTGACCCTTCATTCCAATTTTACGACTTTGCTTCACTTTGTCACAAGTAATGTTCCAGAGAAACATTAAGTGAGGTCTAGGAAGTGACCTTTTTTATACCACTGCTCCTTAGATTCTGTGACTAAACATACAAAATATCCCTCAAATGACTACCTCGGCTGAAGTCTTTCCTTTTGAATAAATATCTTAGTGTAGAACAGTCAATCATTCAATCTCTCTCCCCATCGAATTCCTCAAAAGTAATTATGGTCTGAGCATATGGATTTTTCCATATAACTTGATTTCTAATCATCGTTGAATTGGGTGATGTGTAATGGCCTGTTAACGCATGATGGATCTGCCTAATCACTCTCCTCCCAGTTGGGACATGAAAGAGGTTCCTTGCAATCACAGATCAATGTCTGCGAAAGCAGTTGTGTCAGTGGAGCTCAGCATTTGTCTATGATGCATACTGTAAGTGGACAAAAAAATCTACTAGCTTTTGTTGGGTTATTACAGTTCAAAGCTTTCATGCTGTACCTGAAGTATAGACATATTTATGATTAGGTCTCTAGGCTTTAAATCAGAATCAGAATCAGAAATACTTTAATAATCCCAGGGGGAAATTATTTTTGCTACAAAACTCCAAATATACAAACAACAAATATTATACAGATGAAAACATGCATTAGATGCAGATTAGATGCATGCATTTTGTGTAAGGAATTGTTGCCTGATGGTGAAATGGGTGGTTGTTTTATGACAAGGCCTAATGCTCAATCCTCTGTTCTGTACTAAATAGCATATTTATGCTAGGGGTGAATGTGCCAGATATATCCTGCATAATGTGCAATGTCAATCAGAGGCCACCGCCTGTGTGATGTGTTAGCTGTGCTGATAGTCAGTCTTTTGTCTCAGTTGTGACACTTCTTTCTTGCAGACAGTTGCTCATTCATTGTGACAGGCGCTGAGGAGAAGGGTTAGAAAAAAGTGCTTCTTTAACACTAAAATCAGCAGTGTTTTGACAAGAACACTTTTCCTCAGTTGCCCCAGCAGAGAACTCATTTGATTGAACTAGGTCTATGATGCTTTGACATCTACACAGGCTTTCTAAACACATGTTCAGGTTGACATAAGATCCTATCCAATTGAGCTGGCAGGTTTATTTTAGAGGAGGTAATGGTATTTTTGTTGCTAATAACTGAAGACTAGAGCGTGTTGTGTAAAAACCCACTGAATCTGTGGCTGTGTAGCTCTAGTTCAGGGGTGCCCAATCCTGCTCCTGGAGAGAAGGGAGAAACCTAAAACATGCAGGGCAGTAGCTCTCCAGGAGCAGGGTTGGGCACCCTTGCTCTAGGTCATTGCCTCTTTAAAGTAATTTCAAGTGGATCATAATGCTCTGGCTTAGATGATATTCAGCTCTTTTCTTACCATCTGTACTTTTCTGTTCTCTTTACAATATATATTTTATTCTGCATTTAAAATGCATATATCTACATTTTACGACCAGTTATAGCTAGCCATCAGAGGTCTATTTTGTGCTCATAGCCTTGAACCTTGCATTTAAATCTCAGCTCTATGCATTACAGCCATGGGTTTCTCAATGGAAACACAAATCCGCTTTGTCAGAGAGGACATTTCCCTCCTTGCACAAAACTCATTTCAATTCCACATCATCCCATTACGCCTCCACATTGATTGAAACAGCTTCAATTTTCAGGGGCAGCTGCAGTTTTCGAACTCTGTATATATGACAAGGCTAAAGCTTATGCTTTTGTATGTGAAATGTTCAGACATGCATGTTGGAGACATACATTGGCCGTGGCAAATGTAAATTATAGCATCCATTTTTTTTTTCCCTGCAGAGGGAGATGGTCAGATTAAAGGTCAACAGAAAACTAATGCTTAACTTCAGTAAAGAAAATACAATTGAATGTAGGTTTGATTTATTTGTAGGGCTGGACCCCCAATATTCGACTGTCCAGATATTCATTCGTTGGGTTTGAATTTGTTTTTTTTTTTAATTTTGGGATTTAGATATTCATTTTTTTAATGGTCCAAACTGGAGAATAACAGAATCCTTCAAAAATAATGTCCTTAATTAAACCGAAAAACACATATTGCAGCACAGTGTCTCCATTTCAGTGGCGGCTGATGGTCTTTCAAGGAGGGGAAGCTAAGTTTTCCGGCCTTCATCATAAATGTGTTTGTTTATTAATATGTAAATTCTACCCTTCGTTCCTATTCAAGAAAAAGATCTGTGACCTTGTCGTACAAACTAGACATCTTTTCCAGGAACTTGATCAGTGTCCTCTCAATGGCCAGCAGAGCTAGGCTGCTTAAACGGCCTTGGCCCAGCTGGAGCTGGACTCTGCGCGTCCGATGGGCGGGACAAAGCCCAGCATTTATCCAATGAGCATCTAGTTTCGTTGCAGTGGAACAACCTGCTCTACTTGTCCCCACTGAAGTCAGTAGAAGCTGAGCATCCGACTTTGTAAAGCGCTGTGGCGCTGTTGGGATGAATAAGAAGGAAGTTGCGCTGGTTACCTGTGATAAGTAGCTGATTCTGAACAAAAGATGAAAGCTTTCTAGTGCATTTTAAGTCAATGAAATGTACACACAGCAGAACATATCTCACCACTTTTTATGGGAGACATTTTAGGGGAAGCTGAGCTTCCCTTGCAGTCTTGGAGCAATCGCCACTGCTCCATTTCAGCTCAGTGTGAGAGTCTATACTGCATTTTGCCATCATTTACATTCATCATTGAGCTGCAAGAGCAACTCAATAGTCTGTGACCTAGTTGCTCTCGATACCAATATTAGCTGCTCTGTTTAAACAATTTTAAGCTTAAAAAAGTGCATGCAGTCTGAAATTCACCATAGTGTTCTGAGCTAGCCGCTAATTTATACTGTAGTGTAAACACTGAAACACTACAGTACTGTGCCGTCCCTCTCAGCTAAGAATGGAGAAATGTCTGGCTGAATCGGGTAACCAAACAGTCTGATCTGTGTAGAGGACTGTGTGCTTATACTGTTACAGCCTAGTGTCGTTTTCAGGCGATTTAATGAAGATAAACACAGTTGACGACCGCGCTGCCAATGCGCTCTGGCGTGGCGCTGGCTCCTTACCAACCCCCCCCCCCCACACACACACCCCTATTTATCTGGTACTTGGTTCTTGGAGTATAGTCATGTGGCTGATTTATCCCTCCCTCTCTACCACTGCCCTTGTTTGCTCAGCTTTCCAATTTCTACAAATGCCTGGCTTAGACTTGACATTCTGCTTGATTACTTTATCAGCTCTCCTGTTGCTTCCTCTAAAGTTCTGTGTTCTTTTTCTTTTTACGTAGGTAGGAAATGGAGGAGAGAGAGAGAGAGAGAGAGAGAGAGAGAGAGAGAGAGAGAGAGAGAGAGAGAGAGAGAGAGAGAGAGAGAGAGAGAGAGAGAGAGAGAGAGAGAGAGAGAGAGAGAGAGAGAGAGAGAGAGAGAGAGAGAGAGAGAGAGAGAGAGAGAGAGAGAGAGAGAGAGAGAGAGAGAGAGAGAGAGAGAGAGAGAGAGAGAGACAGACCTGCAGAAAAATGCCGCAGATCAGAGTCAAATCTGGGTTGCTGTAGCAAGGACTTAGCCTCTGTACATGGTATGCTCTTCCCAGGTAAGCTACTGGGAGCCCCATGACTTGCTTTTCAACAGTCCACTGCTGTTGATCACATAAAGCAGTAAGTAGGACTGGCCTTTCACTATCAATACGATGTCAAATAATAAGTCTTTGCAGTCTTGGCTACCCAATCCTGTGCTCATGCTACTAGTAAGAGTATGGCCTGTGCGTTGCATGGTTTAGAGTGGGATATATTCCGCATCAGTATAACATTTGGCTTTTGTTCATCTTATGGTTCATCCTCAAACGCAGGCAATGACTCTTCTTCCTGCAGCACTCTGAGGTCCCTTGCTTGTTTTGGGAAGATGGATGGAGATTCATTTGGTTTCATTATAAGGCCTGACTTATTTATAGCCTGCCTGTGCAGCGCCTCTTGGCCCACTGTGGCCCTGTAAGGATGCTAGGGGCTGAGGCGTTGATGAAACATTCTTGTGTCCAGGGGGTATTCTCTGAGGAGAGCACTGCTTGTTTAAGGGAGGGCAGCAAGGGTGACAATGCAAGAGCCATGGGCAAGGCCACTGGAATCTAATTCCACAAGCCCTGCCTAGCTACAGCATGCCTGTTTCAGAGCTTTCACCGACCAAAAGTCTTGCACTGCGGGGGTGTTGGGCTATGTAATAATACCACATAGCCTAACAACATGGGAGAGTCCATATAATGTGATCTTGGCCTATAAAAATACTAACCACAAAAGAAGGATAGGGGAAACTTAAAAAATAGCTTCCATGAAACAGTTTTTCATATTTAACTTATGTACAGTTTGGAGTTCCAAAGCACCAATCCCAAACCTTTATCTGGATCTCCCCCTTCAGCCTCAGAGATTACTGCTTCACAACCCTGGAGCAGGGGTGCTGTCTGCCTGGTAATTTGATGGCTAATCCCCTGCCTCTTCCCTACAAATCTCTTCCCTGATAAAGGGGTTGCTTCTACATTAGTAAACATGGGAGACTTGGCTGCTTAGGCTGACAGTTAGACTAGAGGACTGGTTGAGAAAAAGGGAAGTATAGGGATAACTGGTTCCCTCTTTATAGTTTATAGGAAAGCCCCTTGCTTATCATCCTTGGAAACTCAATTTAAGATGAACATTCAAACCATTGAAATTCCATTCAGCTTGCTGGGAAGGTGATCTAATTTTATGTATGAGGTTAATAATGCATAGTACATATTTGCAGATGTTGGTCAATGCATGAAAAAAAAACCTTTTTGAGTATCTAATGAGAACAATGAGTTGATGGTTAGCTGTGAATGTGTTACTTTACAAAGAGTTCTAGTCCATTGTTAATGCACATTCATTACCTTTTGACCCAAATATGTTATCCTAATGATCACTCTGCTACTGCCAAGGCTAGACACGATGGCTCACTTAAAAGGAATTAATTTCCTCAGATCTTCCTTCACAGGCTTGCACTGTGCTGCACGGACTGACTACGTGACTAAGCATTGCTAGATTGCAGGTTCTAATCCTCATAACAGTTTTATCAGGGCATGTCAGCCTATGGACATGGTTTCTGTTTTCTAGAGGGTTTCTCCTGTGATGGTGCATCAACAAAGCACTAAGCCTGGGAATCAAAACTGACGCCTAGTGCCTAAACATGCTCAACAAAGTTTAACAGGACTTGGCAAGAATGCATTTAACCAGTCTTTGGAATGACTTCAGCTTGATGATTGCAACATTGGATGGGATGGCTTTTCATTTGCTGACCTGACAGAAGCACTTTAGGTGTCAAGGTGGATCTGGTGGGGTGAGTGACATGTCTTGTCCCTGCATTTCTTTCTGTATGTGTAACGGCCTGGTGTTCAGTCAAATCGTTGTCAGTGAGTGAGATGACATGTCAGGAACAATTTGCTATATTTCTGTTTTCAGCACATCACAGACCAATCAAATATCATAACTATACAAATGGACTGCAGTGAGGGTTTCAAGTTTTGGTTCTTGTGCTTTTTTTCCTTTGACTTTGTAATCATTTGCAAGTTTTCATCATTTTCAATCACTTTTACCCACACATCTTTGAAAAACAGTCACGCTTTTTTGTGGGTTCTACTGATTTTTAACCCCTGCTTCCGCTTTTTAACCCTTACTCCCGCTATGCCCCATAATGGCAATTTCTCCCAATAATCCCCCGATTTCATAGTGATATACAAATCAAATGGGTGTTATTGTGTGGGATGTGTGTTGCCAGATCAGAATTGAGGACAGTATGAGCTTGAGAACTTGTGTTTTTGATATTGTTATCGGTGTGTTCGGTGGCACGGAGGTCCAGAGCATTGAGGGTAGGCCATTTGCCAGTAGGCTAGAAAATCTCCCCCTTTTTCACAGCCTAACAACAACAACATGTCTAATTCTAGTGATCTAACTTTTTAAGTTTTACTGATTTTTCCATAATTGGTACTAGTCAATTCTCTGAAGTTGGAATCTCAGGCATCGCCACTCATAATTTCTGCTATCTTTCAAAGAACACTTGGTCTCAATACCAGTTGACTTGATTGAATGTATCCATGCTCTTGTCTAGCTCTTTTAAGAAATGGATTAAGTAGCAAACTAGTTGATTAGTCAGTAAAATCCTGTGACACGCAGTAAATTTAGAAATTCCCTAACTGGATGTGTCTGAGAGAGATGTGTGTGTGTGTGTGTGTGTGTGTGTATGTCTGAGAGATATGTTTGTGTGTGTGTGTGTGTGTGTGTCTGTATGTCTTGTTAGCCAGGCTGCAGAACAGTGACTCTACACTGTTGGTAATTGATAGTCTGGAAGCTGTCTCAGCTGCAGGTAAATCCTATCTGCAGCTGTACTGTGAGAGAGGGGTGGAGTAGGGGAGAGAGTATAAATAAGTCTTCCAAGGACTAAGGATTTCAGAATAACTAGAGGGGATGTTGGAGGGAAAGAGAACTAGGAGAGCAGGTTGCACAGAAAGACATGGTGATAGTGGGAGAAATGTTTAATACGGCAGAGATTTTCCCTCGCAGGCAGTTAACATTTCTTCAAGATTGCACAGGCTTAAAGGTACATTAAGGCTACATTTTTCTCAAGAACATTGCTCTGAAGAACAGTGTATTACCCCATGTCATCTTTGTTCTGTATCTTTTGCTTGCCTAGTACATGAAGCTAAGACTAAGGCTTAAGAGTGGCGTTTGCCTCTTTTTAAAATGTCTCCAAAAGATTGCCAGAGAGAAATCCAGTCCTATGCTTTGCCAAGGGAGATTTACTGTAGAGAGAAAGCAAGAGAGAGCAAGAAGGGTTAGAGCACGAGAGAGATTGGTCCCAGTGAGAGATTTTTAGGTAGTAATGAGGGCGTTGGTGGAGTGCAAGTCGTCGTGTTGTGGCTCCGGCCTGTCAGTATAATGGACCTTGCTAGTCAGCTGGCTATCGATTGTACTGCTCACGACCTCGTCTGCCTGTTGTTCTTCACTCTTCCTGTCTGTCATCCTGCCACCCAGAGATGGAGAACGAAGCGGGATCTTTTCACAGACGACAGATACACTGTCCAGATAGTTTCTAATTACCTGAAAGGTGGCCTGAGGTGAGGTGTAGAGGAAGGCAGGTCTGACTCCACATTTGGGGCTAATTTTAACTTAAAGAGAAAGCATCAGGAGAAACTTCTAATGTCATTTGTCTTTAAATGGTAACTGTCAGCTTGTAGTGAGATGCAACTAATGTTTTGTGTTTATCATTGAAGAATCTGTCAATTTTTTTGTAGGAAATGTGATTTGAATGCCAGAGCTAAAGGTTCGTTTTAAAAGGTTCTATTTTTCTATTTGACCAAAAGTCTGAGCCTATATATAGTGAAATTATGGTGATGTATAACAAAGAAATGTTGGATTACACACTGCATATGGATAGACATGCAAGGTTCGTGGTGGGTTTAGAGGCTTTTAGAAGTACTGTACTTGTTTGATGAACATGGTCTAAGCAGAGAGTCCCTGCTTCTCTTGCCCTTTATCTACTTGGCCCTGCATATACTGCATTCATCTCTTTTACATTTTAAATCCCCAGGCCTCCGGAGAGCAATGGGGATATATGGTTCCATCTGCTCCAACAGACTGGCTCGTGGCTCAGACAGAGACAGAGAGAGAGAGAGAGAGAGAGAGAGAGAGAGAGAGAGAGAGAGAGAGAGAGAGAGAGAGAGAGAGAGAGAGAGAGAGAGAGAGAGAGAGAGAGAGAGAGAGAGAGAGAGAGAGAGAGAGAGAGAGAGAGAGAGAGAGAGAGAGAGAGAGAGAGAGAGAGAGAGAGAGAGAGAGAGAGAGAACAAACTGACAGAAAGACAGAATGGCGTATTAGAATCTGCCTCTTTTCACTAGTTAAACAGGGGCTGAGAGGATGGCTGTCTGGAATAAAAGGCAGAAAAGAAGTTGGATTAGGATTTAGGGGTCCTCTTTGTTTCCACATTTGCACCAAACCCATGTTAAATCTCTTCGGTTTGAACTGTTTCAGGTACATCAATAGTCTTGGTTTTACATTGTGTAACACAGGTTTTTGTTTCAAGATAGGTCCCAGAATATCATACATTTTGTGTGGCTTTTAGATTCATTCAAACATATTTCTTACCAAGGGGTTCTCCTTTTTTAATAGAACCGTATACTTCGTTCCAGACACCATTAGGTCCAATGTTTCTGTTTCCCACCACCAATGCTTTGTTATATACAGTAGAAATTGCTTTCCCCAGCCTTCGCTGAATTAATCTAACCCTTCCCTGTGTCAACACTGGGCTTGTTCCTCTGTACCTTGGACCACAGAGGCTTGTTTCCACTGTGTCTTTTACATGCTCAATTGTAGGGTGAAATAATAAAATCATTGTGTCAATATACAGTTGAATCTGCTTATTTCAGTACTGACTGCAGTCAGACAAGCCCCAAACCATCCAGTATAAAACAATTGTGGAAAATCTGTGTCATGAAATCAATGTAGGCTACAATTGCATGTGTTCACCATTGTGTTTAGTGGTGGTACGTTAGAGGAATATTGTTGCTGACATAACAGTTCCTCAGAATTAGATTAGCATAAAAGGATGTAGTGAGATAAGGTGCTGCTTTCGTGCTTGCAGTTGGACAAGCACAGACCATCCACCAAAGTACCCATGAGCCAGTGAATGGCCACTTTTTTTTCTAATAGTAAATGCAGTCCATAGCAGTATGGCTTATCCTTCCACAGTCAATTTTAATTTTTCTAGTATGAGTAGGCAAATTAAAATGACTGTAAAACTGTAAATGTGTGTAAGAAGTTGAGATGTGCAATATGGATACACTCATATAGATAAAACAACCTCTAGAAATGTTTTAGGTTTTAGGAAAGGTTTTTTTCTGTGCAAATTAAATACCTGATAAATCAAGGAATTTGATCCCATTGATGAAAAAATTCTGAAAATCCAGTATTGCCCTAAAGTGGTTCTGCTCATTGTTTTGCACTAGAAATTTTTGTATTTTTTTTGTGCAAATTAAATACCTGATAAATCAAGGCATTTGATCCCATTGATGAAAAAATTCTGAGAATCCAGTATTGCCCTAAAGTGATTCTGCTCATTGTTTGGCATCATTTAGTCCATTGACCAGACATACTGTATTAAAAGGATGGAAAGAGTATAGCCAATGCTCTGCCTGTCTCACAGTACACACTCTCACACTTTTATAACCCAACTGTAGTACAAAGTATTGTGGCAAACAATTTACCATAGCTGTTCTATCACTGAACACTGAGGCCACAGCTTGGTTCCCATGTAGGCCTTTGGAGGATCACTGTTGGCCAAAGAGCTTCACTCACAGCCCGTTACAGTCACTAATGTGGCCTGACACCAAGCTGATTTACAATACCCCCTACCCTTAGAACTGACTCACTAGAGGTAATTGATTTAGAACAGTGCAGACACCTGCTGAATAGTATGAAGCCCTCAAAAGCCCAGCCCTACCATCTTACACAAAGTTGGGCCAAATATTCTCACCTCAGTGCCACCTGTAGAAAATAAATACACTTAAACCTTTGTTAAATATCTAGAGAGAAAACCTGCTTAAACAGTGTGTTTTCAGTTTGTATTGCATTCCATGTTCTAAAGTAATTCTACAATACTTAATTTTTCTAATATTCCAAAGATCCAGCCATGATATATCTGTGGATTGAGCTGAGCTTTAACTGCCTCTGTTTGTCCATCTTATGATCTATAGAGCTCTATTTTTGCCTGTCTTTATGCTCACATGCCTTCACTCTGTTTGTCTTTTACTGGAGGAGACTAGGCTTTCTGCCCAGGGGGTGGTGGGGGTTGGGGAGTTGAAGTCATGGTGTTCGGAGGGGGGTCCATGCCTTCTGTGCTGCCTGCCTAGCCATTTTATGGCACCATCTGTCCACAAGCAAACCGTCA
Organism: Echiichthys vipera; assembly: GCF_963691815.1. NCBI lineage: Eukaryota > Metazoa > Chordata > Actinopteri > Perciformes > Trachinidae > Echiichthys > Echiichthys vipera. The sequence continues at coordinate 9,316,710 of NC_139840.1, forward strand.
AGTGGTGACGTCTTTCCCATCTTTCTTGCTTGACAGTGTGAATTTCCTTTTGATATATATGCACATCTGCCGTTGAGAATTTTTCTCTGTTTCTATTGCTAATTTAATGTTTGGCCATAGCACATAATTATTCTTAATTATGCACTATTTCATTTGCAGAACTCTAAATTGTAAACAAATAGAAGTATTAAAACTTTTTTCTGTCTTTGAACTAGGGCAAGGCCAGTGGCTGTGAACATTTTTAGATACCATCAATTAAATACAGAACTTTGTTATTTTATAATTCTCCGTTAGTTTTATTTAGGTTCTACCTTTGAGGTTGTCCTTAACTATAGTATGTTTATTTGTTTATATACCACTTTTCAAACGGTGGTGCCTCACAGTCAGATAAAAAGCAAATAACATTTCAAGAGATATAAAAGGAGAAATAGTAATGAATGATTTCTAAGCAGTATTATAATTGTAATGCGATAACGAGGATACTAAATGCAAATGTCAAAAAGTGGCAACAACTGCGTCTGCTGCAAAGCAACCCTAACGAAGGAAGACAGAGGTATAAAAAGACACTTCAAGAGAGTCAAACAATAAACCTAATGAAGCAATCCGAGATGGAGAGAAAATGTTGCTAGTTTAGCCTTCTGCTAACAGTAGCCAAAGGCTCATGGCTATGTCAAGTCCTTTTTATGTAGCGAATGTTCTCTCAGAGGGCTTTACAGGCCCTGCAGAGAAAACATACTCGTACCATAGACTTCATATAAAGGATGACGCAGCTCCACGTCCTATCACTGTACAAAAGTGAAGCCAGAATATCTCAGATACAGGCGCCAGCATGTTGTAATTTTGCAACCAAACTGTCAATCCCGACGTTTCACCCTATTTTAATAGCATAAAATAACTAATTAAAACCAAACGTGTCAGGAAAATGAACTTTTGAACAAACAGCAGTGTGATTAAAAACGACCTAAATTGACAGAAACCATGTTTGGAGACAGCTACCCGCTAGTGGTTATCAAGATGTCAGGACTTCACTTTCTACAGTCTATGACTACTACATAAATACAGAGTAGACCTTATACTGTATGCAGCATGTTCATATGCCCATGCTTGTCTGGTGGGAGTGGCTTAGGACAGATGGGGAGAGCTGTGGGGGGAGGGCTGTATTTTCACATTGTGGTGGCGTTGTTTTTTTGCCTTTTCCAGAAAACTGCCAACCCCGGCTTTAACTGCTTTTTATTCTGTTTATATGGGCCCTAGGGTTGATGCTACTTTAGAGAAAGCTGTTTTATCCACTCAATTGTTCGAGCTATGCACAGCATTGCTTTTATTTGATGAATGTCTGTTTTACATTGAGCCTGCTTTTTGATTTATTGCAGGCCCTTTGCCCAGCACTTTGTAGTGCAAGCCATTTTCTCCTTGCTCTGCAGCTTGACAACGCCAATAATCACTCTCCAATAAATTCAAATGGAAGTGGCACTCGGGTATGTCTCTTCTACTCCGCGTAATACATATCAGTGTAATACATATCACCTTTCATTTCAAGATTGATTTGCAGCTGAAAAGATTGGTAGCCCCCCAGAGGTGATTGTAAATCCCCACTTCAATGGCAATTTATGGAGGTGCTTGAGTTTTGTTAAATGTTCACTCAACCAGACTAAATGCCAATCGACATTGTATCATATGGGTGAAGCCAATATGCAATTGTCTTTGCATTCTGTTGAGAGGCAAGTTCATGCCTCAGGACATTATCAGGAATCTAGTCCAACCCTCATGCGTCACAGATTACATGACAATGCGTCATGAAGCCTTTGTGTCCTACGTTGTAAATGTCTTCATACGGTTCACATATATGTAGTATTACCATAAGTAATTATTGAATTATTGAATATTTTTCTGAGTCATCCACACAAGCAGACACTTAACCTGTGTCATTTAATTCACAAGTGCTTTCATTATTGGTCAGTATAATCATAATTCCTTACTTTTTATTGCTTAAGTTAAGGAAGTGCATTCATCTGCTAAAGGCGTCTTTCCGTCTGTCGATCTTCTGTTTGGCAGTAAGGTGTTAAAAATTAACTTTGCGGACTCAGCATATAAACAAAAGTGCTGTAAAACTTGATAGGTCACAGGACATTACCTTTTGTTAGATGAATTTAAATGCAGGGCCTTGTTGCAGCCTTGTAAAAAAAAGGCATGCACCATCAAGTCTGTATATACAGAAAGAGTTTCAGAGGTTACCAGAGTTGGAGGGAATACTTCATTTTGTTACTTTAAACTTCGTTTTACAATACGGGGCTCCTCGGCTTGCAGTAATTCTCCTGGGATCTTGTGGAGCATGTTCACCGCTGAGGTAAAGAAGGAGCACAGACATGTGAGGGTTAGCCTTCTAGGGCATGGAAAACTAATCAGGGGCCAAAACACTGCTGTCGAAATGCAGCTTGTAACTGTGTTTATGGAGCCGTTGCAGGCTGCGCCAACACAAACCTCTCTGGCCTTGGTTTATCACCTCCAGAGACGGCCATGATTAGCTCCCCACACTGCTAGCCATATATCTCAGCTGCCCCCAGTGCTCAGGATGACCCATTAAACAGAGACGGAGTAAAAGAGAGAACATGAGTAGAAGCAATGGAAATGATGATGAGCATAGGTGCTACCTGTAGTTAGTGTAATAGTTGTGTTTACTCAGTCTCTGCACGCTCTCCGTGCAGCTGTGCCTTGTTTCGTCTCGTCATTGTCTGTTTGTAGACCACCAGTTCTGTATGAGGGGCCACTCCCTTGCCACACACATACACACACACACTGGGGGTAATGACTTGAATGACAGGCACCTGATGCGGGTGGCAAACAAGCAAACAAAAAAGGTGTGTATTTATTTTGTTATATTCCCCTCCTCACTGAACTCACTCAAAAGCTCTTTTGTCCTCCACAGTTTTCTGTTTGAGATGTTCCCATCCCATTGTCCGCTTGTTAATTACTTCACTAAACCTCTTAGCCGTCTGCCTATAATACAGGGTGTATATATATATAAAGACAGTATACAGTATGTCACGCTCTGCATTACTGAGAATTCCCCAGACACTCAAGACTCCAAAGCCTCTTCCTAAAGAGTGGATGCCCTGAAGAGTGGAAAATTGTGTTTTTTTTTTATTATCAATTTAATGACCTTCTGTTCTCTTTCATGGTTTCTGTGTGTTTAGATAAAATGCTGCCATCATAGTATTCTCTATCTTGATGTATCGATCTTTATATCATCTTGACATGTTGACAAATTGGACACAAGACCCAGTGCTGCACCAATCACCACCTACATATCCAATGTTTTTGAGTGATTCAAAACATGTTGAGCCTTAATGAACAGCTGTTCCTAAACATTAACAAATCAGTCTAGAAAGCTTTGAAGAGACCAACAGGTAGGCAGTAGAAGTAGTTATTAATGCTACAAGTGTTGCTGGAGTTGCTGGACCTTTTTAAATGCAAGCACTCTCTGCCCTGACTGTGCTTCTGTGTTCTTTTTTTAAAATGAAAATAAAATCAATAAATCGAGACGACCTCAGACTATTTCCCTTCTTCCTGCACCATGGAAATAAGTTGTGCCAGAAATCTCTGCTACTTCAACAAGAAGGCAATGCCATGTCAGTGCATGAATTGGGTGGTAACTAAATTTATTATAAATTTTGTTACTAAAACTGCCATAATTTTACCATTCACAATATAAAAAAATATGTAGAACTTTAGTATACATTCTGGCGTACTGGTGTATGAAACATAAGTTTAGCATCCATTTAAAAATATTTTAGCTGTAAAACAATTTTGCTCCTGAATTCATCCTGACTAATCAATGTGATTATTAGTTAGTATCTCAATTGTTGGAGAAACAATCTGGATGATCATTTTAGCCTCAGTTATGCAGCGTTAACTCTTTCTGTCTCAAACACATTTCCTCTCTTGTTCTCACACACTAATCAGGCTTCCAAATTAGATTGTTACCAAGACAGAAGGATTCACATACAATCTCACAAGGGCAGACATCCTCTTCTACATGCTCTTATTGTTTTTCTCTCACTCTCCCACATAGTTGTAAATATTGTGTTTCTGTGGGCTGAGCCACTTGCACAGATTTTAGATTGCACTGCACCATTTCCATGTTGGTGCCCTGTCCTCTCAGTAGCACGACCACCACAGCACAAATGCACACAGTTGCAAGTGTTGTCCCATAGTATTTGTGTGCAGCTGGGAGGCACCAAGCTGCACTGGGATAAATAAGTAGCTATATAAATAAAGAATAAACCTCGCTCTAGGAATTTGTCTCATTGAAGATGAAAAGCATCTGCCTCTCTCTGGCATCTGCTGTAAAAGATATCCCTCCACCGCCAAGGGTTTGGAGCACGGCGAGTAGCCAACTCTATCAGCCTTACTCACTCTCTACCCACTGACATGAACCAACGCAATGCTGGCGTACATAAAAATCAGTGTCAAAACAATTTTGTCAGCCAACAAACTTAATGTGAGTTACACTCATTTTGCAGAAATTTGGTTAGTAAGTTGAATTGAAAATGGGCCCTAAATGTCTGTAATTCTGTTTGCAGAGTGGGGGTGTGATCCAGTTCTTTGGCACCCTGGGCAGTGTATTTGTGTATCTTTTCTTCTCCAGACTGCTGCAGCTTTACATAGCAATAATGAGCTGCTTTCTAATTAGCAGTGAAGGTGAAGACACAATAGATACCCCCCTTTCCAAAGGTGTTAAATTGTTTAAGCTGCACTTGTGGGTATTTCTCAAATATCCACATGCAGGGAGGAGTATAATACAGCTTGATACGATCACAGCTTGAACTTTCACTGACGATAGATGATCTTTGCTGCACACAGTGTTTGTAAATTCCTTTGACGCAAGCTGTGTTTCATCAGAAATTAGTTTAGTAGACATGAAAGCCTAGAGGCACATACCTGTCAGTGACAAACAGTGATGAAGAGCTAGCCATCAATGATACCTGTCTACAGTGGTGCCAAGGTGAGGCACCGGCGCCGTGACTCACTCAAAGCATTCCTCCACATCATTTTACTCAGCCAAGCCTGTCTTTTCATTTGCCAAGTGACTTGTCAAAAGAGGTTAAAGCACAGCTCAGACAAACAAAGAGGAAATGCACAAAATTTTGCTTTCCTAAGATTCTAACTTTTCCTTAGTCATGTTTCACAAAGAGGGTGGTTAAAGAGGTGCCTGGTGTGGTTCCTTTTTTTTCAGTGTTTCCACACGTTGAAATAGCCACATGAGTAATGAGCCGCTCAACACCTCCACAGGCTTAAGAATGGAAATGTATTTTTCCACAAGATACTAGAGGCATTGTGTTCCTGACACTCTAACTTATTTAACTGAACTGAATAGACTAAAGCTGACCGGCCACCCAGCAAGCCTCAAGATATTCTAGATTGAGAGCGCCTCTCTTTCTCTTTTCGCAAATATCGCAATTGTTTGGATGCCACTATAAACTCGGCAGTGAGACTGAACAGACGGGCTAAGAAGGTTTTCAATTCAACTCCAATAGGCCTCTTGTAAAAGCTTTATACAGAATCATTATCAGGGAGCCCTTGAAGACAAAAAATAGGCTTACTTTTCAAACTTTTCTCATTTTGTTCATTTTTATCTGAAGTCCTCTAGAGATACTGCTTTGTTTCCATCAAAAGAGAGATATCTATCCTTAACATATTGTGGTCTGCTTTACAGCATTGGGATTACTCATCACAGATGGCCACGGGCAAGAGTGTAGGGATAAGAAATTTAGTTAGCTCAATATATGGGGATACACAGTTACTTTGTGTATAATAGCATTAGACATTGAAACTGCAGGCTACAACAAACTTTAGGTCATATATCAGAATCTTATCAGCTGGCTTAGTCATTTCCTATGTCAAATCTAATTCCTTAAAAGACAAAGAGTCAATGCTTGTGCAGTTTAATTTGAGGGACAGCTTTTGTTTTTTTTGTCTCCATACACTACGTAGGACAATGGAGCAATGCTCTTTGTTTTATTGTCTGGTTAATTATGGTTAATTTGTGGTCCACCTGCTGCTGCTTTGTTGGCCAATCATCCTCCCCCTGTGTGTTGTATGTTAAATGTTTATGTATGCATACATGTTGTCATATTATGAGATCATGGCACTTTGTGTGATTTGAACCCATCTGGAAGACACACTTTCAATTTCTTAATGGGGAACATTAAGTGGGCAGCGTTCCTTAGGGAGTACTATTCAGGAGGTCCCCTGGGTTTTTAACTGATCCCCATTGTGAGAGGATAGCTGAGGAGCTTAATCCTGTGTGCTGGCCCCCCCCCCTTTGTTCTTGTTATTTCTTTCCATCATTTCTCTCTGTTTCGCTGTACTGCATTTGTTTCCTAACTCTTCTGCTGATGGAGTTTGCATGTTACATTCGCTTCACTTGTATTTTCTTTTGCCCCCAAGCAGGATCTTGTTGTGGGTATAGGGTGCTTTGTTGATCACGACCAAAGATATCCAATGTTGTGTACTTTTGTTTTCTTACAAGTGTAAGGTTAGGCTTTCTTACAAGTATACAACATTTCCGAATCCTTTGGTTCTGCTCTGCGACTTGCTTTTGATATTTCTGCTTTACTGTGTTATGATGCTTATTCAAATATATGCAAATATACAGTGGGGTTGAATACTGATGTTTCTGCCCTCCTGTTTTCTCTCCCAGGTGTTAGTCTTTGATCCTGTCAGAGTGGGACGTGTCTAGCAGGGGACTGAGGAGGGAGCAGGGCCAACTTGGAACATGGTGCCTCATACTCACCTGGCAGTGCCCCTCCTGCCCAGGGGGGCTTTGCTGTTCCTGCTTCTACTCAGCTGCATGGTGCTCTTCTCTCAGGCAGACAGTAAGTAACCTCATTCACCTGTGAAGTCCTGCCTTGTGTCCTGTACATCTAATACTTCTTTAAGCTTCACAAGTATTTTGACAGTAAGAGCTTATAAACCCCTCATTTCCTTCACACTTGGTGAAAAATACACACAATGGGAGATTAAAAAGCAAGTTATTTTAAAGTAATTTAATCTATAGATAAGCTGCACAAATGCAGACCTTTTGTAGATGTTCTCCTTGTTTTAAAGACTGAGGATCAAATTTACAAAGAATGAATTGTGGCCACTGATAGTGCCATAATTTCAGCATGACTTGCAGCTGTTATGGGCCTGTGATGTGGTTACAGACTTTCAAAGAAGCTGTAATGATTTAAAGCGGAGGTCACCCTTCTTTGAAGACTGTTTTTGCAAGGAGGTACATTTTCATAAGAAGGAGACAATCTTGCACCAAATCTATGTATTTCACCCTTTGCTAGTTATTTGAGAATTGCATGGTTTCCTTATGGTCTCATTTACGCAGGTTTATTAGCTGAAAAAAGCCGGACAAACCATGTGAATTTCTATTTTTAAAATAGAATATAGATTTAATTTACATTTTGTATCGTTGGTGGATACCAACAAACAGAAGTACCCTGTCGAATGTGTGTCCTAAAGTATAGAGAGCTTTAGCATTTGCACTATAAATAAACGTACAGTGCAAAAAGTAATCTCCATCGGCCTATGTGCCTGGCTGTCAGTCTGAGTGACGGTTTTGGCAGGAAGAAGACACTCAGAAAGACGTGTCACTGTTGTTGCGCCTTTGGGTCTCAGGGGCAGCCAAGAAGCACTGCCCTGCCAAAGACGGGGTCAGGGACAGAATTAATTCAGCAAGTGACATGACCCAAAGTGCTGTCATAGGGTCACTGTAATTCAATTATACCCCAATTCCTCCCATTACCCCACCCGACCAAGCCGACTGCCCTGTGCTTTCATAGATGGGTCCAATAGGATTTGTTTTTCTGTACCCTTTGCCTTGTCTCACTCAGCCCTGTGTTATCATCTTTGTCTCTTGCGGTGTGTCTAGAATTTAGCACAGCATCATTGTGAACTTGACCTTGCAGAAAAGTTTTGCACTCCTGTCATTTTTCTTTTGGTTTGGCAAGACTGTCTCTGCTCTGCCTGTAATGTGATCAGACCAAATCAAACCTTGACTGGAGCAGTAATTCTCAAGAAAGACTTAAAAGATGTGGCCCACTGAACTGAATCCATCCCCAGACTTAATCACAGTGACCGGTATTTGACTCAAGTCCATTTGTGCTGCTTTTCCTATGCAACCAAAGCTATTACAATATTTCAATACGTCTGGTCCCTCCATTGCATCCTGATATAAAATAACAAACTCTGAATAATAACAGCTACTTAAGAATTTAAATACAGTATGAACAGTGTTCTATGAATAATTGCGTTGACACTCTTCATTCGTTTATTATCATGTTATGAAGTGTACCTGTGCTCTTCTATGCTGGCAATTTAATTAGCACCAAGGGGATAAACATAATTGATTGAAATTCATCATAAAGAAAAAAAGTAATGTCAGGGGAACCAAAGGTGCCAAGATATTATTTACATGTCCTGAGCCTGTCAGATGCCAAGTCCAGGCTATTGAGTTTCGATGGGGGCCTGATTATTTTTATATATATATATATTATGCAGATGTTTAAACAAAAGAGAATATTAAGACAATATGCAGTATTGCTAAAGCTATTTACAACTTATAGTACATATTATGGTTATTGTATGCCTTGAGGGCATGTTGGCCATCTTCAGTTGACATTTTTCCAGACAATGAAATTGCATTTAAAAAAATCACACACATCTAGACAAAGTTAACTAGCTTGTGTTTTACTGTGTTCAATTCTGTAAACAATGGCTTAATCTGGATAGTGTTCAACAGTATCTATACTTTTTAAAATCTAATATTTGCACTCTGCCTCTCTGTGTCCATGAGAGCAAGATAGGACTGGTCCCTAATTTTGTTAATCAGATCATTTACAGATAAAAAAAACCAACCCAGAGCCAAGTATTTCAATTAACAGAGATACTCTGCTCTGACAAGCTAGCACATATGTTTTAAAAAAAAAAAAAATTAATCGAAGATACACCTAAACACTCATGAATGAGGAACTTGAGAAAAGATGGATAGAACAAGAAAAGAAAAGAAAGACAAAACAAAGTTATATAGACTTATAGAAAAGCCCAGCTCTGGTCCGAGGTTAACCTATAGTTGTAGTTTAATGTTAGCACACATGGGAAAAGGCTTAGACATGCTATTACCCAGACTGTAAAACAAACAGACATAGAATTAAAATAAGACAGTTGGGGGGCAAAAATAACACCTACCACTAATGGCAGGGTTGTGTGCATTTGATGCCTTTAATTTGTATACAACTTAGTTATGTGAACTTGATAGTTCTGGTTTGGATTTCCTGTATTACAGGGCAGACACCAGACAGATATTATGGGTGTGGTGCCTGGAAAGTTTCTGATGACATGGGTTCTGTCTGGTGTCCTGCTCTCTCCCTTGAAAAAGTTCAACAGGCAAAGCAACCACAGGTAGCAAACATGTAAGCAGTGTTAGGCCTTCTCCACAGAAATATGTAGGTTATTCCATTAACAGTGCATTGTTTGCTGGTTTAGGATGGATACATGTCAAAGGTTGTTGTCATACTGTTGTTTGTTTTTAATACTTCAGTAGTATGTACTTCTGTTTACGCAAAGGTCGTCAGTTGAGTAGGCGGTCCTTCCCTCTGGCCATGACACATTCATGTACACACAGCTAAACAAATGTGGCCATATGCGGCTCAGGCCACATCTGAATGTGGTCTGAGTGATCAGATCTCATTGCGTCCTCAATGCGTCTTGGGTGCATTTACACCTGTACTTAGCTGTCCACTTTGATTGGATCACACAAGCATGTTAATGCCAGGTTTGAACAGAGCCTTAGAAGCACAAATAAGAACAAGAAATTCTCCAACATCACTATCAATGTTATAGCCCTGTGACATCATTCATCTTATATTGTCATTGAGTAGAAACACAATACAGTGTGATTACTCTGAGTGCTGATCGCAGACGTCCCATCGATCCCCGGGGAGCTCAGCCTAATCAACCAGCTCTCCATACAGCCTCTTGGTACACAATAGGCCACTGGCCCACAAGGTCAGCCTCAAAGTCAAACATACCCAGCACTTAAATGTAATGGTTATCTTTTTGTAGTGCTGTCATTGTGAGTTATTTCACTGGCTTTAATAAGCTTTTGATGTATGTTTCTCTTCTTGTGCCTCTCATGTTGTAATCCTGGGTGGCTTTTCATGTGATGTGCGGCAAGACCACCAAGGCCTTTGTACCTGAGCCTGCTCTCTTCACTCCCAGTGGCAGAAGGATAACAATGGGACCATAATTAACTTAATAAGTTTAAAGTGACTTTTTACATTAAAGCACTGTGCCATGCCACAACCTTTTAGTGTCTTATTTATGCCCTAATAGGTTTCCTATGGGGCTGCTACGCTAAATATACAGGTTTCCCAAATTTCCCAAAGTATTAAGTGTTATAGCATATCTTTAAACGATTAACCCATAAGACATGCCCAATAGATGGATTTGGCCATTTCTAAATCGCCTACAAAGGTCTGATGTGATTGAAGTGCCTAAGTGATTTGGATAGGGGTCGCCAGACGGGGGGCTGTGTGGCTGGAAATTGGATTGTATTTTTAGTGTCCATATGGTCACCTAGTTTAAAAACAGACATGGATAGAAATTGATTCTTTTATAATTAAAAGTAACCTTATCCACCTTAGAGAGCCACTTGGAGAGTAATACAGTTAGCACACAGCTGGGGTCCACGCTCATCATACAGACAGGCACACGGTGGGAGGCTATGGTGGAAGGAGGACCAAACAACAGAAAATGCATTCTGAGAGGAAGTAGGGGAACAACAGTATACACGAGAAAAACATCTGCAAGATAAAAGTGTTGGAGGAACCTAATTTAGAGATTGGGGAGATTTGATGGGAAGTTGTTTTCATAAGCCAATGTCAGAATGGAGAGAGGAAAGGGTCATCGGAAGTTAATGATGTGAGATTAATAGTTTAATTAGGGAGCTCAATAGCAGGGCCAGAGGCACTCACCCAAACCTTCTGCTGTGTCCCGGATTCGGCAATGCCACAGGACGACAAGAACCGCCAGTGTCCTTCCAGAAAAGGGCAGATGGAGAAAGACATTTACATTCTGTGTAAATAGTGATGGCTTTATTGACAAAAGATACTCACTTAATCTTTGGCTATGTTGAATTCAAATAATCCAATATTACCAGCGATTCTAAGGGGTCGATGTGGATTTAATTTGTGTTGAGGGATATAATGCAGAAAGTATTAGAAGCAGTAAAGGATGCCTGCTCAGATGTTTTTGTCACATTCTGAACAGTGAGCAGACTGTGTTGTGATTAGAGAAATTCGCTGGCATAGGACATAATCAAGTAATAGATAGGCACATTACCATACACCCACGTATCGTTTACTCTTGGAGCATCCTCCAAGGTGCATTTTAAAAGCTAACTCAACCCAAACAGCATGTGGACATGTCACAGCATAAAGCATGGTGGGTTCTCAAGTGAGAAGAAATTCATGGGTAAATGGTCACCTTAGCTTTTCGAAGATGCTAAATCATTAGGGAAGCAACATGCCACTTGGTGTAAAGCCAGAATGTATTTGTTGTTCCGTGTCCCTACAATAACATAATTTAATTTCTCCCTCAATTTTGGCTAGTGGAGAGTTGAATTACTTAAGACCTCCGGGCTGCAGGGGTGAGAAGATGAGAACAATGCTATGGGCTCTTTGTGGTCTCTGAGGGAGGGCTAATCTCGGGGAGGCAAATTAATGAGGTTAGTGGGGTTGCACAGGGATGTGTGGTGATGGATGGTGAGCTAACCCTAAAATGGGATCTCTGAAGACACTAGGCGGTGGAGTCCCAACCCACCCCCTCCCGGGATCACTTAACACACTTAACATTTTCTCCACACGGGTCTATTAATGTCAGGGTCCAAGCCAAGGTGACTATTGGACTTTACCCAGCAACATTAACAAAGTCCCCCCCATCATTTACCCTGGATCTTTCGTACTCCCAAAGCAACTTTACAGAGTAGTTTGGATTTCCATTACAAAGAAGTCACGCTATATACTTGATTACATATTCAGGCTGCATTTAAAATGTACTCTTCCTTCTTTGCATTTTGTTTTGCATGCAAGTGTCCCCAGGTTGACACTCACCCACCCACGCATGCCTTCTGAATGCAGCAGTCAGTCGTCCTTCATAGTTTCAGGAGAGAAAAAACATTCAGTTTCATGACAGGGCCAATGAGAACATCCCATCAAGTGAACTAAATGAACATCGGAGGTGATGTCACCCCAGGGTTAAGCAGATGAGCTGTGCAGTTCAGCCGAGACATTAGCAGGCTTGTCTTGTAGGTTAGGGTCACATACTTATAAAGAGCCCGTTAATTGGAGACAGGAAGGGATTTTGCATTTTACATTTACATTGTCCACACTGTATGGCAGACTGTCCATCATTCTTTTTCAGATAATGATATGGTGCAGCAAGAAAGCTTGGGTGATAGCATTGAGAAAAGGAACCATAAAACATGTAATATAGTTTGCCCTCATTTTGTAACTATAGTTTTCATTAAAACAACATATTTTCCTTCTTTGCTCTTAAGAAAGTATAACAATGAAATGAGTGATTGCCTTTGTTTAATGTCTGTTTAAAAAAATCCCTTAAGGAATCAGGTGGGTTGAAAAAAAAGGTAGTGAATCATCTTGACTAGATTTAGGTTGGGCTCTAGTTTAAATACCACAGGTAATCTAAAACCTCAGACTCCCAATGGTGTGATAACAGAAACACCCACATCCTCACCAGCAAAAAGCACACAATGCAGCATTTATCCTTGCATGTTATTAAACAGTTGTTTTTAAATGCCCACTCCAGGCATTGGTCACCAAAGCATTTTTGTGTTTTTTCTCTCTCAAATGTCATATATTGAGTGACAGACAAGAAGACAGAGAGAGAACAGACTTGAGAGATGCCTCTGTCGTTCATTATCAGCTTGAGAAGATGAAAGCCATTATATTAATGTTGCTCACACGGGGAAAGAGGAGTGAAGGGTAATTGCACTTAGAGTTCTTGTTCTTCTCCGCCGTCTTGAATAATTCACTGAAGGCTGGAAGGCCTGATAGAAAGACTGTCTTCATGGTCCAAGGGGGTATAGAAAGTTTGATGTTTTTCTTTTTTTTCCTCTCTTCTATAGGTTTAGACATTTTGTTTTAAGTACAGTATCTCAAAGATGATGGATGACATTGCTTTCTCGATTTCACTGAAGTTCTGATAAAGCTTTAGAAGCTCCATCAATCTTTGGCCACTTCACTATCGTTTTCCAAAAATGAAGCAAAAACAATTCTTTGGTTTCTGTTTTATCACAAGGGAATGCAGCAACTGACTGTCAATGAGTGGGAGTGGATAGTGCAACGAAACCAGACCATCCAGCAGAAACCTGTTCCAAGGTGGAGAAATATAAGCAGACTCCACCCTTATAGATCCTAGTTTGAAACCAGGATGTTCTCCTGTGTGATAGAGATGCACAGATTGGCTCTGATGCCCAATCAAATAAGTTATTTTTCTCTGCTTTAGAAGCCTCTAACCTTATGGTCACCCCCCACCACCAGTCCCGATGTGAGTGTTTTCTGCTCTGCGGAGCAGAATACGTCAGCTTCGCAGAGCACTACGTGCAATAGTGTTAAAGGAAACAACGTTCATCTGTTAATGTAACGGTTCACGTTCATCTCTGTAATACTACTACTAGCGAGCTGATTGGAGAAGAAACAACCAATCTGAATTGAGCTTTTCAATGTCTCTGATTGGTTGATATTGTGGCACATTTGTAACGCCAAGTTGAGCGAGCCTAAAGGCACAGTTGAGCGCGCATGCAGCGACCTGCAGAGTTTTGAGAGAGCATGAGTGAAACTGAGTGAGAGGGCTTATTATTGCACGTTAAAATGAATAAGAGCAAACATGCAAATACATTTGTTGAGCACAGAATACTATTTTGCATGCTCAACTGAGAATATGTGCTGTGCTGAAAATCTCACTTCTGTCTATCTCACTAATGTGGCACAAATATAACGCCATAGTGTTCCTGGTGCGTTAATATGCACACACCGTCTCTCTTAATGGGGACACCGACACAAACACATGACGAAAAATGATCAACTGTCTGCTCCAGCAGTGGACTGCAGCTCTGCTATATTTTCAGAATGTAATAAATATTTTTCTTAATGATGTATTATTTCACAAACCACTCAACAAAAATTTGAACGTGTCATGTGTACATGTGTCATTTGGGGGAAAAATAACACAATGCTCCTTGGTGATCAGCTGTAAAACAGAAGTGCAGATAGCAAACATTATGTTTATTGGTTTAAACAAACAGCCTGAAGTGCAGTTGACTTTATCGGGGTAAATAACTTGCAGGGGAGGCAGCTTTATATGGAATTAATTGCAAACAAGTTGCCTGCTAATGGCCCGAAAAGGCCTTAATGGAAGTGTTCCATTAAAACAACCAGTGCTGATGCCATCAGACAAATTCCCACTAAGTGTTGCCTCATGAAAATGATAACTTGCTAATCCATTATTAATAAGAATTAATGGTTTTCTCTCTCCTGTGTGTGTATCGATCCCTGATACTCTACACCACAGAGTAGCTCTCATTGGACACTGGCAGACTTGGGAATACACTAATTGTTAGCCACACAAGTGCCATTTACGCGACTCTTCCTGCTGTCTCTGCATTTATTACAAGTCTTGCTCTGAGGCCCCGGACAAGGATAAAAGAGAGAACTGTAGACTACTGAAGAAAGTGACACTGCGTTGAGTGGTTCAGAACAGCCAAATACTATGTATGAATAAACATTTTAGTACAGCACTTCCCATTTCATCCAGTGTCTTAAAAGCTTACCTTTTTGTGCTAAAATATGACCCATATTCATTAGTTTAAGTCCCAATTTATTGTGCTGTGATTGACAAAGTCATTTCATATCTGTTGCACATTGACAGGTGTTCCTAATTACCAATCCCAACACCTCAGGATCTATTTAAAGAAAAATAAAACATCTGTAGTAATACTGGAGTTGGGAACCCCCACATCTTTCATCTCTCTGATGACCTCAGACCCTACAAATGCTGCTGCAGGCATTAAATTTACAGAGAGAAGCTGTTTAATCCCCCCAAGCAGCCTCTAGTGCTGTCTAAACCTGGGATCTATGCTGATATGTCAATAGCCTGCCCTCACATTTAGTCAAGTCAACAGGGGAAAAATATGCATGATTGTGATTTTAAACGAGGACACACCTTTTTCTGTACACACTACAACATTATTGCTAAATATAATGAAGTTATGAAGTTACTACTAATAACTACTGCTAGATTAAGCTTGTAGTTTGTATAGCTTTTTGAACATTAGGCATTAAAAGAGTTTACATTGATTACCATAATAACCCTATGAATTGTTCAATAATAAGGCTAATGTCTTTTAGAATGTGTGGTAGCATACAAGAAACACCTTATTAGTGTCAGGAAATAAGAGAACAGAAAGACTTTTGACTTGTGTATATTGTTTTTTTTTCCGTTGATTAATTTATTCCATTCATTAGTTGTAACATGAAAGACTTTTTGCTGTACTAACAACCAATGAGTGTTTTTTTTTCTCCAACACCACCAGTCATGCTGCTCTGTGTGCAGAAGCACAGTTTTGCATTTCAGATCACTTTTTGATCTTTCTGATGCATTAATTTGCTAATTATAACCAAAAGGTTGAAAGATTGAGTAATATATATATATATATATATATGCTTTGATTTTGATAACCCACTTTAGGTATTTACATGATAGCATCAGTAATTAGAGCAGTGCCTCAATCTTGTTAGTGCGAGTGAACAAAATGTGGTAAATATGACGCATTCATCAGTCGATAACCCCAACCCTTGGCCCCTTGCAACCAATAAAGGGCCTGACAGTTGTGGCAGCACTTCCTACACAATGGAAGTGAGAAGAGAGCATGCGTTAAAGTCTTAAGTGTCAAGATAGGAGTTTATAATGTGATGTATCAAAGCTTTAAAAAACTGCAGCCCAAAGCTTGCAGTCACTGGCTGAAAGAAGGATTTGCATAGGTGGGCTTATGTGTTTTCCACCTCGTCCCTGCCATTGTTTTCATGTGACAACTGCCTGACAGCCAGGAAAATGGGACAGAGGCAGAGAAAAAAAGGGTTGAGTCTGAATTTTGTCTTTCTAAGAAAATAACTGACAAACCCAACAGTTTGATATCCTCTCCAGTGGTGGCAAAATGATGGAGGAACCGTCAGAGTCCAAAACTAAATGCTTCTGCCCTTTCATTGGAGTGTTTTAGGACCACTATTAACCCGTTCCATAAATCAGGGGCTGAGGATCACCACAGACCTTTTTGAGATTTTTTGATTGAATGCTTGGTGAGATCTGGATTAACGATGGACAGCTCCGAATTCGCCATAGTTTCTCCCTCAAGTCAAAGGTTAACTATCAAAAATAGGGAAGCTTTTTAAGAGGATTACCAGTTTACCCTTTTCTCCCACTTATCCCTAGAAATCCTTATGATTTCTAAGATCCAGCGGTCCCTCACTTAAATGTTTGTGGCAACACATGAGCTTACATCCTTTAATTTTGAAGCATGCACCGAGAGCTGCCTGATCCTCCATCTTAGCAGCACCGTGGAAAGCCCTCACATCAACTTAAATGGAACTGCTGTGGACAGATGTGAGCAGGAACTCTTGGAAGTCAGAATGGTGATAATCATTTCTAGAGGATTCCAGCTCACCAGCCGAGCACGCACAGATGCTTGCTCAGGCATACACTCTCAAGAGCTTATCAGGCCCAACTGCGTGTGCGTGTGTCAGAGTCACATTCTGACGCTATTGAAAATGATTTAGTACTGTGCTTTTTCAGTCTGAATCTTGTCCTCAGGAAGACCAAAATATCACTCAAATGTCAGGTGGGTTTAGGTACTATGAAGGGGTCACAGGGTACAGATGGAGTGATGTATGTATGTGTTGGATTGCTGTGTATCACCAAGCACACATACGTAACTGCCTACTTACACAGCACTCACTGCACTACAGCACACTTCAGCCTCAGTGTGAAATGCTGTGGATTTGATTGGGTTTTTGACATTTTTAGCTTGCCTGATTGTTTTTTTTAAACAAAGGACCATGTTAGCTTTAATGTCTTCTGACAGTTACTTCACAGTGACTCCAAGAAACACTGGTTATAACATTATAACATCAAACATTCACACACGCACGCACGCATCCACGCTTGCACACGCACACACACGCACACACACGCACACACACACACACACACACATTGTCCTGCATGGACTGTATTGTCCTGCATGGACAGTATGCACACACACATTAAGCATCTCATATTTCTGCTAGTACCTCTGTCCCCCCATCCAGTTGCATATGAATATGTATTATCATCTCATATTAAAGTGTTAGGTATGCACGCACACTTCTCTGCCTGTTTTCTTTAAGTATCTATTTTATTATATACTGCTGTATTGCTTGAAGAGAGATGCTAGGCAGAAATGTCCTCGAGCAAGGACAGACAGCACCACCCCTCTCTTTAGCTAAGTGAATGCACGAGTTGACGATATAACAGGCAGACCTGGAGAATATGCTCACTGAAGGCCTAATCCATACCCTTCTCCCACCAATGTTATATTAGAACACATAAAAGAGACAAGAATGGAGGCAGTCACTGCTGAATTTCCCCAGTGAGTGCTAAGAGAAGGAAGGCTGGTGTCTCCATTGTGTATACAGCATAATGATTCACCCATGGGGCGGTCTGCTATTCACCACTGTGGTTTAGGTGTTCCCCACCTCTCTCTTTAATGACCCTGGAGATGAAACATGAGCTGATGGAGCTGGTAATAAGGCCATTGTCATGTTGTTGATGCCAGATACGTATTATGCATGTCTGAAGCTGTAAATAAAGCATAAAGCATGGCGTCTATAGCATGGAGCTAAGGTGCGCCCATTGTAGCATCACGACAACTTAGACGGGTGCTTGAACACACACTCCATTGTCCTACGCACAATGAAGTTGGGTGTGGTGCTCGGTAAAAAACACCCTGAAGGCAAACAGGGGAACCACGTCAGGAGGTGTTCTCGAAGGTAGTCCACTGTGTTGTTATAAACACACATAATCTAGGAAGCCACAAAGAGGTTATAGAGGTCCCAACACAGTAGTAGCCTTGTTTGGATTTTAAAACAAGCTAACCAGTTGTATTGCCTTTTATTGCCATTGGTTGAAATGCTAAATAACCTGATTAACCCCCAAGTGTCTATTTTACCAGCACCGTGCTCTTCTTTCTCTGTGTGTCCACTTATTTCGTTTGATCTATTGGATCTAATGAAGTCCCTGGTGTTAAAGAGATAGAACTGCAACTTCATTGTCTGTGGGAGACAAACTTTGCTGTTTCAAATGGTGTGTTAAATTCAACATGATACAGTGACAGACAGGCACATAAAGGCTGGATGCTTCTCCCATGACTGAGCTGCAGGTGTGCACAGCAACAATGCCAGTGTGGGTTTTGTCATTGTTGCCTTTGTGAGGAGAAAGTGATACCCATAGATAACCAAGTTTCACGTGCTGACGTGACTGGCAGCAGGCACTAACCTTCATCTCTCCCTCTCCCTTCTGCCCTGGCTTTTTCCCCCCTCCCTCTTTTTATCACTTTTCACCTCCCTCTTCCCCCCCTGCTCCAATTTCCCCAGGCGTGCCAAGTTTCGTCAAATCCCCAGAAGACCAGACCGGCATCTCAGGGGGAGTTGCGTCTTTTGTGTGCCAGGCCACCGGGGAGCCCAAACCCAGGATCACCTGGATGAAGAAAGGCAAGAAAGTCAGCTCCCAGCGCTTTGAGGCGAGTACTCATACGTGACTCTCAGATCTTTGAACACTCACATACACACCCACATGTACGCACACAAATACAAGCAGGCACTAAAACAACACATGTGAGAAAACATTACAGGCAGGGGCTCCAAAGTAGACTGCGTCTATAACCCTCTCTCATTATCACAGACACACCCACACATGCGTGCACACTCACAGTGTTCACACAACACACACATTGAATTGCCCTGTTATTGAGCATCACACCAACTCTTCTCTTCTCCAGGCGAGACCAGACAGGCTTCCCTTCTCTTTAATCTCTTTCCATCTTGATTTATATAGTCCTCTTCATCTCTTTCAGTCTTTTCACACCCTCATCCTTTCCTTTCTGTTCCTCAGTTCCACCGTTGCTAGCCATACATTCCCTTGATAAACTACTTGATGTACTTCCCCTCCCTCTTTTGAACCCATATGATCAGAAGGAAGTGCCCTAGGTGGGAACTCACACTGTGTCTGACCAGCCTGTAACATAATGTAGTGGTGGTGGCTGGGGGTGCGTATGGGTTATGCTCTACGTTGTTTTTCCTTGACACCTGTTGAGGTTTTGCTGTCGATCACGGTAATCATTCACTCTAAACATTATTTTGGCTTCTTGTTGTTGTTAGCCATTTTTAGTGAGAACAACAGATTTATATGCTACTTCTGAAAAGTCTTTATTTTGCACCAGTACATGAAAATAGGCTTTTGAGAAATTGGTAAAGCTACACGAATGGCAAATGTTCCAATTTTCTTCTCTCCGATCAGAAAAACAGGGAAATCGTCTAAAGAAACACTATTTGTATGTTACAATAAAGTAATATCCTTGGTTCGAAAATAACATTCCTGTCCTTTTACTTTGCTCTGGTTCTCTTAGGTGATTGAGTTTGATGACGGCTCAGGCTCCGTTCTGCGGATCCAGCCACTGCGCACACACAGAGACGAAGCCATTTACGAGTGCACAGCCACCAACAGCGCCGGCGAGATCAACACCAGTGCCAAGCTTACAGTGCTTGAAGGTAAGATAAGTATTTTTTTCCTGCTTGGTTTCTTTCTCCATCTTGCTTTCAGTCGCACTCTTTTCCTGTTACTTCTGCTGTTTTTTTGAAGCTTTTATTCCAATAAATCCGAAAACAAATATGACTGTTTACCTTGATAATTCATACATAAACATCTGCAAACGCTGAAGATTCCTGGTATTGGCAGTGTCATGGAGGAGAAAATCTATCTCAATGTTAACTCCACAAGGTGGAAAATAAATGCAAGGAATGCGTTTTTAAATAAGATAGCATACAGTTCAGCAATTCAGCAAACTCAGCAAATGTATGGCTGTATTCCAGTTATATTGTAAGAAATATTTGCATTTTATGGCTATTATATTATGTTTATTTTGTCTCCCTCTCTCAATGAGTCAGTCTGCCTATCAACAAATGAATCCCATGATCAGTTGTAAAATAATAAACTGCTACACTGACACTGAAATATACAATATGAATAAATGACTCCCTGCTTACCCAGAGAACTTTAAGAAAAATGCTCCAAAAGAATATACAAGATTTTTGTAGCATGTTTGCGCATATAGGACTATCCTCCATGCCTACAGGCTAACTGAACCTCTTCTGTGTTCCCCCTCTCACCCATAGAGGTAGTGTATGTGATTTATGTGGACAGAGGTTCTGTCCCTGAGTCACTATGTCACTGAGAGACAATTTCTTCCTTAATTTACTGTAATTTTGTCATGTAAGTGCTAGTCACGGCCCGAGTTGATTTCAGAAACTTTTCAAGAAAAAAAGCTCCAGAGCTCGCAAACATGAGGATTTAGGCTGTCCATAGCCATAACACTGGCGTTAAAGCAGATCCCCTCTCATTCAAATACAGCCTTTTTCTCCCCTGTTTGAATCCAATCTTTCTTACACCCACCCTTCCTTTTTTCTCTCTCCCCGCTGATTTGATGATATCATCGGCTGGGCTTGCGTAATCTTCCCAAAGGGACTTTTCTCCTGCGCAAAGAAAGCATTTCTTTCTACCCCTCCTTTGCACTGTATTATGAGGAATGCCTGCACAAACAAACAGCACGAACATGTCGTGAAGCACACAGGAATGAGATGAGATCAATCAAAGTGTTGTGGGGCAAAATAGGACACAGGGTTTGGATCCCCTCACTTAGCGCAACAGAAAGATGGACAACAGTCTTACTCAACAGTGAGCAACTGTTCTCACCAGCAGACGTGCTTTGCATGAAGCCATCCTCTCTCTGTGATCCTGTGCTCAGTGTGCTAACCCCACAGTCGAGTACCATACAGACACATGCCATGTGATGGATGCTTTATCTATAGTGCTTTACCAACACACACATTCACTGCATACATTTTCAGCACAGGGACCCAACCTTTAAGCACGATAGTGTTACCAACACTCTCTGTGCTTTGGCTTAAAGTCAGAATATTTTGAAAAGTTTTATATTTAGTATATCTATATATATATATATATATATATATATATATATATATATATATAATTTACAATGTATATATAATTTACAATGCTTACTATTTTCTTATTCATAATATACACATAGTTCTGCCTGCTTCAATAGAAACTCCATGTTCTTCAACTTTTACTTACTTAACTTACTTAAAGTGTTCTTCTGATTAAAAAAAACAATTAAAACATAGCAACAAAACATTTACATGGGAAAATAACTAGCATACACTCAAAAACTAGGCACCATTGCTTCAAGTAACTACAATGGAGCATGCATAGGTAGCCTGATCCATTTTTTAACCAATCAGAAGCCAGAGCTGCAGTCACGACTGGATCTTATTTAGCACACTATTGTAATACTAGCTGCACATCTTCAGCAAATCAAGCACACACAATGTTAGTTATGCAGTTATCATTTCAGTTATCTCTCCTGTACAAATGCAACACAAACCAGTTCTATTAAATTGAGTGATGGCAATATGAAATAGTTGCTCACGTTGATGATCCCATCAAAAATCAACACCTATGCAGAGGTGAGCCACTATAAGCTCATTGTTTTGGTCTGACAAACCAAAATAATGTAGGTTCATTAAAAACTGTGGACAGCTGCTCTGAGCCTACAAGCTAAAACAGGCCAGTTCTACGCTACCTGTTCAGAGTGAAATGGCAGACAGCCAAAGTAAACAAACGGCTGGTGAAGTTGAAGTCTTTGTTGAACATTTATCAAGGCAAAGAGAGACAGATATTTATTTCCAAACCAGGACTTTAGTAGTATGTTTCCAAGTTGTTTTGTATTTGCTGATAGTGAACAATCTCTGTCCAAAACTGAAAATAACATTGTGAACCGAAATACTGTTAAACTGATATTGTCTTAATACAGATGTTTTTACTTCAAATAATTGTCATTCTTAAATGAAATTAATCAGTGAGACATATGCATAGTTTCCATTATAGTCAAAATATTGATGTGATTTATTAACATACATCAAATTACAAACTGAGGAAAATGTTTGAATGTTATCAATGAATATAATCCCGAAATAGGTGGCTTGGCTTTTGTAAGATTTCTGATAACCTTGCAAATAGTCATTTTTCTTTTCAAAGGAGAACTCACTAGTGTTCCCACTGAGGCTGGTAGAGAATAGAGCCACACATCATATTTGATCAAAATAACTCCTCTGCTCGTCCAGAACCCTGAGGATGTGCGCCTGTTCATACATGCACACACGCACACAAACGTACAAACCATACACACATGCTTACTCACTAACAAAAACAAACTTGGTACAACCACACACACTCTTGGAACAATGTTGTCAGCTCGGCACTATTTTTAGACTATTGTTTGTAGCCTAGCGATACATCAAGTTCATATCAGCAGCACTACACAAGAAAACACTAGGGCAGCACCAAACAGATGGAGACTAATGATCCTCTTTCTTAATGGGGCGGTGGTAGCCTGAAGGTTTGAGAAGTAGGTGTCACCTCACAATGTTACTGTTTTGAATCAAATGATAAAAATCTGGAGAAAGTGACTACAAAACCTTCTGGTTTATGTAAACGGAATTCATTGTGGTGCCCTTGAGCAAGGCACAGAACCAGTGAAGCTGCTCAGTGACCAATAATAGAAGACAGTTGAGCATTGCCTAAAAACATGTCACGACTCAGTCAACCTTACCGGAATAAAGGTTGAGAAAAGTGCCTTCATAAGCAGAAACTTCCTGTTTTTGCATTCCAAAAGAAAAGCCTCACACTTCTCGCATGACTTTGCATCCACATGAAGTTGTCATAATACATTGTGCACCCCCATCCAGAGAGGCAGTGAAGTCATTATACCACTAAGTCGATCTGGATTATAGGTTTTAGCAGAGCAAAGGAAGGTCGAGCATTAATTATGAGTATTCCATATACTGGCTCTTTATTTTGTTGTGCCAATCTTGCAAACTATGGATTATAACAGTCATATCGGTGTGGCTTTACACATGCTTCCACTGTGCTTGACGGTAGGCTGAGGTGTATAAAGGAAAATACTAGGGTTCAAAAGTGGATAATAGTCACTTGCTTGTGATTTTGAGCCTAATTCAGTGGGTGTCAGTTAATATTGTGTCAGTACTGCCAACTTCTTACTGTATGTAACACCAGCGGACTTCAAGGGATTTCTTTTTGCATAGAAAGTGTTGTGTCAAAATAGTGTCAAAATAATTTATCACACTTAATATTTTAGTTGACTTCACTGGCAGTTACCTCACTTTTTGAGTCAGTGGCTGGTTCAGAGCCTGTCAAATAATACCTGACTCAGGTGTGTATAGAAATGAATATGCATGTCAAACTAGACCGGAGTATTGTCCACAGACGATGTTATGTCTGACGTTGACTAATGGTTCCTGTCTTTTTCTTAATCTGAGCAGATGATTGGAGTTGGGGTTGTGACTGTATAGTTTAGCGTGCCACGTCACCTGTTGGGAGTTGCAAAGACATATTTTCACACCAAAGCTAAGTTGGGCTTTAGCACTTTTGCAGTCATGAGTCTCAAGTCACTCTGTAATTCTGTCACGCTGTAACAGCCCTGCTCTTTGTTCATGGCGGTTCTCACGCCCTCGCCTGAGAGGTCACACCACTGAGACTTACATGCACGCACAAAGTCAGCCCCACCATCTCTCATTGTGTGTGTGTATGGTGTGTGTGTGTGTGTGTGTGTGTGTGTGTGTGTGTGTGTGTGTGCGCGTGTGCGTGTGTGTGTGAGTACATACAGCGGTAGAATGGAAAAACAGTTGTATTGCTTTATTGTTTTCAAGCCGTCATAAGTCAAAATCTGAGGACTATTGGCTATAATCATCCTTTTCTCTCTGTGATGTTTTGAATAATGGTCTACATGCTAAATTACTGCTAAATGTACAAGACTGTGCGTGCGTAAAACTGTGCGTGCGTAAAAGAGTCAGTCAGCTGTGTGCAGGTCTGACCTGTATGGGTAAATAATGATGAGACTAGAGGGGCAGATGTGATTGAGAAATATTGTTGCTGTCAGTCTTTCATGACCCTTTCTCTTCCCCTCTTTCATTTCTGTTTCTGCCCTTTTGTCGCTGTAACTTTTGTTCTTGTGTATCTACTCCTTTCTCTGTTCCATCTCTCCGTCTCCCTCTGTGTTAAATATAGTAGACAGTGTGGCTTTGGCGTTGTAGGGCAGTATAAAGTGATGACCAGAGGGAACAATGACTCATTACTTGGGTAACGATGCCAATGTTTTGACCTTGAGCGCCCCTCTTGAATTGAACTGCCTCAGTAAATGTTCAGGTAAATGGTCCTTGTCTCAGTGATATATGAAATAAACTACTGCCGGCCAGGAAAGACATCTCAGCTCACAACATCAGTCTTAAATGCAGTGTGCTGCCACTTCTCCATGTCAAGGCAATATTTCATATTTTCATCGCTGTTAACATTTGATGAGCATGTGAAATGTAAAATGCAATGACTCAGATCAAGAAATGACTAAGGTGGTGTCAAAACCATGTCACGACACTAATGGTGATGATAAAACTGATGAGGCTCTGTGGTGCAATGAATAGAGTGACTGTTTTCACAATTGGAAGCTGAATTTAAATTCTAATGGAACTACCTTGATCAAAATCCTTAACGGTACATGGTTTTAATCAGCTTCTATCTGCAGCCTTGATACTGCAATATTGACAAGTCCCGGGAAATGCCTACAGTGACCGACTTTTAAATACTATATAATAATAATATATGTTTTCTAAGGGTGCATCGATTCGTTGGCCGAACATCCGTATTGGCAAATATTACCCTTTCTGAATATTACCCTTTTTGAAAGATGATATTCACTGATGGCAGTGGACAGTGTTTATCTGCTGTCTTGCATCAATGTTGTGCAAGCTGAATGTTGTGTTTAAAAGTTGAGAAGGCTTTTGAAGCAGTTATTTGTTTTTTAAAAATAATCTTTTTCATGTGAAAGGAGGTTATATTAAAGGTTGTTTGTATAATTGGATTTGTGCTCCTCCAAAGATTCAAAGATATTGTAATGAATGACTTTAATAGAGTTATTTTTCAGTTAGATTTTTTTCAAAAATCAAGAGTTCTTTGTTTCCCTGGCACCAAATTGTACAAACAACAAAAACACATCTGTATTGGCATCGGCTGTGAACATTGGTAGCAGGCCAGAATTTAACAGTCTACTGTAGGTATTCCATAAGATAACACAAATATCGAATTGTGGGTTGCATATCACAGAGAAAAAACACCGTACAAACATTAATGCCGCCTTTATCTCTGTTAATAGCATGAGAATGAAATAGCTCACAATGCTGTTTGCTCTTTATTAGTTCTTTGTTTCTCCAACCAAAGTGGTTGTAGTCAACAATCGAACCTCAAAGGACAACTGTTCACACATGGCCCGGGTGACCCCAACGACTGTCGTTCAGGCTCAATAGAGCACTAACGAAGTCGAAACCAACTGCCCACCAACGACTGTCACTCTAACGACGGGCGTGGGCACTTGGAGCACAAAGGGTGTCAGTGACATCATCGGCCTTGTGAGAGGTTAAATACCTGGATCTTCACACCAGTTAGTTGGACCAGTCCCAGCCTGGTCAGATGCGTACATGAACTGATGAAGCCTCTTGGATGAGACGTGAAACGTCTTCCTAGACAAATAACCAGTCCAGTTGTTTTTGACTGAAATTGCTTTGCGGACATTTGTATTAAGGTTCTACCAAACCCCGGGAAAGTGAAAATCATAACCCATAACTGCTTACTGAGTGTAACTTTTAATAATTTCAGCAGAAATCCTTACTTCCTACTCCTTCCTTAAACTAAAATACAAAATAAAAATGTCAAGTTGATATCTGCAGTGCTGCCTGTGACTTGAGAATATAGCTGAAGTATGAGCAGAAACTCGGATATATTTTGTCACTTTTCTCCTGTGCCAGAGAACATCCTCTCGTCCTTTGGGAGACAGCGGACCTGTCTCCAGAAAAAAGGAATGTCATCTAATGGTGCCGGATCAAAAGCCACATCATTACTGGAATCCTCCACTGTCAGAACATGAATTAGAAAGGTTCTCCTTCAAACCAGCTGCACACCTTTTTTTGAAGTTTCCATGGCAACTCATTTCTGAACATGTAATTTCGAGAAAGAAATGTAAGTTTTTTGGAAAGGTCAAATGAGTGACACGCAAGGACTGAGAGCTTTTGCAGCGTAGAAAAAAACCCTTTTACATGGTGAAGACATGTCAAGCATCACACTCTGGAGTGATACAGCTCCTTGTAATATTAATAATGTTCCGCCCTGTGAGTCCATGTTACGCCTCTCCAATGTTAAGATTGGAATTGAGGTCATAATTAAACAGCAGTGTTGAAACCTCATTAGTTTTTGCACATAGTAAAAAAAAAAAATTCAAAATAGAATTCAGCTTTACTTTGTTGACAGTATTTAGTGACCCTGTGTCTGGTGGCAGTAAACAAATTATGGCCTCATCGGTTAGAAAAGGCCTTTATTTGCTTGGCATGCATTATAGTCCCTGGTGTAGCGGCAAAAAAATGACTGCGACACAATGGCAGTAATAAATATCTCAGGAGCCAGGCAAGTGCGGACAACAAACCTGACTGGATAAACAGCAGAGAAATCACATTGCGCCTCCTCCCAGGCAAGATAAATACATACAGAAGCTATATCGGAATGATTTAATACCGAGCACTGCTCCTCCGACAACTTAATCCTCTCCTTTCCTTTGCACTATTCAAATCATCCACAATGACCAAAATAAGGTGTGTTGTGTAACTGCTATTCTCCCACATTACTTTTCCCCTCGCTCTGATTCTCTTTTTGAATGCTGGTGGGTTTCTGTAATGTTCATGCTTCAATTTTAATAGTTGTTCCCTCATGTTGTTGAAGAAAGTAAGAGGTCACTTTATGTTTACCATTACACAAGGTAGGTTGTTTATGAAAATGATCTAGGGTGTGTACGTTTGCATTTGCTTTAAGTAGAACAGGTTTGGCTTCAGTCTTGGGGCCAGGGCTGTTATTTGTCATAACAGGCTGTTGGAATACAGAAGTACTAGCTTGCACGCAAACAAAACCATACAGGGACACGCAAACTCTTTCACACACATGCACACACACAGGCACACACACGTACACACACGCACGCACACGCACACGCACACACACGAACACTCACCAAACTACAGGTGTACCCCCCCTACTGTATTTCTGAGCTCTATTGTGTCTGTCTGAGATTTAATTTCTCCCACCATCTGCTGGCTGGAGGCCCAGCGTCGTAGATCATATCCAGCCTGACAGTTACAAACTGCATCTGTCTATGCATGCTTCTCCCAAGGACTCACACAATATGGCGGGGTGGAATCACCCTCCTGGCCACCCAATCTGCATCCTTACATCCTTACTTCCAAGGACTTGGGCATTGTAAGGGGGACAGATAGCCTTTTAGGTTTGCCCAGGGCTGTAGCACCTCGGACGTATGTTATAGTCCCCAATTACCCCACCAAAATGCACAAACCAACTACAAACAGGAACTAGTTTTCAGTGTTTGAAAATCAATCTAAAAATGATAAAATTCCTTTTACTTTGCTTTTTGTGTTATCTTTGAGCTGGCCTGATACGTTGGTGGATACTCTTCACTCTTCACCAATCAAGCATTTGTTCTATACACAGAAATACGGATGAGCGGTCTGTTTAACGGTTTGACATGGGTGGCTATAATTAGCAGCAGCCACCTTGCTAAAGTGTGCTTGAGCAAAACACAAAATCCTCAAGAATCCCTAATCTTCAGCTCTATTCTTTGTGTTAATCAATAATTTGTTATAAATAAAATTAACCAGGGAAGCAGATTTTCAAAACATTAATATATCCTTATAAGGTTATTATCAGTTGACTTTAAATAATTTAGGAAGAATGTGGCATGATCGATAGATAACTTCAAATTTTCAGTTACCAGTCAAAATTACCCTGATTAATTGATCGGTACCATGAGATTTGCTCGACACCATACAACATTTTTCATGTTTTCATGTAAACACGATGGAGTCATTCTTGCTTTAGGGCAACATTTTACTATCTGTATTTCTGCATCGATTGCTTCATGCTTTTGGCAAGCTGTATCTGTAAAGACTGCAATGCAATGTCTGGTATGTCTGCGCCATCAGTGTTGATCATGTCTATGGCCTGGGGGGGGGGGGGTAATGAGTAAAAAAACAACATTTAAAAAGTGGTAGATAGATTGTAAGTAACCAAGAGTCAGTCAGACTTTTAATTGTATAATGAGGGATTACTCCAAAATTTGAGAGGCTTTTTGTTTACTTTAACACTGGTGGTAAACTAGACTGGCTCTTCACTTAATCATTACAGCTTTGACTGCTTCCCATAACTTTCTCAATTGTTGAAAGCATTAAAACCTCAAAACACATCTGCAGCCTGTCCTAAGGACCCAAGAGCAAATTTACATTTCTCTAATTTATACCATAACTTCAACCACTTTGGAGAAAACTCAACACCCTGAAAGCTGTTAATGAAAGGCTAATGCTGGGATGTATTTATCCCATTTAAATGGGCCAGTGTTTTTTTCATAGTCACACAGTTTTAACTTGTCCAAGCGTTTCACTTTCTCCCAAAGAAACGTAAACATAAACTGGTTATGCATATTTAAAGTTAACTTTGTCGTGTCTTGTCACTTACGTAGGGTGGACACCAATAGTGATGACTCTACAGTAACAGTCATGCAATAACAACAATAATAAATACTGCTATTGTGAGAAAATCACAGTGGGGAAAAACAGGAACACCTCACCTAGCATTGCATGATTGTTCCTGTTGATGTGTCCACACTGGATGCTTCAGAGGGCTGCGATGCGATTCTAAAACGATTATTGATGCATCTTGATGCATCATTTTTTTCCATACAGTACTTTTTTTTCACACTGTGAATACTAAATACTTTTTTAGCAAAGTATTAGTACTGGTCTAAAAGAAATTTACATCCAATATATTTTATTGATAAAACGTGTCAGCATTTTTAATTAAGATTCTGTGACATGTCCATGCATCATATGTTAAAGCATCCTACCCGCTTTCTATAGTGATTCCATGACTCCTGCTTTCTGCGAGATTGGGCGTTGTAGCACGGATGCAGAACCTTCACAATAAAAGTTGTATAGAGTTAGTCATTTGCTTCGCCTTTACCGAGTGAGGTGGAAGTGCTTCTACACACTACTATGTGCAAAAACTGTACGGGCACTCCACTTCCGCATTCCCGAGTTCCACCTTTTGCATTCCGTGAACAATAATTTATCAATAAACATTTAGATAACCGATTTTTGACATTTGTGAATCGATTCAGAATCTTCCACCTCCGCATCCTGATGCATTTAAGGATCGATTTCCCCCCCACCCCTAGATGCTACATGGCTACGCAAGACATTGTTGCTTCTGCTGTCATACATTTATTAAGCAGAGCTGTAGCCTGTCACTTTTTTAAACTTGAAGTTATGGCCGCTGTTGATCGTCAGAACATATTGAACTCCTTATCTGGATGTTGTGTCTTGGTTTCATAAGTTATTGGAAATGTGACAAGACATGCACATCCCTTCATATCTGCGCATTGTCTGGAACAGACAGGGATATCCGCAAATTGACATCTGCTATCAAATATCTGCCAAACAGCTGCAACAGGCTTTCATTATCCGATTACAGATTTTCCTGAAGACTTGTTTGTGAGAGCATGACCGATGTGATTATCAATAGTGTTTTACTATGTGTGTATACAGAGTGACACACCGTTAGTGCTAAGAAAAGTAACCAGTCAATTTATACATTCTTAGATAGTCCCTATGTTTGAAAAATCTTGCTTGTGTTTCATTCTAAGCCAGGCGAGAAGCCAGCAGGAATAGTCAGGCATCTAAATGTAAAGATCCAATATTATTTTTCCAGTAATATAAGTGGCCTCACTGAATATAAACACACAGGGTGATGCATGCTGTCACTCAAAAATGATGATCAAATTGATATTTGAAGGGTCAAATGCAAGTCAAACTCTCACTTGCACCTGAGCACCCTGACCCCTACAGACAGTTCCAGTATAATTCTGTATCAAATCAATATGTTCATGGCTTCATGCTGTTTTCATTACTTCATTTAAAAAATGCTTTATGCTAAGCCATGGTTCAACCTTGTTGTCGTTTGGAATTTTTTAACTCAACTGTTAACAGGAGGTCTTTTACATTTAATTCCCTCTCCATGGCCGTGGAAAACCATTGTGAATCAGAAGTTGGCCGAGATAACTAATAAAATATGCAAAACAGTTGTTGATTAAAGCAAATGTTATATTTTAAAAATTCAGAACAACAAAATCAACACAAGAAATTATTTTTGTGATAGACCTAAGAGTAAAATAACTTTTGATTTCATAGATTTCTAAAAGTTGCCTTATAATATAAGCTCTAGTTCATAATGTGTTGCACATTGTATTGGTTGGTTTATTATAGATCATTCATTCATTCATTCATCTTCAACCGCTTGTCCCTGTCGGGGTCGCAGGGGACTGGAGCCGATCCCAGCTGACATCGGGCGTGAGGCGGGGTCCACCCTGGACAGGATGCCAGTCTATCACAGGACACATAGAGACAAACAGAGACAGACAACCATTAACACCTACGGGCAATTTAGAGTCATCAATGAACCTAACACGTGCATGTCTTTGGACTGTGGGAGGAAACCGGAGAACCCGGAGAGAACCCACGCAGACACGGGGAGAACATGCAAACTCCCCACAGAAGGACCCTAGCCGGGATTTGAACCAGGAACCCTCTTGCTGTGAGGCGACAGTCCTAACCACCACCGTGTTGCCTGTCGGGTTTATTATAGATGAAAAAGTTAATAAAAGCATGCACATCCAGACGATAAATACAAGGTGCTGGACAAAAGAACATGTAAAAGATGGAGAAATAGAGTCTGCACACTAATGCGTCCATGGACATATAATTATTTAATTTAAGTGTGTGGACTCTTTTGTATAGAGTCCTGTCTCTGTCTGTCTCTGATGATTAGAAAACACACATAGAGACAACACGCCACAAAAACCCTGAACAATGAAAGACAATTACCAATCCTTTATATGAAAGCCCTGTGAATTGATTTATGACTATGGTAACTTTTAGGCAACAGCTGTTGTCATGTTGAAGCATATTAACTATAAATAGTGTTTCTAATTTATTTTGTTTAGTAGAACATACCACCTTAAAAATTACCAAATTAACACATCACTGATTAAAACTTAATAAACTAAACTTAAACTTAATTGCAACCCTTTTTATTATAGCACATTTGCTACATCATATTGATGGCACATTTCCATCTCTGTAAAAAAATAATAAGGTATAAATAACATATAGCGCACAAAAACCCCCCACCTGCCATTCGTTTCTTTGTTAGTAATAAGGTCCTTAGCCTGTACCCCAACAGGTAAAGAGCAAGGTCCACCTTAAAGCACTGCAGGCCAATGAGTCAACGGCTCCCCAGGCCCTGACTGGCTATGGATGGATGGGCCCGCTGCATGTCAGGGGGCTTCTAATACCTACACTCAATGAGCTGGCTAATGGGAGTCCTTTCACCCTGACCCCTTTTTTCTCACACATTTACACACCAAGCCCTCTTGGCTTACCCACTGGGCCATAGAATGCCGGAGAACGGCTTGACTCACTATCAGCCTTATAGCTTGGCCTTAAGCTTGACATTTTTCTCATGTTTAAGGGGCATAGTCCCATTTTCTCTAAGCTGCTAAGCTGTGTTTTTCAAGGTTGTAGTTGATCGGTCTGCTTACAGCTGTCAAAGGCACTGTTGATTTTGCATGCATTACATCCGCATCAATATTTGTAACCTGTTTTGTAAGGGGAGGTTGACTGTGTAAGCATGCTTAAATGCAGGTCTGCCCTGCTTAACACTCACTGTGTAAGGGCATGATCACCAAGTAGTTCGAAGCACTTATTTGTTTCTTTCTTATTTGTAAGATAAGAACAATACCTCACCCAATTACTGACTGTGACTGTCAGGAAAGCAGGTGTATATCATCTCCAGATGAAATTGTGTAGAGGTTACAGCCAAGATTGTATCAACTACAGAAAACTAAAAAATGAAATGCTCAGTGGAATATTAGCCTTAGATATAGTTAGTTGAATCTGATCTGGTTTTGCTGTAAACATGATAATATATAGATATAATCACCCCTTAAAACATGTGTAGCTACCAGCTAATTCACTATAACCGAAGAATAGTACCAGCCATCGAGCAATTTGTGGTCGAAGGTCATGTTTCAAAGTTCCATCATGGTGATATTTCTCTGTCCTCTGCTGCTGTTGACTAGCAATGATGAAATCATTGCATTTGCCTCTTTCGAGGCGAGCATTTAATAGGTCATGTCACAGTGTGATATTTGTGTACACCCATCACTTCTGCAAACCACTACAAGTTGGAGGCTGCCAACATTGACTCAGGGGCAAGCTCATGAAAAGATTGCACAGTTTTTGATGCTAAACCTGCACAAATAAGACAAAAATAAACTATAATTCTCAAAGCACCCTCAAATGGTGAAATGCACCCGTAACTGAACTGCTAAACAAATGCTATTTGCACATATTTAAATAAATTTGTCCGCTTTCTATGCAAATTATCCTAATTGCAAAAACAGTCCAATTCACGTAGATCAGCACTAATAGCCACATGACACGTATTAGTATCTCCAAGGTGCTGGTGGTAACTGAGGGCGCACTCACACTGTCCATCCGTACCGTGCCCCGTGCTTTAGGGTACTTGTCCCCCCCTCCTTCTCCCCCAGCGGCCCAGGCCTGTTTGTACTCACACTACCTGCCTATACGTCATCACGCCGTAACATGTCACACACATTGATTGACGTCATAGCGATGCGTCACTTTGTTGTTTGATCTTTTGGCCACATAATGGAAAGCAGCGCAGAAAACATGGTAACGTTTTTGGCTTTGTGTTTTTTTTGGACTCATTGTGATGCGGCACGACCCCATTTAGTCGATGTTGCAAGGCGACAACTTGTTTTAAATGTCTGCGCATGGTCCGTCCTTTTTTTTCTATGTCCGAACAGGCGCACATAAAATGACGCCAGAAGCGCCGTAGGCCTCGTGCTTGTACACCTGCGCACGCTCGTGCTCGTACAAAAGCCCACCTCTCCCAAACGCGCCGTGGCCGGCACTCACATTGGTCAAATAAACTAGACTTTAGCCGTGAAACGTGCTTGGGCACGGTACGGATGGACAGTGTGAGTGCATCCTGAAGCACATTTAAAAGGGTTGTCCTCCGCTTCAAATCATGCCATCTTCTTGTACAGTCTCAAGGTTTGCATTTGAAACACCAACAGCACTGACAGACTGGGATTTAATATCCCTGCATACATGCCCAAACGTTATGGGCATGTTTGAGCTGTAATATCATACTTGGCAGACAGCAGTTGTAAGAGATGCACAGTTCATGGTGCTATCAGTGGCCACAATCCTTTTTTTGTGAATTCACCTGTCTGTGTATTATTCATTATCTTTGACTGAGGGAATAAGTAAAGGCTGTCACAGGAGCCCAGTCAGTGAGGATTTAATTAACAGAACCTGCCACATTCAGAACTCATAAAAGCCACCCCTATCTGCTGTAATTACACTAAACATGTCACAATAAAGCTCTGCCAATGATTAATTTGAGTTGTGGAAAAGATCAATTAATTCATTTATTTGCAAACCACCGCTCTGCTTCCTTTTGTAGACCAATTTCATTAACCGTCACACTTCCTGATTTTTGGTCTTGTCCTTGTTCTTTTTCCCGAGACACGTGGAGGAATAGCCTGTCTTATTAGCCACATCGTATTACCACAGAAATGTACCATGAACCTCTAGGTTTTTCCATCTTCGAGGTAGTTACATTAAAAATCAGTAGTAGACCACAAACCATGTACTCCGTAATACTATAATCTCAAGGGTCTTCAATCAAACTCCTGTTGGTGGGAAGTAGAGCTGTAATCTCAAAATGAAAGCCTACAGCTGTGCTACTCATATAGTATAGTTAATGGAGGATGTGATTCTGTGCAGCAGTGCTTGTCCCACAAGGTGACTCGGTCAGCATAACATGTGAATTCAGAAGACCACCCTTGGGTTGCAGTAATGGTCGGAGGCCACGGTTATGTACTAACTGGTGCACCGCAGCATAAATAACAGGCGCAGGGCATCTGGCAGGGCCGTAGATCATACTGACGACAGTGGAAGTATGCTATCAGATAGGAGAAAAAGGGAGTAGAGAGGAATAGGAAAGTGGAGAGAAGGAGATGATAAAAAGAAAGGGAGGGATGTAAGGAAAGAAGGGAGTTGGGGGGGAATTGGATGAATGTTATTGATTATCTGCCTGTAGGCGAGGAAGTAAGGCCAAATGTTCTGCTCTGCCAGACAAAAAAAGTGTATTATTTCAAAGGTCATGGCATGCATTACAGTCTTTTTACTCCAGGTACACTTCGATAAACAGCAGAATAACAGCGCTGGGATATGACCACCAGTATGTAGCACTGAGTGTACCGACAAAAACACTGTTACTACCGTAGCCATTAAGTTTCTGTTATGACTATGTTTTTGTCACGGTCTGTTGCCTGCAGGTGTGTCTGTGTGTGCAGTTCATCTATCCTGAGCATAGTTTGTTTGATGCACTACTATTTCCATAGCAACTGCCGTAACACCTGGCCTGAGAGACAATGTGCCAGGGATAGCCGGCTCGACAGGATGTTAAGACGTATTCCAATGCAAATTTCAATGCATATTGTACATTTCCCTCCATTTCCACAGAGATTTTCACAATTTTCATTATAACAGTACCACATCAATGGCCACCTTGCCGGGTCTTTGATGTCGGGTGTGCTGTGTCATCCCTGTTGAGGAGACCTCTGCAGTGGGAGCTCTGCCAACTAGTATTTCTCAGGAGAGCAGGAGGGTCCTGCTCACATGTGCTGCATGGAAGCCTTGCCCTGTGATGTTTTGCAAGTCAAAGGGCGCAGCTACATGAACATAGGTCTGTCTGCCTTTCAGTGGGGCTTATTAGTTGCTGCCTGAATGTCACAGAATTCAAGAAACAGCAGCAAGCTTAACTATCAAACACATACACGGTGTAAGTTGACTTAACCACAGGAAATGTTAATAAGTAATAGCTATAACAATGTAGGCTATTGGTAGTGTAACTGGAAACACTGTTATCTCTCTGTTCCTTGAGGGTGGCAGGGGGCTGGAGCTGATACCAGCTGGCTAGGGGCAAGAGGCGGGGTACACCCTGGGACAGGTTGCTAGACAATCAAAGGGCTGACAAAGAGACAGACACTCCTACGGGCAACTTACTGCCCGTAAATCCTGTGCAGTTGAACATTTTCCAAGTGAACTTCCTGACTGTTTTACACACCATCAGCCATCAAAGTATTCATGAAGCTCTTTTCTAGTTAGAGTTGGCTTTCTGTGCTGCCACTGCTGACACATCTCACACAGTTCCTAATCTCAGGCAGATGCAAATGTCTGTCTCGACGATGTTCTTGGCTAGAAACAGCCACAGGCCATTTGCTTTGTTTCTGCAGACGGCTCGTCAGCTTTTTACTGCCAGATTGACTCGAGACCAGTTGAGACATAGACAAGACTATATTTAGTTTCCCTCACAGGTTGGGCTAGCAGAAAGGTGAATAATTAAAAGGCTTTATCGGATAAGAAAGGGAAACACTGAGACTGCAACCCTTGTTGTTTTTTTTTGTTTTTTAACAAATGCAACCGCTATTAAAGATTTAGTCATCAGTTAAGAGCTAAATGCCGCATGTCCTCACCGGGCCAAAAGAAATACCTGAAGCCCCTACATAACCTCTAGAAGTACATAAACCCTTTTTACCTATAAAGACAGTCACAGTGCACTGATGTATGTTTTAAAGAGTAGATTTTAGAGCAGTAATATTTCATGAGACAAGTGACTGTGTGGTTGTCACTGTGGTCCTTTGGTTCGCACTATCAAAGGAGACATCACCTTTAATTGTTGTCATCCATCACTTGGCAACAGGCACACGTCGAGATCATAAGGCCTTTTATTTCTTGCTTGAAATGAGATCAGCTCCGATGTATAAGGAAGGCTTACACTCACTCTATCACCTTAATTTTTGATGGCACATGTTGATGCTGAATTAGATTAACTATTAATACAGAATGAAGCAAGATGGTGTGGCCAGCTTGCAAGCATGCACACAACTCCTGTTTCATATTGTAGCAATGTTTTTACATCAATATTCCTGAACATATGCTTCCTGACTGCATGTTTTCTCTGAAGGGACCTTTGGCTGGCGTAAGAATAAGTATAATAAGGACGGCTATATGAGGACATACTGAAATGGAAATGAAGCAGGCATTTTTTTTTTAAATGCAAAACTTCTGTGTTTTGTGCCACTGTGTCAGCGCTCCCCTGTTATGAAGGAACTGGGGTGTCTGGAGTGTTTCCCCCTATCGAGATAAGTGTGTTTGAGTTGAGGGAAAAACGCTGGCTGACGTTAGTGTGGGATTGAGCTCCAGAAGCCTCCCAGTGGGAAAGGAGGACAGGGACGAGTCTCTTTCAGCAGGGCTCTGATTAGACCCATCGCCCTAGCTGCCACGCTCCACTCACACTGGTAATTGGAGCTGGCAGGAGGTTGGCATGCACCCCTCCCCTATCCTCTCCTCTTCTCCTCCCTTCCCCTCTCCTTCATACTTTTCCCCTCTCTTCTCTCATCTAAACCTTACCTCACCTGCCTGTGGCTGTTACAGCAGAGACACACCTCCTTGATACAATGGGTTATGATTACTGTATCATGTTTTCTTAATTTCACTAATTACCATATTATTGCCTTTTCTCTTTACAAATGATGTTGCCCGTGGTTCCCCATGCCTTTTGCCAATGCCCCCACTGCTATCATAATTAAGTAGTTAAACCACAAAAACACTGCTGTAACCACTGTAAACACGTTCATCTGCTAAACTACTCATATTGCAGTATGACTGTGTGCGTGACAAATGAATGTTAGGAGAACAATGGTCCTTATTTTTCACAGCATGGAGGAACCAGTTCATGCTTACCTAGCTTTAGGTCTGACGCCTTTCTGCCTCTGGCCTACTCATTTGCAAAGCCAGGGCGTTTCTACTACTTTCTGTTATGACAACTGCATCGCAAGATGAAGCACTTTACAAATAAATCCCATTAAACAAAATTCTAAGACGGATAGACTCCTCTGTATGAGACATCTACGACACTATATTACAGTAGATCAGCAGCAGTACAACGCTTTCAACAATTTCAGACTGTTAAGTCTGCATACATTCAAAATAAATGACCAGTTTGGTAGTTACAAGTGTTACACACAATATAGGTGTTTTTTATTTTTTGCAGCATTGTTCATCTTAGTAATAAATCGCCTGTGGGACATTAGCGCAGGACTTTTGCCATTTTTTTCCTGCATGGACTAGACAGAGAAGGGGGGCTTTTTTGATTAATTATACTTCAGCACAAGAGGGCGTTTTTATTAACAAAGACAAGCATCAACCTGCATTGGCTTTCATTGGAGTCTCTCCAAATTTCCCCATTCCTTTTCTTTCCCCTTCAAATTAAAGATAACTGAACAAAGGCATGTTTTTGCTTTCCCGGGGTGACAAGTTGGCAGACAAGGCCAGCCGCAAGAGATGCAGTAAAAGGGCTCAACTACAGGCTTGAAATTATAGTTCAGCTTGACAAGACCTTTGATAAGTATAGAGTATAGAGATAACTTTAAGTTATTATTGTTTTTTTTAACCTAAATATACTTATATTAGATGTTGGCTGCATGATTTTGCAATTATTGGAGAGATTGTACCTTATCATACTGATCATTATGTTAACACTCTGACAAAAAATAAATACATTAAATAATTAACCATAACCAATTAAATAATGAACCATTAAACCTTTTAAAGAGTTTTTTTTTATAGGTTTAAAGGGTAAATCATTAAAACTAAGTCTTGCACAAAAATCACAAGATTGAACATT
The DNA here is from genome assembly GCF_963691815.1 of Echiichthys vipera. Taxonomy (NCBI): domain Eukaryota; kingdom Metazoa; phylum Chordata; class Actinopteri; order Perciformes; family Trachinidae; genus Echiichthys; species Echiichthys vipera. The sequence continues at coordinate 9,355,194 of NC_139840.1, forward strand.
GTAAAAGAATGTAATGGTTCCCACAGGTCCTAGAAATTCTTGAGGTTTGTGAAGATTAAAAATATCAAGGCTTTGAAAGTTTAAAAAAAAAAACAGACATAAAAAAGACATGGGGGTCATGGGTCATTGAAAGTGCTTGAATTTTAATTGAATTTTGTGCCAGCCTGCGAGTTCTTATAAAAATGATCCATGTATCAAACTATGTTGAGTCCTTGAATTTGTAGGAATTGGGCCTGCAAAGGTCTTCAAAAATCCTTAACTTTAATATTTAGACACGGAAAATTCTGGAATGTGCTTTTAAGGAGTTGAATCACAGGGACTGTGCAAGCCTAGGCTCCTTCGACAGGGTGTTGAAATGTGAGGGGTCTGCATGTCAAAGACTCCGCTTCAGTCTGTGGCCTGGCCCTTGAGAGAACAATGGCACATTGGGACACATACTGGAGCTGGAAATACTGAAAAATAAGTGAAGACTTTCTCCTTCTTCTTCTTCTTCTTCCTCTTCTTCTTCTTTTTCTTCTTCTTCTTCTTCTTCTTCTTCTTCTTCTTCTTCTTCTTCTTCTTCTTCTTCTTCTTCTTCTTCTTCTTCTTCTTCTTCTTCTTCTTCTTCTTCTTCCTGCTCAAATCTTAACATCTAATATCTTTTCATTTTAACTTGGCTTAAACAGGCTGTGGGAGGTTTTGTAGTCCCAATTAAATCTTCTTCTTTTTTTTTTCTTTTTCTTTTTTTACTAAAGAAATGTAACTGTTTTTTTCTGTATTCTTTCTGGTTATGTTGCTCCAAAAATAACTACCGGTACACATGTATATATCATGTTCCCCTAAGAGTACACACTATAGAAATAACATTGAAGCTAAGTAATGCTCTCTCCTCCATATGTATACAATTTACCATCTTGGCAAAAATCGACACACCAATGGTGCACTCATCATACATACTGTGAAGAAAAATGTCTGGCAGTAGTAATGACACCTGCAATGTTCACCTGCAATGCCAACATTAAATAAAAGCTAGACATTCATGTAAAGCTTTGCAGCAGCAGTTTGCCATTTAAGGTATTCCCTGTTTTTGCTTCCTGATATGACAGAGCCGCTGACTCGTGTAATAACTTCTCTGGAGTCTTTCACCCAGTTTTACCAATGCTTTGCATTTTTTACAGCCCAGGGACTTTTGCCAATAATCTTAAGCATAAATATTTTTTAGGGAGCAATACAAGAGGTTTTGGTGGAACATAACCCATAACAGTTTCTTCAGTGAAAGGCATAGTTCCACAAAAACTAAATAACTTTTCCTTACCCATGATAAGGCAAGACACTGTGAGTACCAGTATGTTACAAATCTTGAGGAAGATTTTGATGAAATAAAGCATGACAGACTTCTCAATCCTCCTCAGTACAATCCCTGGGGTAAGTGACAAGATGTGATTGGTTGGTGTCATGCTTCATTGAATCGATTGGTGTCCACTATATAGATACTTTATACTAGACCTACTGTAGGAGGCGTCACCAATTTCTGTCTATGAGGTAAAGTGATTTGGGGAGCCCAACCACGTGTTAGGTGTACAATATGAATACATGGAAATAAACATTTGGAATCAGCAGAGGAATTGTAGATAGACTTTAATGTACAGACACTTGATTAAAGATCAGTCACCATCTTTTGGCAATATAAAGAGATTTTTGAGATGTCTCTTTATCAATGGAACACAAGGTTTTTGTACTTGTTCTTACTCAGTTTCATCATTTGAGTAACAGACTTGCAGATGTGCAAAGATAAGGTCGTTAAACATTTTAATTATCCATAAAAATGTCTTCTGAACATTAAAACTAACAATTTTACTAAAATTAAATCATTAAATACTGTATGTAATGTATACAAAAATCTATGATAAGCATTTTTAACTGGATTTTCTACCTGAACCCATGCCAACTGTGCTTCCCACTCCAGTGAATGTCTACATAAGAAAATCGGGTCCATGTCAGCAGGCACAAAGCGAGCACCTCTCAGGTGATCTGTGGCCATTATGAACATGTTCTAAGTGAACTGTAAGTAGGTGAGACTTGAGTTCAGCTCTCTGTAGGTTTGCTATAATTAATTAAATTTCCACCAAGTTTCTGGACCTTCAACATTGCATAGGGTGTTTTTCTACTAGATCTAGATCTCTCTCACCTTTTCCTTTCTCTTTTTCTTTGAAGGTTAGAGAGATCAAACCACAGAGGAACACAGAGCACTACTGTTACGATTATTCATATAATTTCAAATTGTACAGTATTACTTCATTGTGCGGTAGTAGAGGTATCCTGGTTTCAGGTGGGATGTCGGACACAAATCCTATATCATCAGACAGGAAGTAAGGCTCGCCAAAAAGATAAGAGGCCGTGCAGAGATCTGTCAACTACATCTGAATATGAGACGACCCGGGCTACAAGCCAAACACAAGGGTGAAAGCAGGAACAACTGATCTTCTGGGGATCAGAACAAAGTACAATACCCATGCACCTATTCATGCTCCAACCATATTTGTTTACATATAGATTTTTGATTCAGACAAGCCAAGTGAAGAGGAAAAATCATATCCATTGCATCCCTTAGGTTCCATCTTAAGTTAGGCAGCCTTCTTGCTGATGTAATTTGAGACACTAAAAACAAAACGTAGGTCAACATTATTAACGTTTGCTTAAGAAACTTGCATAAAAAATGCATGAGTAGAACAAAGATAGTCAGCAACAAATGAGTCAGAAGTACGTTTTAAAGGCGCATTTGTTGGGACTTTGTGCCACCACATGCTTATAATTCAGGTATTCCTTCATACAACATACTACTGTGTATTGTTCTTTTCATAGATGATGACTGATGTGAGGCAACCTTGTATCACTTGTTACACAGCTCACAATGGACACTGTAACAGAATATACTGTATTTGTTTCGTGTCTGATGAGTGAACAACTTAAATAATTAGGGTAATTTGCAGAGAATGCTGGCTCTCTCAATGCACACTGTTCCAATCCCAGCCCTACACTGTTGACCAGTCCATGGTGGCAGCTTGAGGTTAAATATTGTACGGCAACACACCTTATTTTTGTTCTCCTCACCTATCATGATACACCTTCTCTTGAATACACTGTAATCATTAGTTCACTTTAAGTGCATTGTTCAGTTTCACTTTTGTGACAGTCTAATCCCACTACTTCCTCAACTTTCCTAAAAATACAAATCTTTGTCTTAAATTCATTTTGTTCATCCCTGGAGACCAACTATCATTCTTTTTTTGCAAACCTGCAGTTATTTTCTCATGGTAAACCAAAGACAGGAGTTACAATCATTAGCACTGTTCCATGGATTTCGTCTTAGCACTTTGTCCCCAGGGACACATCTACATATGAGAACAGAGATAAAAGAGATTATAAGTTTAAGAGCAAGCTGATAATAAGATCTCTCAAGGGCCATTTGTGTTTCCTCTTTATTAAGGACGGATGGGAGGTAGGTCTGATTTACAGCACAGTTAGGCCTTGTCAATTACAGTTTTTGTGATAAATGCAACTTAATTGACCAAAACGAGGACCAAGGTGTTCAGTGTTTTTTGGATTTGCAATTGACATTTGGTCTCTTTAATCAAAGTTTATTAAGTCCCCTTCTAGACACTCTTTAAAGAATGAAAAAATACTGATCAGTATTTTGTTTAACATTTCACTCATGATATGTAATGTAGCTTATAAGAAACACTGTGTATACCTGTTAACCTGTTTACAAATGTGATTTTTTTTAATCAGAGATAAGAATTCTGTTACTGTTTTTGCCACCAACAAGCATTCTCAAACTTAACAAAGTTAGATTGTTTATTCTGAATAGCAGGGAGAACTCAGACTAAACAGTTTGTTCCTAGCTTGTTTACCTTTGTAAGGTAGTTATTTACGCTCATGGCTATAATGCAAGTGTTCCACAAAAGAAACACAACCTCTAAGCATTAAATGTCAATGATAGACATTGTTCATACTTACTAATCTTATGATATGATGTCACTATATATTTGAGAAAAACCTTTCACCTTCGAATACCAACATTTTCTTTAAGGGTTTAACTTAATGTGTTGTCATAGATATGCTGGTGCATTCATAATGATGAGTTGGATTATTCAAATAGGTTTGTTTAGCTTGCTAAGCCTAAGGCGACTCGTTTATGCATGGGCACCCAGAGACAGATTGCAATCCTTCCTCTGTCTAAATCTGGGACTCCCTGTGCTGGGTAATAAGCCTGCTATGACAATCAATGAGAGAATTTTTTCAAACCAAGTTTGAAATCCAACTCATACCAGATCTTCCATTCCCATCTATCATATTCTGCTCTTGCACTATTTTTGTGTGTTCCTGAAAACTGTGTGGCCTGTAGCACCTGAAAAGTACATGCTCTCTTTCTTCCTCACCTCTGTCCTTGCAAGCACAACAGCTTTCATGCACTCAATGCCTCTTGCAGCAATTGAGAGCCTATTCTGTCAGTATTCTTGTCACTCCACACCCTGTGTGGCTCATGTAACTCAAAATCTGCCCTCCCAAATTTTCAGAGAACCAGATTCCCCATGGCTTCCCCACCATCGATATGGGTCCTCAGCTGAAAGTGGTTGAAAGGACCAGAACTGCCACCATGCTGTGTGCCGCCAGTGGAAACCCGGACCCAGAGATATCCTGGTTCAAGGACATGCTTCCTGTGGACATCAGCAGCAGCAACGGGCGCATTAAACAGCTTCGTTCAGGTACAATTTGATTTGATCTGATTCAATTTCTTGAAGGCGTTCCTCTACATGACACACTGATAAATGTAAATATAGCAAAGGCAAGTTGCAGAATACAATATGCCCTCAAATACCAACAGACAGGAGACATTCTAGACATGAGGATGATGTGAAAACACAGAAGGCCTTTGTTGTCATGTATGACTTTATGTATTCTCTTTCATCACAAAGGGCATGAAAGTTTGATTCAAAGTTTTTCACATCGATTAGTTAGCTGAGTTTTGACAGAATTTTATTCCTCGCAGCTGAAGCCACTTATAAAGTTACACAGAAACTGGAATAAAGTTATTTCTGCATTCTTGCAATCTTTGACAGTGATGCATGAGCTTGTAGCCATCCAAAGTACAGAAATATTTTTTTCACCATATTAAATCATCTTTAATCCCCTCTTAAGCATGCAGCTGGGTGACAATGAGGCCAGGCAATGATGCATTAGCTGGGATTCAACCTTGCAAAAAATAAATTATTATGCTCTTTGTTCACAGTAGCAGACCACTTGATAAATAAACAGTGTTCGTCTGACATGGATCAGATTAAAGGTGCAAGGTGAAAAGATTAGTGACTTTTTAGAAGATTCACTCTTGTGACTCTTTACTAAATCTACCTCACTTAGAGAGTGTGAGGCCATGCTGCAGGTCTGAGGCCCCAAAGATTAAAGATGAGAGCTACTCCAGAGAAAGCCTGGCACTAGAGCTTACCAGCAGAAGCTGAATACAGGTCACTGGAGCATGTTCACTTGGACTGCCCATGTTCTTGCAAGCACAAACCAAATTAGGTACAGATTTCTCATAAATTAGATAATAACACATCTGCTAAATTGCTTGATAATGTTTTTCATAACAAGAATAAACCTGTGCCTAAAACTGTGATTTTTTAAATTTATTTTTTACTTCCAGCAACAAACTTTTAATTAGTTTTCTTTCTTGCAAATAGTGAGAATGCCTGAAATCCTCCACCCTTTTCTTGACATCTGCTGCCGTATCAGAATTTACATTACTGCACATGACCTGAAATGAGGCCAAGTTTGCTATGGCAGAAAAAATAATATTAATTTGCTGCCACAGTTTAACAGAAAGAGCAGACCCAGTTCTTCTTATTGCATCACATTTGCTCGATTTTTAGTGAGCACACAGACACTTTTGGTCTATCTTTTCACACCACCCAAATCATTCATTCTGTAGAGATACTAACTTCTTTTTAAGTCAATAACTGACCTGATTTCTTGTTGCTGTGCATCATTCTATTTACTGTGTTTGACTTTCATTCATTTCTTTCCCATTCTACTAACTTCTTTCTGCACAAATGCAGTCCGTACAAAGAGTAAGGTCATTTTAAACAACAAAGAGTTTCATAAAGAAATCTGCTTAAGTGAAATGCTATTTTGATGCTACTATGAAGCAAGCACAGACTGTGGCTGTAGTTGTTGTCTACAAAAACAAAAGTAGCAGCATCATATATCAAAGTGTTAGTCTGACAGAAGGGATCGTTCTCAAAGGCCGAGTTTTCTCGGTCATTTACAGACAACATGTACAGACTAGAATATATGCTCGCTTCATAGCATTGATACAGTACACTGAAGTACACTGAACTTTGTCACATTGAATTGAAGTGGCTTCTACTCTGTATCAGTGTTTTTTTTTCCTTTTTATCTGTGGTCTGTCAGAAGCCATGTTTTTCTCTCCCACCGATATAAGTGGATTACTAACTAATCTCTCAACCCTGTTTGCATCAAAATTACTCCCACCTAGGTGGTACACCAATTAGAGGTAAGGATGATAAAGTGTGTTGGAAAATATCACGTCCACACCATTCCCCCACGTCCACATCAGACCCTTGCATTCCCCACCAAACGCCACATCACCAGGTTCATCCTCGCCTCTAGCGCCGACCCATCTTCCACTTCCCCCTTTGTCTCTTCCTAACATGTCCTATCTGCTGTCTGCTACCTGACAAACAAATGATCACCAACCCTGGTGCCAGGAGAATGGAAATGCAAAACCAAGTCCAAGGTGTTATCTTGCAAATTAACTCTTTTTATGAGCCACGTTTATGAAAGCGCAATACACAAACATTCACGCAGAAGCATCTTTTGCCTTTTCAGTGAAAAGGGTCGAGGAGTTGCCACTCGATGAGTGTCCTTGAGCAAGACACTGAACCGTGGCTCACTGCTCATAATGGTTAAGATGGAGCAGGTTAAATGCAGGGATAGAATTTCCCTACATTGTACCGTACGTATTTGATGAGGAAAAAAAAAAATCTTTCAAGTTTTTTTCTAAAGGCCACTGTGGCCACAAGAGGATCTACCTGTCTCCTCCATGCAGCCTGTAATGTAAACTGAAATGGCTACATTTGCATACAGCCTATGCAGCATTGCCCCCCAGCATGGGAACAGGATGCCTGGTTGAGATTGTTAAGGTGGAAACTTCAACATTTTTTATGGTAATCATGTGCTATTCCCCTGAGTGAAAGCATGATTTCCGTTCAACTGCAGTGAGGTAGATACTGGACGTCTGGGGCAAGCTGAATACATTTGGAGCAACCAACTGTCTGTCTCACTGACCCTAAGTCCATGGCTCCTAATACAGTCCCTATTCAACTGGATGTTTAACTCCTTAAGTTAAGTTAGTTTAGCTTCTGTGCTCCTTATGTAATTCCTGCACTCATAAACAGTGAAATGAGGTCATAGAAGAGTAGTTTGGTAGTAATTGAAGTGGTTTGGTATTGCCGCTCTGACAACTGCCATAGCAGTAACCTTCTACATCCCTGTAGTACTCTCACTGTTTTCTCCCATGGGAGGAGGGTTCGAATTGACACATTGGTGACACCAGCATTACTATGCAGGTGCATGTCAGCGCTGAATCAGACAACGATGAGCTCAGCATGCAGAGCAAACACCTCGGGGAAATATGTTGTCATGAGATCTGAGGTGATACTATCACATGTTACTGCCCCGCCCTGTTTTAGCTTCTCTTCTTTGGTCTTGTCTTGATTCGAGTCCCCTTTGGTTGGTGGTGAACCTGTTTGTTGCATTCATCTCATACTGCATGATGTGGAAAAAAATGTATCCTGACATCATTTTATGCTGAGTATTTTTGTCATTTTCAAACTGCATGGTGGTGGCTGGCTGCCTTTCATGCTAGTACCATGCTGTTTTGGAGATGTGATAAATGTGACAGGTCGTTTTGTTATTAAACATTTATTTTTATTATTGTTTGGTGCAGGTAAGTTTTCTGTTTTCTCGTCTCATGTCAGCCATTTACAATTCACTACCAATGATTATATAATGGTTATGGACACGGAGTGTCAAAGTGACCACACAAAGACAGGCCTCCTGGGCTTTCATGCTTTGTTAGAAACAACATGTAAGCCTTCTGTCTGATGACTACAGCTCCTTGGGATTGTGAATACTAATCTAAGCCATCTGGCAGAGGAGCGTTTCCCCTGAGGGCTTCGGTGAGACATGGTGAAATATTTGGTAATGAAAGAACACTCGTATGACCTAACTGCCAAATGAGTACTCAGCAATGTTTGAGGAAAACATAACAACATTGGCACCAGCTTTTCAGCAAAATCTTACATCAAGAAAATAATGGCTTAGACGAACAGTTCAGTCGTCAGTTTAGCCTTTACTCAATCATTTTGGTTAAATATGGTTGAATTTCAATTTCAACAATTAGGATATCTGGAAACATTATTTACTCTCAGTTCGAACCTCAGAATACTTAGTCAGAGTAGCATTCCTCTTGAGCCCATAATTCTGCGAAACACAGATTGCAGTTATTGATATTAGGCAGCTGGTTGATTCGTCCTTTAGATATTATCCATTCTTCTGCTTTTGTTTTCATTATTCTGCAGTATAGCTTAGCCTTGTCCAAGTATCTGAGCTGAGATGGATAACCGTCCATGACACAAACACTTTGGTTTGTCATTTTATTTTCGTAAGCAGTGCGCCTTATCAGACTTTGATGATTGTGACATGTTTTTCAGATGACTAATTGACCCTCAGTTATGGTCTTTTTTCTCCCAAACACAACTAGGCAAATATTCTGTTAGCAGTTTCATTAAACTTGCCAAATCAGCTAAATGCTTATGTTGCCATAAGCATTTTCTTGACAAAACTGCATGTCAGAGACACTTAATTACACATGAATTGGGTTAGATAAGTTGACTACAGGCTCTCTGGCGAGTCACTGTACAGATATCTGCTATGGTTTAATGCCAAATTACATCTCATATTGCACAACTGTCAAGACAGCTAAATTTGTTAATCCTCTACACAGGAGCTCTGCAAATTGAGAACAGTGAGGAGTCCGACCAAGGGAAATACGAATGTGTTGCCATGAACAGCGCTGGGACCCGTTACTCCGCTCCTGCAAATCTCTACGTACGAGGTAAAGTGTCTCTCTCAATTCTTGAATTCATCCATCAGTTCAGTTGTCTCAAGCATTTGCAAACCACAAATAACCATGCAACCCTTTAAAACATCTTGTATGTTTCATTCTGAATGCTGTTCACTCAATAATGTCCACATAGTTGATTTCAGTTATTTTGGTTGATTTGAACTCTTCTCAGGAGTGTGAGCAGGCTGTTTAATTGAGATCTTTCTCACTAATTGCACCTGTGTGATTTCTATTAGTGCATGGAGTATTTTACAGCATGCTATAGCCCCGCCCACTTTTAACCTGAGCAGAGTTCTAATTAGGTATTAAGCAAAAACAGCTGTCCAAAACTCAGGGCATTGGATTGTAATTTCCACATTTGATGACCCCATTTATACCACTATTTCTCTCCCTTACTCTCCTTCAACCAGTTCTCTAACCATTATCATTGCCTTGCCATTCTTCCCATACCAATGAGTTGAACTAATCGCAACCTCCTGTTTGGCTGCAAATTCAGCCAGGTGCGGCCTCTGTGAAAACAGCTGCCTTGGAATTTTTTCCTCCACTGCCACTGAAAGCCATGCCAGGCCTTCTTTCTTTTGCTTTTTTTTATTATTATTTTGACTGTATCGAAAGGCTCCATTATTCCCCCTGCACAACCCAGAGCTCCTAAAGGCTTGAAGGGGTCTTGGGTTTCAGGGTTTGTTTTTGTTGTGGTGTCTCCGTGAGCAGACTAATGCAGGGCAAGGGCAGCATTGTACCCATCTAGAAAAAGCTGGTATAGAAGAGAGAGTAGTCTAGGTCAGCCCCTGCGGATAACACCACCATGTCTGATGTACATGAAACAGAATAGCGGCTCCTGTTGTTAGTGTGGGTGGAGGAGGAAGGGGGGGGGGGGGGTTGAAAGTGTCAGGGTAAGAAAGAGACACACACTCCTATCACTTCATAATTTTGTTAAAAGCATATACAGTAGTGTAGTGTACATGCTATTTGATGGATCAGTGATTCCATTGTCTTGTTTCATCCATCAAGATAAAATAATTAAATTAGTGTCCAGTGTTTCCCATAAACCAAAAGAATTACAAACCACTGCTTAGGAAATGACCCATTAAATTTCTATTTTTTAAAACAAATGTTTCTCTCACTATGAACGCTACTTAATTTTAGAAACGTATTTTTCTTAAAGGAAGGTATCCAAGAAAAAATGTTCTTCCTAAAGACAGATAACCTCCTCCTAGATCAGAGGAATCTGAGTTAAAATCATCCTCAAGGACCACAGCGGCATCAAATTTACAGATTAAACACTGTGGGCTCCGGAAGGTTTAGATCTTAAATCTTGACAAGATGAGGTAGTCAGCCAAACAGCAAAGGCGAGGAAGGGATATAAGTCCCATCTATTAATCAGGGCATGTCTGTCACAGGTGCAAACGCAGCTTTTTTCCCCCCTCAGAGGTAATTACAGTAGTTGTGTGGCATGGCGCCAGCAGGGGCCCCAGGCCCAGCTAGTCTGTAACACCCACCCAGGTAGCTGTCAACCCGTTGGCCCCAACACCAACATTTCCGCCAACCTCGCCACACCAGTGGAGAGATAGAAATCAAACCAACCGTAACCTTTTAAAAATGTACTTGTCTGGAATGGAGAACAAAGGCTCTAGCCTTGTTTTCACTCTGTCTTTGTTACTGCTGCGAGAATGAGGAGACAAGACCTGGGGCTGTGCTATCACAGGGCTGCTTGATTGGGTTTAAAACATGAGGGGCTCGAGATAAGTGGCCTTTGACATGCTCTCACTCTCTTCCTTTCCTGTTGTAATATGTTTTTTGTTTTTTTGTTTTGTTTTTTTTATTCCAAGACACCAGAGGGGAGATTTAGGGGCTTACAACATCTGCTTTCAAACTTGTAAACATAAGTCCTGGAAGCAAACTGCCATCATTTTACAACTGTTAAATTTTACAGTTCTGGTGTGTAGCAGCAGCTTGGTTGATTTCAATCTTCAAGCACAAAATTAAAACGATGCTCGGCCTGTGGAGAAATAAATACAATAATGTCACAATTCTTAATGCATTGTGATGTTTAAAATATTACAATTTTGTTTGATTACATTATAAGGATCTATCACTTGATTAAAATATTTACTTATTATAATAAGAATTTCCTCTCAATGGTTCGAACACTAATTTATAGTCTTGAAATGTCAATACTCATAGCACTACTTGAAGGCAACATGAAAAGATTACAAATTGTGGTATTATTCTCCATCAACCCCCCTTCTAACACCCACCCACACACACACACACACCTGTCAGACTTGCATTACAGTAAATGGCTTGTTATGGGTTGGTGTTTTGTTTCTGCGAATGTGTTTCTGTTTTTTTTTTTCCCACTCACCATAGCTACACTGATCCAATTCCTGTCTGCAGGTACACAAATACACTGCCAGCACCACCGTGACCACCCTTGTCTTGACATTTTAGAGCCACCAGAGAATGATGTCCTCATATTTCTGTTTGGGAGGGGGGTGTCTGAGACTGCAATCACCGATTGTTTTTCCTTTCCTGTCCATGTATCTATTTGTGTCCTTCCACTTCTTATCTATTAAGAGTGTGTGTTTTTGTAGGTGATCAGGTGCGTGCGCTCTTTTCTTTTGGTGACCGTCCTCTAAAGGGGGACTCCATCAGCGTGGGCAGAATCACAAGCGTCCTGTGATTGTGCATGAGCGCTCATTTGTCAACTGCTTATCCCACAACGGAGGAGGGATGTCAGCTTCTGTCTGCTGGCACTCCTTCATATATCCATGTGACATGTCAATATGTCACAGAGGATAAAGTGCTGCAGTCAGGCTTTTCTCTGACCAAAATATCTTCATTCTGTTCTATGTGTTTGTGTGTGTCAGGGAGGGAAACAAAATATAATAAATTCAGGACATTTTTATGACAAAAAAGAGTGGGTACAGAAGCACATCTAGCATCCTTTACATCAACAAGTACTCTTGGTATGAGAAATGCCCTTTTAGCCCATCCTTAATGATAAAAACTTAAACAGATGTAACTACACAGTCACAGAATGATGCAGTAAGTGTGTGTTTGAGTTTTATTTGATAATATAGATATAGACAATGTTATTTGTAAATTGCAATACCAATTGAAAAAGATGCCAATGAAAAATGATACTACATAATTTGTAAAAGTGAGTCTCCCTCCCTGGTACTGTATGTATGCATTACTTTGCCTGTCTGTGCCATGCCACTAACCTCCACTGTGTCTACGGAAACACTGTTCTGTTTCACTGTTTTGTCTTTCCTTCCACTTTGTATCTTTTCATTCCATCGCTCACCTCCATCAAATCACTTCATCCGCAAACAGATCAGCGTGAAGGTTGGTTATTTTCACTTTTAATCCACCCATTCAATTTGATGAAGATTTTAGGTGCGGTCAACCATTCTTCCCAGACACTCTGATGGAGACACTGATATCCCTACCCTGACAAACAAAACAAAAAAACCCTTATCTGTCATAGTGTAAATGTGTCGTGTTTTGCATGTATCCCTAAATAGTTCATGCATGCCTTCCAATGCCACTCCCTCAAACTGTGTTTCGATTAGCCTTGCCAAGACACACAAGGACTCCCTGTGAAGTTTGCTTAAGTCATTATGAGATCTCTGTTGTGTTATGTAGCTGTGCATTCTTCCCAACTACACCCATGCTTGTCATTGTCAACCACATCCACCAAAAACGTTGGCTCCTTTCACCCTCAGACTTTCCATCCTCCTCTGTAGGCCCATCAGAGGTGTGTGATGGATTACTCTGGTATTCAGGTGGCAACCAGATTTGTCAGGTATTTAGGCATCTCTCCCACTGAGAGGCATGGCTATCAAAACTGACAAAACGTTCTTAAGGGATTAGATCTGTTTTATCGCCATGGGCATCCTCTATCCAGAGACTTAAAGATGTGATAGGGACTTGTAAGTGTAACAGGAAGACAAACATCTGTGTGTGGTGTTGCAGCAGAAGGCCCTGTAGAAAATACACTTTTAATATGTTTATTATATTGTGTTTTGAGAGATTTGAAAAAAAATACATCTAATTTACTGTGTAAGAGCTAATCATTAAAACATTAAGGAAGCAGTTAGTCAATACCAGGAGATTTGGACCTTTATCCACACATTTATATACTGAAACTCTGTTTTAGAGTTAATCTTATAGAGTTAATGACACTGACATTGTCCAACAGAGAGCTAATGTTTTGGAAATTATCCTTCACTTGTAGCTTCTGAAATACACTGCTGCTCAAAGAGCTGACCTATAGAATATTTAAGAATGAGCTGGCAGTGTGCTGACGGGGGGGATGATCAGCCATCATGGCAGCAGCATTAGCCCAGCACTGCTGCCAGGAAGCCCGAGAGCCCGCTGACTCTGTGCCAGTTTGCTCAGATATTGATTGACTGGACAGGTTCTGCTATCCTTGGGCACTTTGTCAAGGCAGTTAAATTTATAGGTATCCAGCAAGCAGCATGCAGAGTGGAGACAGGGCTTATTTTGTGGTTTTGATAGAGTCCCGGAGCCCCTCTCTCCACGCCACTCTCAACAGGAGAGAGGCTTCGGGGGAATCGATAACAATTACCTGCCCTCTAGTCATTTTGTTCCACAGCACCTCTCCAAACTTAACCGCACGGCATGAATTATTCACAACATTAAGTGTTCAATATACAAAGGCACCATTGACTGACTGCTCTTAGCACTGTTTAGTCTATGGAATCATGAAAGAATAACAGATACTTTGAGCTTAATAGTCTTACATTAGGGCCAGACCTCTCAGGTTTCTCTTTTTCATTAGCATATGTTGTGAAAAATAGCAGAACTCGATTATGTTACAGTTGTGTGAGAAGACATAGGTGTTCACCGGCGTAAGTGGAATACTAATGATTTCTTTCTCGACATACTCAAAGAAAGTCTGTTGTGCTTTAGTCATACTGGAAATCAGATGTTCAGTCATTTCCTGAATATGAGAAAATTTGATCAAGCTCCTCCTTTATCTTCCTTTTCCAGCATACTCCCATCTCCTATCTCTCCTCAGCTCCCATGCATGCCGTGCTTGAGAATGCCATCCCTGTGCTGTTCCCAGGCTGGTAACACGACTCGGCCTGTCCAGTGTTTTAATTTAAAAATCACCCATATGCCTGTGAACCTCAGAAAGCAGATTTCATGGCTGATGTTAATCTCTCTGGACTGTTAATATGTGTCACATTTCTCCTGCATGAGACCTTCTTTTATAATTTAGAAACTCATCAAAGTTGGGAGTTCATTGAGTCATTTTGCAAGCTTTAGGCCTGTGAATATTCTCACTTGTCCAGGTCATCGTTATCCCCAAAGCAATTTCAGTCAAAAGCAACTGGACTTGGCAACCATAGCTTTGCATTATTATTAATATTAAACGGTTGTCATTACTCTGTCCTAAACCTTTGCTGACCTCTTAACTGGTCCCAGTGTTAAATTGATTTTTGTTTTGTTTCTGATCAGCAATGCAGTGCTTCTTTCTTCCATTGTAAACTGATTTTTTGTGTGTTTCCCACACACCCTCTGAAAAGGTAATTCTTAAAAACAAACTGCTCAGTTCTGATTTATGTGGGTAATTGTGTGAAACAAACAAAAGCCCAAATTCCAAAACATGCATGATTCAGCGTGTTTTGTGCTCAGACTTGGGTTATTAATATTTTTTATGAGATATCGAGCCAAGTACTTTAATCCCACATGGTTGTATTGATTTAAAAAAAAAAAAAAAAAAAGGAGCAGGTCTATGTACAACACCTCAATTATTTTGGAAGAATTCAGATGAGTGGGAACCAGGTCCCTCTTATTATGGTCCAGTCCAGAGAAAAAGACTTCTCCTGACTGGAATCTCAAAAGGTGCTTTTGTGTTTTTTCCATTTCACCACATAATGAGGGGAATAACAAGCATGGCTATAACAACGTTCTGGTTCAAATTAGATCGGGGAGGGAGGAGAGAAAGGATTGGGGGTGGAAGGAGACTTACATTTGAAAATCCATTTTCATGGAGACCGGTGCAAAAGAGCAATTACAGTCAAGGGCTTTTTTTTCCAGGGAGACACAGAGATGTTGTAGTGCATTAGGGGAAACAAGCAGTATAAATTCTGCAGGGATAGTTCCATGGCGTAATGTTTTGAATGCATACAACCAGCAGTCGTTGGATAGCAATAAAGAGTCCTCACCAGGGAGCTAAATGCTTGGCTTGGCTTCACTTTCTCCATAATCAAGGTTAAAGAAGTGAGAGCTCCTCCTTCTTACATTCAGCACTTACTATTAAAATGTTCAGCATATCATACATTTAACAGGTCTGACACTGATTGGTGTTCGCAAAGCACTGTCAAGTAATGTTTTCTTTGCCATGACAAGCAGATAAGTTCGTCATGGTTGCCAAAAGTTGCCATAAAAAGATCTGAAGTGTGTAAATATAGCAGGCATTTCTTGTGTATCTTTATTTAGACAGAAAACAAGTCATATGCAAATGCTAGCTGCCTGTTTATTCTGGGCCAGCTTTTCAGTATTGCATGGAGCATCTGCATCGGTGTTTGCCTTGTCCCTGGCGACGTCAACAGGCCCTTCTTGTCTCCATGGGAACCCTTTTTAATGTCAGCCTATCTGCATATCAGAACTGCACAAAGAGAGGGAGGGAGAAAGACAGGCTCAGCAGAAGGAGCCAAAGAGAGAGGGAGCGGGAGGAGAAATCAAACAATGCCATCTCCACAGGGTCTCTCAATGATGCAACTCTCGCTACTATTTGACACTGACAAAGCGACCAGACAGTCTCCAGAAAAACTGGGCTACTTTTTGTATACACCCCTTTTGTAGGCAAGAGGATAAAACACCCCCTCAAAGTTTTCTGGGGAATTTCCAGAGCCATTTTGTGACAGTCCTATTATTCCCATTGTACTTGCCTGCACATTAGGACAAAAGCGATCAGCCCTCCGTTGGTTGGCTTTTCTGAGTTAGCTTTTAACCTTGTGGTGGGGCAAGACAATACTAACCATCATATTCACCTGACATATCCTACCTATTCACTATCTTCTCCTGCCTCTCTTCAATCCCTTAGTGCGAAGAGTCCCACCCAGATTCTCCATTCCACCCACCAACCAAGAGGTGATGCCAGGTGGCAGCGTCAACCTGACATGTGTGGCAGTGGGCTCGCCCATGCCCTATGTCAAGTGGACGATGGGCCAGCTGGAGCTGACCAAGGAGGAAGAGATGCCATTGGGGCGCAACGTGCTGGAGGTCACCAACATCCGCGAGTCGGCCAACTACACCTGCGTGGCCATCTCCTCTCTAGGCATGATAGAAGCCACCGCTCAGGTCACAGTCAAAGGTGAGGGCTGTACTTGTACAGTTTAGACTTGTTCTGTCTATCCATAGTATGTGGGAGGCTCTTACTGTGACGATGTGAACTTTCCTGTTGATGTGAGTCACCCACCGATCTGATAATGAAATGTTATAAAACAGAAGAAAGCAGTTTCAAAAGGCTTCTGAATCATCTTGCAAGTAATATAGTCATTCCAGCCGTTGGTTGGCCTGTGGGTTTTTTTTACACTGAGAGGCAAAGACTGTTGCTATTTGCAGTCTCCTTGTCAATGAGCTTCATTGTATTGATGTTTGTTGAGTCCCTTTTTTCTGTATAAAAGTGTTTGTGTGAATGGGTTTCTACCCACCTGTGTGTATGTGACTGTGAGAGTGTGCTGTCCACCCATCGCAGCCTCACTTATAAGTTGTTGTCTGTATTGAACCCACTTTCCACTAAACTGATCGATACACAGTCATTTAGAGGGACCACAGAAATACAGACCCCCTTCATCAAGGAAGCCATAATGAAGCCCCTCTGTTTTGTTTGTATTTGTTGTAAAGTCACAACAAACAACATTTTTCTTGTATTGTCAGTAATGACCAGGCTGGTTATTAAACACAAAATTGGGCTTCAGTCTAGCTTTTCCATTCATTTAGGACTAGTGGCTGCTGACAGCACTATAAGGATTAGCTTATGAAACAATCATTTCAGTGCTGTGAGCTACAGAATGGAGAATCACATGACCAGCCATGTCAAGCCAAGAGCTGATTTTAGCTGTATTGGGCCTACATTTTGAGAATTACGGAATCAAATGCATCAGACATCCAATTTTTCTCAAATTAGCCACAAGTTGAAAAAGTCCACTTTTGATATCAAAGCTAATACTCTGCTTCTCTCTCCTCAGCTTTGCCAAAGCCACCCACCTCCCTCATTGTGACTGAGACCACAGCCACCAGTGTAACTCTCACCTGGGACTCTGGAAACCCTGAACCTGTCTCATACTACATGATCCAGTACAGAGCCAAGTCCTCAGACAATGGCTTCCAAGAAGTAGAGGGTGTGGCCACTACCCGTTATAGCATTGGTGGTCTTAGCCCCTACTCTGAGTATGAGTTTCGTGTCATGGCTGTCAACAACATTGGCCGCGGGCCGCCCAGCGACCCCGTGGAGACACGCACCGGTGAACAGGCCCCCTCCTCGCCACCTCTGCACGTCCAAGCACGCATGCTGAGTGCCAGCACAATGCTGGTACAGTGGGAATCGCCCGAAGAACCCAACGGGCAAATCAGAGGCTACCGTGTCTACTATAGCTCGGACTTGACGGCTCCGCTCAGCGCCTGGCAGAAACACAACACTGATGACAGCAGTCTGACTACCATCTCCGGCCTGACTCCTGATATCACCTACAGCCTCAGGGTGCTGGGCTTTACCTCTGTAGGCGATGGGCCACCTTCTGACATCCTGCAAGTCAAAACCCAGCAGGGAGGTAAGCAGCTGAGCACCGTCTGAGAATCTGTGTGTTAATGTGTGTATTTTGATGTGCACATGTACAATTTTTCATATAGCCCGTGTCAGTTGTGTAACCAACTCTAATTATGCTAACATATAATGTCAGGCAAGGTAACAGCTTACGTTAGGCATGTAGGTGAAGTATTTGAATTAGTCCATGTTAGATGCATTGTATGTATCTACAGCATGTGTGACAAGCTTATAAGGCTACTTCTGTATTTGCTTGTCTCTGCCTGCAAATGCCTTTCCATTGTGATATACATCTGGAAATAAAGAGTTGTACACTGAACTCGTCTTTTGGTTGGTTCAATGATCTTTTGCAAAAGGGTCAGACATACAGTAGTGTTCTGCTCGGAATGACCAGGAGCTAGGGAAGTAACGTTACACTGAACTCATGATTTGATACGATTCATGATACTGAGTTCATGATACTATTTTAGCTTTTTTTAAAACAAAATGACATTGAAGACAAAATTATGAGTGAAACGATCCCTTTATTAAAATCTACAAAATATAAATTATCTTTAGGGCTGCTACTAACGACTATTTATTTATCAATCATTCTATTGACTATTTTATTGATTAATTGATTTATCTAAACAATACTTTTTCATTTGGGCTATGTTCATTTTATTTTGACAAACTGTACGGCATGGCATTGTAAAATTCAACTAAAGCCAAAATAAATTAAAAAAAAGAAACAAGCTAAAATAAAAAAGAGGGCTTATTTAATTTCGGTGAACCAGGCCTAACCCATTCTACTACCACACCAAACTCTCTTCTCTAATATAACGATTTAAGTTTCTTTAAATATTTTAGTTATCAGTTAAAAGAAAAGACATGTCTTCTTCTAAAAACAATCAGGACTCGTAATTAGATAGATAGATAATGGACGTCTGTATTGTGTAATTCTACCAGGAGCACAGACATTCGGTTCGTTAAGTGCGTCTCAAGGTTTTCACAACATGTTGAAGCTGCATCAGGACGGCTTTTGCTACCAGTAACCAGGGTTGTTTTCCATATCATAGTCACAACAGAACATTTAGTGTAGTTCTTGCAGGAAAACAGAGGACGATGAACGTTGAATACAGCGTAATAATAGTTTTCCATTACACCATGCAGTCAGTTTTTGGGAAGTGGTTATTGCTGCTGACACTGTAGACAACATTTAGCTTTAGTTATGTGCTTTTTTTGCTCCTTTCATTCTCTAACTTCTTTTCTTTTGCCCCTCTGTACCAAGTCCCTGCCCAACCATCCAGCTTTGAGGCGGAAGCCGAGCTGGACAGCCGCATCATGCTAACATGGCTGTGGCCCGTACAGGACCCCATCACTAAGTATGAGCTGCAGTACTGGGAGGCCGGCTCAGAGAACAAGGTAAGAATAACAACATGAGGTTATAACTATTGTATGACCTAGTTTTCTTCTCTCTCTCAATTTGCAGACAAATGAATCGTGCTCTTTATGATGCAATGTCTCTGAATGAGAAGCCTCTGCTGCAGCATGTCATTGTAGTAAAGCAGTCTACTCCCCAGCTGATGAAAAAGATTTACTGTAGTAACAGACAGTAAAATTGTTATTTTGTGTCTCAGTGTTGTGGCCCTTGGTTCAAATGGGCTGTACCAATGTGCCAGTTGTAAACTAGAGGACATTTTGTTTTTGGAACAAGTTGCTCTCCCATTTGACTGCATTCTCTACTTCATCAGTTAAGCTTTCGGATTTAATTTGAAGATTAATTGCCTCATGTCAAAACAATGCAAAAAAACTACTAAGCCTAAGGCTCAACATGTGGAAAAACATGTTTAACTGTCTTGATTTTCTAATTCAGTGGCATTTTCCTGTCTAATATGTAACCCTACAGATACATGTGCCCTTCAACCCAGCTGGCTCCTATGCTGTGGACGGTCTAAAGCCTGATACCTTGTACTATTTCTCGCTGGCAGCCCGTTCTGAGATGGGTTTAGGTGTCTACACCCAGCCCATCGAGGCTCGCACCGCCCAGTCCAGTAAGTCCACCATTTTTCTCTCCTTTCTTATCTTCTTCTTGCCCACTAACTAACCACTCATTTTTTAGACCAACAGTCCCCACAGCTGACAGGACAGTTTCACAGAGCTTAAATCAGACAGTGTTGGCAATTTGAATGTCAAGTCAATTTCAGCACAACATAAAATGCTGACAGTGCAACCATCCCGGTCAGCCTCACGCTTTCACAAGCTCCCCTCTGTCACCAACACTAACCCTCCTGTCCATCTATCTGAGGGTAGGCCCTGTGTTCAGTGTCAAAGGTATGTTCAGTGTGTCTTTCTCCCACATTTGTGAGTTGTGCTGTGTTATTTTCGCCTCATATCATTATGTGGTTTTTCAGTGCCAGCACTCAAAATGTCACTCTCTGATGCTGACTGCGTTTTTTATTAGCCCTGGAGGCTTATATTAGTACATTTGTGCATTGCACATTGCTTTGCCATGTTCAGAACTACATGTTGACAAGAAATAAAAGGTTCTTATGAATAGTTGTACCTTTTTAATGTGTACATTAGTTATATCTATCATATGAATAAACCTCAATTCTTCTCTTAAGAACAAGACCCCAATGATATTACATGTATAGAAAAAGGTTAAACAAAAAAATTAAAGGTTAGACTGGGAGAATGCGACTCCTGGAACTGTCGTGATCCGACACATCCCTTTATTGGAGTTGTTGGAACTACAGAAACACTTGGGGTTGTTTTAGAGATGTTACAAAGTGACGCTTCTGCCCTTACAAAAAATCTTTAAATACAAACAGCTTGCAGAGAGCAAATAAACCAGACAACAGAAACATTTAATTTCCGCTTACCATCAAGTTGCTCGTGGAATTAATGGTAATTAGTCACAGCTGATTTGTGGGCACTTGCACTGATGCGCACATTCACACACTCACTTTGTCACTTGCATATGCAAAATGCTGCACTTCAGAGCCCTGTGGTGATAGCAGGCTGTGGTGGACAAAACACTGTGGCAAACAGTATAGAAAGGATCTGAGTTTGATCAACTCTATTTTGTATATCGATACATCACATTTTACTTCTTTAAAAAGGGAAAATAATAGAATAGACTAGACAGAAGGTATGGATATCTGTTTTTGAAATCTTTCCACATTAGGACAGACAAAATCATCAACACCTCTGACAACCGCAGGGTTAGATAATGGTCAATTGAGATCACGATTCATGATGAGTCTGTGTCCTTGGGCCTCTTGACAGCAGGAGTCACAAGGACACATAATTTGGAGAACAGAATTTGGATTTCATGCGGCAGAGAGGATGGTGTGCATGAAATAAGCAGCAACCTTGGCAAGGGTCTGAGGCAAATAGGCAGTGGGAAAGTGTGACATTTTCTAGTGCTGCATTTAAATGGTTAGAATTTTTTCTTTTTTAAGATTCGGAGCAATGAACATAACTCAGCTCTTTATGAAACCCTACAACTCTGCTAAGGACTAGACAGTCTGTCATAGTTGCGTAATGCTCTACCTAAAATGGAACAGGAAATTATATCAGTAAGAGTGGTTAAGATAATTGAAACTCAGTCCCTTAGATTTTAAACACAAGGTTATCTCCAGTGCCAACAAGACAGCAGTAAAACAGTTCTATATTTGTATTACATATTAGTCTTTATCATTTGGAGGAAGGGTGGGTAGAAAGAGGTATTTTATCTTCTTCATCTATATTTTTATCTCTATTTTAAGCCCACTATTTGTCTGCCTCCAAGGCGTATTTATTTCTTGTGGAATTGTCCTCCCCTCATTGAATTTGACTTTGATCAAGCAGGTTTTTCCCCAGGACCTCAACATCACAATCTATGCTGCAAATCAGCAATATTTTCCGTCTGGCACCTTTTTGTAACACATGTGGTGCTGTCAGGTCTTTGTACTCTCTTGTGTATTAGGGACCACCTGAGGAGAAAGGTGTAGTTTTGTGTTCTGACATTGCTTCATTGGATTCCTAGTTGAGCTGTTGAACTGTTCATTGCTCTGCTTATTAAAAATTAATTTCATGGGCATGCTTTATAGGAACACCTTGGTTTGAATTTTTTTTTTTGGTTCATTTTATTCTCTTTTTAAGCATATTTTCTTTTGTAGAGTTGAGTTTGTTCGTAATTGAGTTAGAGGTATGGAATGTATTGTGTTTGTTCTCCGTGTTGTCCTTGTTCCCTATTGTAAAACTGTTCATTTTCTGTTTTTACCTCTGGACTTGAGAGTTTACATATATTTTATAGTATGGCTGTTAAAAATAATCTTATTTAGTAAAGTAATCTTATTATTCCAGACTAACTCTATCCTTTATGTTATTTGTGTTTTTACACATACTAGGACATGGTAGAGGAATTTGTGATTATAGAAATTAGCAGGGTGAGGTAGACAGAAATTTATATAATTGAATCAGGTATGTTGATATTATACCTAGAATTTTTTTTTATATATATCATGTCGATGTCCTGTTGGACAGTAGTTTTAGGACCAAAAGCATTTCTACAACATTGCCAATTTGATCGCAGTCATTTTATATTTAAAGGGTTAATGACAGAACAGAATGTTGTTGTAAATTTTTAACATTTATCGTCTGCATTGAGTCCAACAAACACTCTTATGAAGAGCGTCCGCATCAATGTGTACACCAGTCAACACTGTTGAGCTCTTGTTCACATTCTTGCACATCTACAGTATAACGCTCAATCGACATACTGTGAGAGGCAACAAAAAGGCCAATTAGGGACAAATTATAACTTTTATAAAAACCTAGCTTTGTAAAATGTTGGTACATTTTATATTCGGTTCAGCCCACCCTGTAGTTTAATGGCATCTAACATAAACGCAGTGCCAAACACAGCAGAAGCAGAAGCTTGGTAATGTGTTTTTATCAGCCAATCTCTCAGTCTGGAGGCAGCATCCTGCTTAGTACGAAAGCTTTTTGTATTCAGTATAAAATGAAAATGTAATATTCAAACTTCCAATTTGATAAATGTATCACCTACAGTATGAGAACAAATGATTTGTGAACCTCAACAGCTAAGAAAGTGTCTTTTATTCCAAGGTACAGTGCTGTGCATCCTTACAGATTTCTTCTGTTCATGGTTTTTTTGTCACATTTACATGCTTCATATCATCAAACGACTTTTAATATCAGACAAAGATAACCTGAGTAAATAAAAAATGCAGTCTTTAAAGTATGATTCCATTTATTAAGGGAAAAAACTACCCAAACCAATCTGGCCCTATGTGAAAGAGTAATTGCTCCCTAAACCGTATAATTGGGTGTGCCACCCTTGGCGGCAACAACTACAATCAAGCATTTGCGATAACTGACAATGAGTCTTTCACATTTTTGGCCCACACTTTAGGCAGAATTGTTTTAATTCAGCCACATCAGAGGGTTTTGGAGCATCGGCCTGTTTAAGGTCATGTCACAGAATCTCACTCAGATTTAAGTCTGGACTTTGACTAAGCCACTGTGCCTTGGATCATTGTCCTGCTGAATAACCCAAGTGTGCTTGAGCTTTAGCTTCTTTTGTGACCTCCCCGATGAGTCGTTGTTAAGCTCTGTAGTCATTTTGGTCGGCCATCCACTCCTGGGAAAGTTCACCACTGTTCCATGTTTTCTCCATTTTTGGATCATGGCCCTCACTGTGGTTCACTCGAGTCTCGAGCCTTTAAAGGCTCTGTAAACCTTTCCAGACTTATAGATGTCAATGACTTTGTTTATCACAGTTAATTCATGATTTAACAAGGGGGGGGGGGGCAATCACTTTTTCACATAGGGCCAGGTTGGTTTGGATAGCTTTTGTCCCTTCATAAAAGATATCATCATTTAAAAAATTGCATTTTGTATTTACACAGGTTATCTTTGTTTGATATTAAAATGTGTTTGATGATCTTAAACATATATGTGTGACAAAAAAGCAAGAACAGAAGTAATCTGTAAGGGGGAAAAAAGAAATTTCACAACACAGTAGACGACACATGCAACATTGAATAGGTTAGCTGAAGCCAGCTTTGTTTCCTTATAGTTCACACAAGCATGAACATTAGGGTCATACATAAACATTACATTTTCACTGAAAAGGCTAATGCCAATCACCACACTTTTTAAATATCAAGCTTAATGTGTAATCAGGGGGGGGGGGGGAGTATAAAAAAGTACTACACTAACATTTAGAATATTTAATTTTAAATTTTCATATTGACTGCCGTACAAAAAGCTTTCACAGTTTTGCCTACGTTTGCCTGTGTTTTCTTTATTTTTGTGTTTATTTTTTGTTTGCTTGATCCGTGCCCCCGTCCATGTGGTTGTGCTCCCCTTCCCCTGCAGCCCCATCCGCTCCCCCTCAGGATGTACATCTGGTCAGCCTAAGCTCCACCAGCCTCAAGGTGAGTTGGGTGGCACCGCCCGCCGCTAGCCGCCACGGCGCCATTGTGCGCTACACAGTCAGCTACCAGGCCCTGGCTGGAGAGGACACGGAGCGGCATGAGGTGACCGGCATCGGTGCAGACGCCACCAGCTATGTGCTGGAGGGCCTGGAGAAGTGGACTGAGTATCAGGTGTGGGTGAGGGCACACACTGACGTGGGCCCGGGCCCTGAGAGTGCCCCAGTGAGGATAAGAACCAAAGAGGATGGTAGGTTGACTACTCCCCTTGAGCAGAGAGTCTTTTGCTTGGGGCTGCCTGTCACTATTTTCCTTCACTCTCTTCAACTTCTACTACACATTTCTCTGTGTCCTGTTGATCAATTTTGAGTTAATGAGGCGATGGTAGTAGTGGAGGTGGTGGCCTTCTCTTTTTATCTCCTTCCTGCTCGCTCTCTGTAGCTTTAACACTTTACATCTATGGCAGGTTAAGGCTCATCACCCCCGGGCCCCAGCTCTGCACCACTTTCCTCTGCTTTCACAGTTTAAATGCCTTCTTGTTGTCTTTCTTCTGTTCTGAGGAATAGAAGTGGAGCAGAACTCCCCCTCTCCGTTCTTTCGCTCTTGCTTCTTTTTCTCACTCGTCTCTCATTTTGTTTGCAGTGTGATAGAGAGCGGCTGCTCCTAAGAGAGAGTCGTCTATAATTAATGTGTTTGAAGTTTGCAGCAACACAGCTAATTTCATACTGAAATTAAGGGCATTACAGACATCGCTAGACCACATGCTGTCCTGCGTAGGGTGTTTTGGGGACTTGGTAGACATAGAAGGTCTAAACTGAGTAGAGATGATTTTGATTCATAGCTGAATCTAATATCGCTTCCTTCTACAGGGCACACAGGTCCATAAAAAAAAAAATCAGGAGACATTATTTTGATAGTTTTTGGCTCCTCATCACAAAACACAGTGAAGTGAGGAAAATCACCAACTCAGCATATTTTGACTCTTTCCTCCCTCCCTCCTTCCCTCTCTCTCTCTCTCTGTCTCTCTCACTGTCTGTCTTACTCTTGTGTTCTTTCCCTTCTTCTGTCCCCCCCTCTTTTCTGGTTTCCAGTGCCAGGAGCACCCCCCAGGAAGCTGGAGGTTGAAGCCATAAACTCCACGGCAATCCGGGTTACCTGGAAGCCGCCCCTACAGGGGAAGCAGCACGGCCAAATCCGTGGCTACCAGGTCATCTTCTCTCGACTTGAAAACGGTGAACCGCGAGGCCAGCCTAACATCATGGATGTTGCTTTGCCAGAGGCACAGGTACTGGATGATGTCTTACTCTTGTCCAGTCTTTCTCTGTCTCTCTTCCACTGTCTATAGCTGTCTTATGTTCATTTCCCATTATTTTCATTCTCCACTGCTCCCGTATTCCCTTCCACACTTCATTTCCCCCATACCGGGTGACACACATGGAATTTTCTTTTCGACTGCAGTATCCCACCCCCTCTTTTTTCATCTTTCTCCACATGTGACATTTGGCTCTAAATTGGTACCCTCTCCCACAGCTTTGGATTAGCTGTCGTAACAAGATCCATTCTAATTCTACAGTAATAGCTATTAAATATTTTATACGTGTTACATCAGGATGGGGCTTAGTGGAATCAATGCACCTCTCTTTGCGGGTTTTAGCAGTAATACATATGCACTGCCTTGTTACCATGTTTATAAATTTGAGTTATTTTTCTAACACCGCCCTATACACATTAATGCAGGCTGCTCTGAATCGCCCCAAGCTATGTGACACCATGAGATGGATGAGAGATTGTAATCCTTAAGAGGGATTCAGAGATTCATGAATATCTTTAAACCAAAAACCCCTTCTCACTTTTTCCCTCTCTTTGGGAGAGGAGAGAACAGCTTAAGAGCCTCCTTCTGATTGTTTGCCGGCAGTAACACTTGCGCAAACACGCATTGACTCAGACCATGGATAGCCTCGCACAAAAACATCTAATTTGAACAAGTAAGTGCTCCCTGGCCGCAGGAACACCACAAAAAAAATCAAAATAGCCGTGCATGTGTCTCTGAGCAGCGTTTGCTGATAAATTCTTTGTAGCAGCATTTAGGGAGACCAACAGGTTGCTGGTTCAGTTCCCAGGCAGTGTATACTGCTATACCCTTGAGTGGAGCTATTATCCCTCACTTGCTTTGGCAAACACCACGCTGCCTTAAGTCTTATCATTACAGAAGAGGAAACACTGTCAAAGTCACCTTGAAATGATGTGGCGGTTGTGCTACATCCAAGTGACACTAAGTAAAAGCTTATAGTTCCCAGTTGTGTAACCGGCGTTCAGTGATAAATTCACAATGGGTATCACTGCAATCACTGTGAGAGAGGCTCTGGCTGATTTCACCCGTCCATGTCTCTACACCTGGTCAAATGGTCCCCCCACAACTCCCAAACACAGTCCAACACCTTTGTTTTACAGCAGTATTTTCTGGCAGCTGCTGCTGACAGTTCACTGTTATCTGACTGTGTACCATATTGCTTGACAGCCAGGACAGCATTGTTTGGTCTGAAAGAAGACAAAAACATGGTGGCTGCTTGTCTTCCTGGAAGTGTTTTGGACATGTATAGCGTGACTTTGTTTTGCGTTATGAAATCTGAACTGAGCATGACCCTACTTGTTGTGAAAACAATACTCCTTGCCATGACTCATTTGTGCCGGGTTCACACAATAAATGCTAAGACGCACTGCAATTTAGCACTATGTAGAGCTCTCATGTTACGGTCTGGTGTCCGGTGTCCTCAAACTCACCGTCACCTCCCTGGCAAAAAACTGAATTTCTCTACCCTCCTGTGTTTTTTTTCCTTTTGTCCTTCCCTCTTACTCCCCTCCCTTTATGCCATGTCCTCCTTTTGCACCCTTCCTGCCTGAGAGGCCGGTTGAGTAATTACCATAGGCTTGCGTGCAGGTTGGTTACCCTTGATTGAGTCATCTCAACAGATTGTTTTCAATGAGACAGTGCTGAGTAGCCAACCTGCAAGGACCTGCCCGGACGTCATTAAAGACCACACAGTCAGTCGACGCTCCCTTGTCTACGTTCGCCCAACTGGTTTTAGAACAAACCTTTTCTCACACATCTTTCCATTCCCGTACCCCCAACAACAAGTGGAAAAACAGCGCAGATAACATGAGTAGACATGCTCACTGTTAGATCAGCCTTGTAGTAGGCGTTCCAGCTGGCTGAGAAGAGTTCATGACTCATCCTACACTTATGAAAATCCCATAAATGCACACCTGTAATTGATGATGAATAACAGGGGAAAAAACTATTTTCTTCAATCTTGGCACATCAATAATTTGCCTAATGTGTTTAGTTCCGTAATAACCCTTTCACCTGCATTGAATGCACAGTAAGCCTGCCAAAAGGAAAAGAAAAATACAGATTTTCCAGGCCTCTCAAAACATAGCACAACCTCAACTTAGACTTCAATCACAAATCTAAGAAGAGTGATTGGATACTAGATTCTGTCAAAATTGCTATCACCTCTCCCCTTGTCTACATCTTTATGTTTTTGGCTCCTTTTCTCCTCTTCACCCTCTCTCAGGGTGAGCTGAAATGCTGGGAGGAGAGCTAGGAAAGCTTGCCTGTGCGTGGGCGGTTTAAGCACCTTGTTTCTTTTCAAGCAGGAGCCTACACAGCGCCCTCATTTCCCTGCTAAATTTAAACCAGAGGCCATGTTAACAGTGTGATGTTATCGACCCCTTTCCAACAATGTCTCTATTGGGAAAGTGTCCTGAACCTGAGTGGGCAACTCCAAACCACATAGCTTGCTCCATCCCTATGCACTCACATCAACCTCTAGGCTCATGTGTTTCATATAGCTATTGATAAACGTTGTCAGAAAAGGGCATGATTGCGTTTGAAGCCATTCGCCACAGTCCGAGTTTGCCTTTATTCAGCACAACTTTTCCAGGTTCATTTTGTTTGACCACTCATGCGTTTTTTTTGTGCATGTGCGTTTATGTGTGGGAGTGTGCAAGCAATGCAATGCCTCACTGCGCCTATGGCCTTCACTGCCTCAGATTGGAGTTGAATGTGAATTGAGAAAAAAAAGAGAAAAGAAGCACCTCAGCCCGTTTCACTCCATCAATCATGACAGCTCCTTCTCTTCCACATCACTCGTTCCCTCCTCGTTCCCACTTTTATAGCCACACATCTCAGCCCATGTCATCACATTTGCATTCACCCGCCTGCAAATTATACCGCTCCGTTTCCACAAACGACGCTTATCAGCAATGATGTGTTTTCAGCTTGCGTTGGCATTCGAAATATAAATGGGGGATAATTTATAATTCTCCCATGGATTTAAGCAGAAAGCAAAAACAGTTCTGATAGAAAGGGATTAAGCCAAAGATGAGATAGGAACTCTTGCAAACCTTAATGTGTTAGCTGCTCTGTTGACATATTGAGTGGAGTGGTAAACAAAATAAGCAATTAACCATGTTGCAAACTGTTATTCATGGAGTTAAGTAGCAGCTGTTCTTGAATGGTACTCTTTAGTGCCCCCGCTACATCAGGGGACCATGAGGCAGCAGTTTTTGATTCAAGTGTCTTGACCAGTTGCAACTGGGACCAAAGGCCTTACTTATGCTTCAGCTACCCGGTTGAAAAAGACCCATCTACAGGGAAGAGGGCGAAGAAGTTGGGTCTTTTGTCTTTTCATATGCCAACAGTTAATGGAGGATGACAAACATGTCTCTCCATTGCACAATGAATCAGCAGTGTGTGAGGTTCACTCCCTTTGTTTGTGAAAGTCTGGAGCGGCAAGAAAGGAAATATGAGAAAGCATGAAGGCAAGCACCACTGCCAATTTTACTTCTGAAGGCATGTGTCTACTGTAGAAACTTCATGTTCTTCCTCTTGAAGTACTATTTCACCTAAACTACAAAAATAGATGTTCTCAATTACCTCTGATGGTATCTAGATGCTATCTAAAAGATATATGTTTGGTTTTATTTGCTTAAGTTTTGAAATATGTATCTGCCTCAAGGGCTGGACAATTAGATTTAAATATCTAATTGCAATTTAGCAAGGCTTTCTACAAGAAAAAAAAGGTTGTAAATTGATGCAGTTGTTTGTTTTAGCTTGTTATTTAGGGCCTCCCATGGTCCTCTTCTAAACTGCAGAAAGGTTGCCTGATATTAGAGTGGACCCAGGCAAGCAGAAAAGTCAACTTACAAATAAACTTAGTGAACAACAATATTCTGTAATTATATAAAACTAATCGTAACATTCAAAAGAAGTGTTGTATGATAAAAGATGCATAATTCCACACTTATGGTAATAACACCATGTAGGTTTTTTTGTGATTTACATAGGTGAACCATACATTTAACTAGAACTCTTGATGGTTCCTTTGCCTCCTTCCCTAATCCCCTCATGTCCCAGCAAAGTAGCTTGCCAGTCTCCTCAATCTTTGCCAGTGTTCCCCACTCCACCATCAGCTCATGCTGTTGATATGGACCCTAATGTCCAAATGCAATTGCTTGCTGCCGCCACCCTCACCCCCCTTTCTTCCTCAGCCCCCCTTCCTCCTGTGTTCTCCATTTTGTCCCACATCAGTGTCACCAGTGTCATCTCTTCTGCCCCTTGTCAGCCATGCCACCCATCAGTGAACTCCTCTGCAGTATCTGAACTGTGGAGCGCGTTGCTGGTAAACACCAGCAGTTGCGTTCTGCATCGATGGGGTTTGATGTCACAGGGCTAGCATAGCAGCACCGGTAATAGGATTTCACGCTCGGCACCGACGGAGCCCTGCGGCACGAAATGGGCTTTCACTTCCCCAGGGAATCACTTGGCCAAGCACAGTGAGCAAGGAGAACATTTTGAAAACATATTGAAATATAATGAATAAAAGTCCCTCCCTCCATTTCTGAAGAGAGGAAAGAGGAAATGCTTCAGAGATTCTGCATATTTTATGCTTTATGTCCACAGTGAAATAGTTATCATACTGAATAGAGGTGTTCTGTGATTAAGGAAGAGAAAGGTTTTTATTGGATTCATAGGCAAATGAGAAACAAGGCAGTGCATCATAAACAATAATGAATTTCACAACAATTGCTCAACTTGGCTACACAATTTGCTATCTCAAATTGTCTTCAGGTCTATTTTCCCCCCTCCCTCACTTCCATCACACTTGCTCTCTCTGTGTTTTTTCTCCTGCATGACACCTACATTCATCTGTCTTTTGAGTGGAAAAAAAGACAAGAGCTTTTTTTCCTTTAGTGTTGTCTCTGACTCATTTCTCTCCCCATCCTGTGTCCTGTGTCTTCTCTCCCATCAGTGGAATATTGACGAGTCCACCGAGCATGTGAGTAACCCTCATGTGTGCTGCTGGGTTGTCTTGCAGGGCAGGCTCTTCTCCCCTCTGCAATTTGGGGTTGTGTGTGTGTGTGTGTGTGTGTGTGTGTGTGTGTGTGTGTGTGTGTGTGTGTGTGTGTGTGTGTGTGTGTGTGTGTGTGTGTGTGTGTGTGTGTGTGTGTGTGTGTGTGTGTGTGTGTGTGTGTGTGTGTGTGTGTGTGTGTGTGTGTGTGTGTGTGTGTGTGTGTGTGTGCGTGCGTGCCTGTATAAGCCATGCTTGAAATCCACTCGGTGTGAATCCTCATGAAAGATCATAACCCCATCATAACCACAGCAAGAGATGCGTGATGATTCTGGGTTTTCATATTTGTGTGTTTGTGCGTGTGTGTACTGCAACCACAAAGCATGAGAATGAGAATTATTTCAACCGATGATTGCGTACATGTCTAATATTCCGACATTTTACCATAAGACAAACTCGTAGTAACAGCTGGGCATTCACTTGGATCTGAGGCACTTACTGCAGCAAGCATGCAGCATTTTCCCCCGTCATTGAGCGTACAGTGCAGTCAAAGGCTGCGTGTCACTTTCCCAGTGTGATTCTGACATTAATCAGGCTTGCCTAACCTGCTGTCTCCCCAACTGTTCCAGATGACATGTCTATCTGAGGGGAGGAGCTGTGTGTTTTATCAGCTCTACACATCTCCAAGATTGCCACTAGCCTTTCATGTTCTTTTCATTTGCCTAGATGGCAGCTCACTGTTCCATGGCTGTCACACAGCCCTTTGTTATGGCCTAGGCATCATTGCACTAGCATAAATGCAGAGCCAATTAGTGTTCCTAGTCAGAAATTCAATAGAAACCTGTGAGAATAACAAATACTGTCATAATTCAAACATGAAGGGCAAATTAGTTGCTTAAAAACGGTTTATTGCCTATAAGAAATTAACTTCAGCAATGTTGTTTACTAGTTTCCTTTCTCGCAGAAAACTTAGAAAACGGGTTAATCAATCCTGGGACTATCTGCTGATTGATGGATGCTGGGTTTATTTGTAATGTGTCTATATATCAACACTGGATATTTTCTTTCTTTACAAAAGCCAGTGGGATGTGCACAGATCATTTTATGTATTTTATAACAGCCAGTTAAACAGAAATCTATTTGCCAAATTCATTCAGCGACACCCACACGGCATCCGTCAGGCTTGCCTCCTCTCTCTCTCTTTTTAATGTGTTGATTAACACCTGACAGACACAGAGCAAGGCACTGTCAGAGAAAGACATCTGTTCACACATCTTTATTATTTCTTTCGCAGCCATGTTTAGGCGATAGCAGTGCCTAGTAACTAGTATGTCTAGCCACCGACAGATGTCAACAGCAAAAACAATAGCATTTCTTGTCGACCCATGGTATTTTCACCAGTTTATTATGGTATTTTAATGCACATCAATGCAAATAGAACACAAATTTAAATACTGCACTTTAGTCAATAAACTGTATATATTTATTTTAGAAATGCTGTCCATTTTCCCCTGATATTTTCTTTTCTAGTGAGGATAGTGGTGTAGGGGGCTTGTAGAGAAGAATCCATTTCTATAACTAGTTGACTTGATAATCTCTGTAATGCCCTTTGGTGCTGCTCAAAGCATTTGCTCTGAAGGAATCTTTGAAGCCTTGCCTTTTCTATTTCTGCTGAGTTTCAAAAGTGTTACTAGACCCGATTTGACCTTGCAAGAATAGGGGGGAAAAAAGATATCTGCGGCTGCCACTGCCGAGACTGTTAAAGCCATTTTGTATGATTAAAGTAATGAGACTTCCTCCATAAAGTTAAAATGGTTTTATGATACAGTAATTTAGAAACCCCCCCCACCCTCCACGCTCTTTAAGGCTAGTATGGGAGCACCAAATGTCCCTTAAAGAGAGGGGCCGTAAAAAAACATTGTCAAACAGAGCTGGCTTATATAGACTATTAAATGTTCTTCTATGGTTAGAAAATTAAAACTTCATTAGTTAGAGAAACAGCGTTTGAGCAAAGCCGTATAATATTCCAAGAGTATGAGAAGTTTGCGAGGAGTTCCGTCAGGCAAGCTTGTAGGCATTGGCGTAATCGTCCTCTCAGTGGCCCCAGTCAGGAGCAGACAACTCCAGCATGTGTGCTCAAGCCGCAGGCATTAATTTGTTCCTGGTATCGAGTGTGTGCTCATGTCTGTATGTATCATTGTATGCGTTGTCTGTACGTGTATGCATACTTAAATGTATGTTTATATACAGCATAGGTGAGTATGTGCATTCACATATGTGTGTGTATGTTTGTTTACATATGGGCTTTGTTCAAGCTCAGAGAGTGATTAATTCCAGCGTGTGTGGGTGTATTTTTATTCAGACTGATGCAGTCTGGTGAAGTGAGTGCCAGCACTGCAGCAGGTTACCAATAACAGTGTTTTACCTCAGTGATTTGTTGTTTTTCTGCTGTCTGTTTGTTCCTTACTGTTGAGTTACTGATTTGTTCAACCACCTTAGTGTGTCTGTGTTTTGGAGACTGTTCAAGCCAACTTGCATGGAAATGCAGAGGACATATAAATACCAAAAAACCTAACTTAATTTAAAAAAAAAAAAGGAAAAAAAAGAAACCTCTGTCTGATGAGAGTCTATTAAGAGTGATTACAATATGCCCAGCAGTCAGAATTACACTTTTGGTGTCTGTGGCTTTAATAGAATACAGCGTAGTCATGAGTAATGCCTCCTCTGGGTATAATGTCATGCTTTTCCATGCAGCAGGCATGAACACCGATACACTGGTGACATTCTTGTTCATTTGGTTGGTTTGTTGGTTATTGGGTTCAGAGTGTGCCTTGCTGTTGGGCCCAGGAGTTTTTCTTGACTAAGAAAAGTTCCTGGTCCTGGTTGTGTTCCTTCAAAAATCTTTCTCTGTTAAATGCTTCAAATGTTTTTTTTCCTATTATAGGCAAATTGATCAAGAAACTACAAGTGGATGGAACGGGGGGTTTAGTCTCATTATGGTTTCTTTTGGGGCTGTGTGTTTTGTGAGGGGAAAGGAGCTTGTGTGTGGGGTGTTTTTTTTTTTTTGTCGCGAGGCGGTCCCGCTCAGACGCACTGATTCCTTTTGAACACTGACCTCTCCATTTTTCCATTTTGTAGGAGGCCATTATTGCTGGACTGCACTCTGAAACCACCTACTCTGTCACTGTAGCAGCGTACACCACCAAGGGAGACGGAGCTCGTAGCAAAGCTAAAGTCATCACCACGACTGGAGCAGGTCAGAGTTGGTTTTATCAGGGTTATCATGTTAAACATAGTGTATGTTTGTGGTGAATATTTGAATGTTTGCAGTACATGTGTGAAAGGAGCTCAACAGACTAATTACTACAACTAGCTACTGTGGAAGTGTATGAGCAAGACATGTGACCTTCATATTTACACATCGACTTAATTAATGAGCTTTAGAGGTGCTGGTCGGCAGATTTTTAAAAAATTTTATAGAGCCAGACTAGCTGTTTACGGTCTTTGTGCTAAGCTGAGCTAGCTGGCTGCTGGTTCTATCCTTATATTTAACAGATATGAGAATGTTTATCAATTATCATATTATTTTCTTTTGATTTCACTATTGTTTTCAGTGCCAGGCAAGCCCACTATGATGATCAGCACCACCATGGGCAACACAGCACTGATCCAGTGGCAGCCACCCAAGGAAATGGTGGGTGAGCTGATGGGCTACCAGTTGCAGTACAAGCGCACTGACGAGGAAACCTTCACCTCACGCGAGCTGAGAAAAACTGACGACCATTACACTGTCACTGGGCTGCACAGAGGCGCCACCTACATCTTTCGACTCAGCGCCCGTAACCGTGCAGGCATCGGCGAGGCCTATGTTAAGGAGATCAGCACCCCAGAAGACGTGCCCTCAGGATTCCCATTCAACCTTCAAGTCACAGGGCTGACCCAGGCCAGCACCCAGCTGACCTGGGAGCCCCCGCTGCTTGCCGAAAGGAATGGGAAGATCATATACTATATGGTTGTGTACAGGGACATCAATAGTCAGCAGAACAGCACCAACCGCACGGCAGACACGCACATGACAATCCAGGGCCTTAATCCTGACACCACCTATGACATCCGGGTCCAGGCGTTCACCAGTAAGGGCGGGGGACCCCTCAGCCCAAGCATTCAGAGCAGGACCATGTCCAATGGTAGGTCACATTGACATTTGTACATAAACATGCTTGAGGTGTTTGATGCGAAAACATAGAATCAGGGTTTAATACATGCACACGCCAAGCATCTACACACAAAACCCACAACATAGGTGAGCATATCCATTAACACCATATCACCTGCTTCTATTTTGAACACTAGCTGGATTCTTCTTTGCTTTTATCAGTACCACGTCTTTCCCATCAAACACTCAGTACAGTACAACACTGTGTTTATTGATTTATAGAGTACTAATCTCATTACACGCTACAGTCACATTACCATGCCTCCTCATCCTCCCTCCCATTAGACACAAATCTGAAGTATACCCAGCATGTACCTCCTCATGCATTTTTAATCTTATAAATGTAAGACTTCTTATTTTAAACCAGTTGTGCGTGATGCCTATTTTAAGGCACATGTTGCCACTCCCACTGTCATACACAGTTCCTGGTAATCACAGAGATCTCTGCCTGCTCCGTATGTCTTGTTGGGAAAGAGTGTAATAAATGGGACAGGCTTAGGGAGATGAAGGCTATTTTTATGTCATCTATAACAAAGCGTGAATGAGATTGTTGATGTTTGTTGTACCCCCCTGTGGCTTGTCAAGTGTGGTCATAAGGTATCGCAGTGGAACATGTTCACATTGTTTACTGAGGGGGTTACTTGCTGTACAGTAGTGTGAAATTTTATTATGCACAGAGATTAAATTTTATGTTGTACAAGATGTCTTACTTGCGATATTAATCAAAGGAATTTCCCACCCTAGATTTTCCCACCCTGAACTTTGGTGTCAAAGCTGTCATGAAAACATCTGTCCTCCTCACCTGGGATTTGCCGCCAAACTACAAATCCCAAGCGCCTTTCAAGGTGAGTGCCAAAATATCAGCAATCCTTAAAAATCTTGGTTTCATAAACTATAATAGTTTGTATTAAATCATTGTAAAATCTCAACCACCAAAATGAGATACAACAATACTAACAGGATTGTGTTTTTTTCTAGGAAGCTATTACTGTCATTGTTACCTACAACACAACACGCATTACTGTACATATATTTAAACATGATTGTGTTTCAGCGCCACACTATTCACTATCCACTTTGATAAGATTGTGATGTAGTGATTAGTTCTGAGAAATTTGAAAAAAAACAGATTCATGCTCATTTTAGGTGCAATTTGTTGTCAGAATTTTATTATATCAATTTCCACCCTATGCTAATGAAGCAAAGACAATTTGAAGTGTAAAGAAATGAGTGTGACACTCAAGCAAATAAGATGAGGTGTCCCTTAGGGTCTATACTGTTTTTGTCTACGTGTGTTCATGTGTGTTGGAGGGACTGAGAGGAGAGAATATTGCATTTTTTATCTACATTTTTTGTATGTAATAAAACTTAAACCATAACTCCTTGTATGCTCACAGATCCTGTACAACCAGCAAAGCGTGGAAGTGCAGGGACACCTGAAGAGGAAGCTGATCGCACAGCTGCAGCCAGACACAGACTATTCTTTTGTGTTGACAAGCAGGGGCAACATTGCTGGGGGTCTGCAGCAGCAGGTGTCAATCCGCACTGCCCCAGACCTGATCAAGACTAAGCCCAGCACACATCAGGCTCAGGGTGGCAAGATGACCATCAACCTGCCTAAGGTCCAGACCACTACACGTGTCAGGTCAGTGTTGAGACACATAGGACCATGGGATGAATCCACTAATAAATGATAATTGATGTAGGCCAGTAGACGTAGTTTTATAGAATCAGCAAAAGGATAATATAGCTTTATTTTACTTTGAAGCTTCCATCAGGGATCAGTTAAGTGTCTTATGTAGCCCTTTTTATTAAGAGGGATCCACGTATATATTGTTGGCAGTTAGTACCGAATGTGTTATCTCTCAAACACTGCACTGTGGCATTAAGAAAAGGGCGACATTTAAATCAGGCAACACTGCATTACAAACATTTGTGCAAATGTTCTGAACAACAGCAGTCATTCAATTATTGACTGTTGATAAAAAGTGCATTTGCAATTTCATTTTATGGAAAGTTCAAATTTATAAAAACTACAGAAAACAAGACAAGATATGAACAACAGAATTTGTACCTGAAGTTTGTGCTAGGGGCTTGTTTGTGACTCTGCGCCCCAAAATAACCACTTAGTTGTTGCTGTTATTCAGCTGCAGCTCTGAACAGCCTTTCTTACAGCAACAGCAGCACAAGACTCACACATGTATCTAATCAATACTGAACCTGTTTGAAACTTAAAACTTCAACTTTTAATCTCAGCCAACTTTATGACAAAGCGGCTGATGATAATCGAGGCTCTCATCATCAGGTCGAACTGTATTATCTTTTGACTCAAATTGTTAAGAGCAGAATTGTGCCTGACCCCAACGAGTAAAGCGTTTCCTTCAGATACACACTTACAGACACATCTGAGTAGGGGAGTGCACAGGGTTGATTGGTAAAAAGATTACAGGGCTGTCAGGGCTGGCCAAGCTCCAGCTCAGATTGACAGGCAAAGAGCACACGTGATTGGAGATGGGAGAGACGTGTGCATGTGTATAGGTGAGAGAGGGGGGTTGAGGAGTCTTGTTATACATGTCTTCTCCCACTCCCAGACTTAACTGTCTGTTGAATCACAGAGTCGAGGCCTGGAGAGAAAAGGAGAGAAGCAGCTGCTTTCACTGTCAGCAGCAGCTGATTTTTACAAGTGGCTGAATGCCGCAGTGGGGGAAAAACTTTGAGCCGAGAGAAGACAGACTGGAGGGGAAGAAGAGAACAGCGAGAGAGAACCAGAACATATATTAACGCAGTCACAGATGTTTGCACGTCATGTACTCATGAGCACAGGACTCCATTCATTACCTTTTCCCTTAGTATGACCCAAAACTCCTAAATGTCTTTCTGATGTATTTCTTCTCTTTCTATTTTTGTAGTACGTAGTTTTGAAGTAAAACAACACACACACACACACACACACACACACGAGTAGTCACATAGCTGGTCCTATTAACCTAAAGAATCCTGTGGGGATCTCACTGGGATACTGTTTGTCCCAATCTACATGGCAGATGTTCTTAGTGATTAGCCATTAATTGGAGAATCCAGTGCCAATCTGCTGGTGGTCAATCTTGTGTACCGCTCAGGGTTTGAATTCAGCCCAGCAAACCTCACAGTGAAAGTATGTCTTACTAAATGTTTTGACTGTGTCAACAATGGCCCACTTTGATCTAGGCGTGTATGTGCTACAGTCAGTCTGTCTTAACACAGGCTTTATTTTTCTTGGCAGGTGGTACTACATCGTGGTGGTGCCGGTGTCCCAATCAACACAGCGGTGGAAGAATCCAGACGAGATGGACCTGGACGAGGTGAGTGCCAGCTGGAGGCTGATATGCTAATGTGCCAGGTCAGGGGTCACCAATAGCATCTCTCGTTCCAACTGGGTAGGAAGTCACTGCTTGTAGCTAATTAGCTCTACCCTCCTGGCCTGAGGGAGGGGGGGTGGCACGGCATAGAGATTTCAAACAATGAGTCATTCGAGCACGTGGGGAATGTCCGGATTGGATGCCAGGTCTGCCGACAGTGCCCATCTGTTGAATTCAACAGTATGAGCACACAGAGAATTAAACTAATATAGCTATTGGTGTAAATGTTAATCACTTTTCAAACTAATTCAAACAAAGTACTTTTTCTTTATAGTCTGGATTTGACACCTCAAAACAAAGTTTAACTTTAAGTATTCAAATTAGGATAAAGATGTATGCCTGCTTTATCATTATACTGACTAAAGGTCTGCCTTGTCCACTAGAGAATTGAAGCTAAATGACATGCCTGAATATTAATAGCATCATTTTAAAGTAAACTGCGAGGCTTGTTGGTTTGGATCGCTATTGTTCAAACTCCCTGAAGAAATAGCAGAAGAGACCAAGAGAGGGAGAGAGATGGGACTCCCTAGGTCATTAAACATTGAGCAGGCCATTGTCTCCTCCCTCCGACATAATGATTTAATAAAGCTACATCTGGAGCAGCACATGAGACATCATTGACAGAAAACAAAATGCTGCTGGAAACACAATGCTGCAGGTCTGTGCGCTCCTGCTCATTTATTAAGCAGGCTGGCAGTAATGCTGAGATTGTGTGTGCTGGAGCAAGCACTAATTGCTTACTTCGTAACTCAGCTGCATTGTTTTCAAAGTTATATCACTGAGCAAAGGGCATTTTAGCTGTGTGGAATCATTATCTGGAGGCGTAGTAAGAACCAGACCTGGACATATAGTGTGAAAGCAACATTTCGTTTCTTTTTTGAGATTTGACAGGAGTTAATGGAAGTTGTTTAATGCAAATAAATTAATCAGGATTTTTTTTTTTCACAAACAACCCACAGATATTTTCTTTCCCAATATATTGTTTTTAGGATTGACCTTTATGTTACAGTATGATGCAGTAAATTTAGATTATTGGACAAATTTATTATTAAAAATGTTTTTCTCTGAAAGGATATCAGAGATCAGGGTCTTCTTCACTTTGACACTTTGTTGCCGAACTCGACCATTATCTTTGCTCTCTATGTTTTCCACAGCTGCTCAAGTCAAGTGAAGGCCCTGCCCTGAGGCGCCGACGTCACCTGGATTCCTCTAAGCCTTACATTGCTGCCAAATTGGCCTCATTGCCGACAACATTCACCGTGGGTGATGAGAAGAGGTACAACGGCTTCTACAACAAGCCCCTGACCAGTCCGCAGGAGTATCTCTGCTTTGTCCTGGCTGTACTTCGATATGAGGGGACAGACAGCACTGCTAATTATGTAAGAGACACACACGCACACATTAATTAAAATTTCCATTTACTAATTAAAGACAGAAAATCATTAAGTAAAGCCCCTTCCTGGATTTGTTAGATTAATACTGATTTTACCCGAGCCAGTTCTGTTTTTTTGTTTTTTTTCTTTGCATGTTACTATTTCTTTTTTCGGACAAACAATTTAAGTTTATTACCCATCCTCAGACTCACACCACGCTGTCCCTCCAGCGTTTCTAAAATGGCAGCTGCGGAATTGATGTTGTTTTTTCTGCCACTTACCCTTTAATACGGCCGCTTCTAAAAGTCATTGTAGCTTGTCTTGATAACTCTCTTATCAGTCAACAATGACATCAGTGATCCAGCTTTGCCATTTCAGCTGCAAGCAGGGCGCTGCGCAGATCTCTTTACAATGCTTA
The DNA here is from genome assembly GCF_963691815.1 of Echiichthys vipera. NCBI lineage: Eukaryota > Metazoa > Chordata > Actinopteri > Perciformes > Trachinidae > Echiichthys > Echiichthys vipera. The sequence goes on from NC_139840.1 coordinate 9,395,370, forward strand.
TACAAGACTCTTGGCTTTTTAAGTGGAGGCCCCATGCACTCGTCAAACAGCACTAACACAGAGGCCCAGCTCTCCATGGGATGGTTTGCACTTCACGGCAGGAAGAATGAGAGTCTGCGATTGCTCTGGGCTCTTCCACTTCCCGGACATGCATATTCAGTAGCTGGGCCGTGGGCAACCACAGAGGAAGAGAGAGCAAGTGCTTCATGTCCGAAACCAAATCCCAGACTTTTTACCTATTTCTTTTTCTTCCCTCTGCCCTCTCAGTTCTTTTCCTTCCGTATACTCTCTGCTTCTCATGTCTCTCTCCCTCTCCCCATCTTCCTAAACCGTGAAGACAGCAGAGGAGATTGATTAGTGTGGCTGGAGTTAAGAGGGAGACGAGGGCCTGGTCGCAGGGCCTCAGGAGTCTGTAAAGCAGGCCTGATTCCCTTGAAATGCTGCTTAAAATGTCCCTAAAGCACCCCCCACCCCACCCCGCACCCACACCCACAGTAATCCCCCACTTCTTCTCTCTGAGAAGGGGAGAGAGGTGCAGAGGACGCTGCAGTGGGCAACCATGATACACTTGACTTCAAAGAAGATGCTCAAACCCCATTGCTGCATAACACTCTCACTGCACCTGCCAGACACACCAGGTTGGATCAGTGGTGTTCATGATTTGTCTTTACTGTGTACTCCCCCTCCTTAAACTGTGTAGCATCCTCCCACCTTCAAACTATAATGCTTGGATTAATCAGGTTTCCCAAATTCTGAACTGGGGTAAAGGTTTACAGAAACTCAGGCTGCATCCACACCGCCCTGTTTTTGTTTAAAAACACGTATGTTTTGCTACGTTTACACCTCGCGTCCACACTACTCTGGCATTTCTGAGCCCTTATAACATGACATTTGGAAACAGTGTTTGGCCCGTTCTAGTTTGAAAACTCTGGGATTCCGATGACGATGACGCCCGTCCGTCGGTTTTATCAGTTTGGTAAAACTGACTAACTTTTATGATCAAATCTTTCCTCTGTGGGTGCTTCTTTCCCTTTGCTGTGGATTCCTCAAGTGATGCATAATGCTCCTGTTACCATTTTGATACATTTAATAACTCCTAATCTGTGTCTTACGTTATCATCATATATGTATTTGCTACTTCCAGTAACAGTTTCAACTCGTCATCAGTCCATGCAAATAAATCTCTGGTCTTATTTTTCATCATAGCCATATTTTCTGTATTTTCTACTCTGTGTTCACACCAGCATGCCCATGCCCATTGTACGGGAATGGTCATGTGATATGCATTTTCAGGCATGCTAATATGGACAGAGATTATTTCTGATTCTGAGCTAAAACGCTTGTGGACAGAGATTGCTTTTTTAGAAACGCTATTAGAATGAAAACATAGTAGTGTAGATGTAGCCTTAGTGACCAGGGCTACATTGCTGGAGAAACTTTTCATTGACCATGTATGAACTATAGTTAAACTCAATATGAGCACAGTGGACATTAGACAGAGAAGGTGTCACTCTGACAGGGATTAAGGGAAACGATTATTACTCGTTGTAGTGAAACCTTCTACCCAAAATAATTACATCCAAAGTCAGACTGAGACTGAAAAAAGAAGTCTGAGTAAGTTGACATCCACAGCTGAACAGTAGACTTTTTGTTAAATAAAAAAAAAATCTGACATGCATAGAAAGGTTTTAGCATCATATTGTGTCACAAATTGCCATTCACAAACTGATATTATGCTACACATGGTTCAAAAATACAGTAAGTGATATGGAAAGAAATCCAACAACTGACCTGCTCCATATAGTAAACACAGGATTTACAGTAACAAGATTACTGCAGTGCATGTATACACCTTGATTTTCTCATTTCTCCCAGTAACCTGGTTTCTTGTGTGCATGAAAACATTTTGAATTCTGAGGTGGTGACTACAGGCAGGCTGTCATTGATTGCCGCACAAATCCCCTAACCGCACTCTTTGGGAAACTCAGATACCACAGCAGTGTTTGTTTTTGTCACCCCCAACGCGGCACTTGCAAACATTTATTACCAAACACAAACGGGTACAGGAAGTAAAGCGTGCAGTGAGATCGAGCAGTTGGCAGAAGCTGCCTCGAGCAGGATCTTCACCAGACCCAGGAGAATAAGACAACAACTACTGGAGTAAATGACTTGTGTCTTTACTACACTTCCTCGCCACCACCCAAACTCCCTCAGCATAGATCAAACAGGACCGCCAGGCCTTAATAAGCCCTCGTATATCAATGGCCACAAGCAGCCAGCAGTGGTTGAAGGGAAGAAGAGAAGGAAGGAAGGCAATGGGGGATGAGAGAGAGAAGGAAGAAGAGAATGTGCCTTCATGTCTCCCCAGCACCCAAGGCAGATAAACAAGCCAGGGGAAGTGTGAAATGGGATGATAGATGCTGGGTGTGTATAAACAGTATCATTTAATGCGAGAAGAGAGTGAGGGAGGGAGGTAGCATGAAATATTGTGTGATGGAAGACAGAGAGGAGGGGTGGTGTTGGAGAGAGGAAAAGAGGAAAGCAACATTTATGCCTTGTGTCCCATCCAGCCTGTGAAGCTTGAATGAGAGAAAGTGAACTGGCAGAAGAGGTGGGGATTGCACTAATGTGTGCTTTTCTCTTGATAAGGGAGAGGTAAAGTTATGGCGTTGAGAGAAACTGAGTGTTCACATTTGTTTGCCACAGTTTTCGGTTTGGTATCAAGGCATTTATATTCCACTCGCTATCAACAAGAATTGGCTTTGTAACAATTCTGTTGGTGCTGGGCTCTAAACATTCTTAACATGGAAGACCGGCTGTCTATCTTAATTTAAAAGGCTTTGACAAACAATATCAAAACAAGAACTATAAGCATATTCAGACCCAACCTTCCTCCAGTGAGGGTAGGAGTATAGACAATGGGATAGCATTCTCTGTTCAGCTGTACTACGTCACTTACTCTCCTAGAGGCGTCTAGCAATCCCTCAAAATGCTCAATATTCGTACAGTTTCTGGTGCTGAATGGGAAAGAGGGCATGTAAAGAAAAAATGGAGTTGAGGATAAAAAAGTATGAAAAGAGAACTACAGTAAGAAATAGAAGGGTCACTCTACAGGGTAGGCTAGACCCCGCAGTCACACTGCTCTTCATAGATAAAGGCATACTCACACGCTATCATCTTTCCCTCTCACTTTTTTTTGTACCTCCATTCTTTCTCTTGCCTTCCTTCTCCCTCCCTCTAGCTGTCTTTCTCAGTGTCATGCAACAATGAGGAGAGTATGAGCTCCTCAGCCTCCCCGGGGAGGCAGCGAGAGGCGCAGATACGTAATGGTCATGTTTGCATGTTTGTTTGTTTGTCTGGCACACACCCCTGCGGCCCATTTAAGCCACTTTTGGAGAGACATGGAGCTAGTGGGGTCAATGGCGAGTTGAAACAAATATGCCTCTGCTGCGCCGAGTGGATTCTGCACTCAGGGGATGGTGGAGCAGCAGCTGATGCTGATGCTGTGTAGCCCACGGGCCTGATAGCAGCCTTGATATATTGCTACTACCTTAACACCTCTGCGTCAGTCTCTCTTTCTCTTTCTCTGTCTCTTTGCTTTCTGCCATCGCTCATCACCCACTCTCTTTTTCTCATACTGTCTCAGACAAGCACTTGCAATCATACACACACACACATATACACACACACACACACACACCCACACACACACACACACACACAAAAACACACTCAGTGGTTGCTACCTAGACAAACACGTTTGTGGAGGCTCTGGGGAGATTGAGAAAAGGCTCAGAAAAACTCTTGTTAGCTTACACACACTCTTACACACATTTGTTTACAGTCTTTAAAAACAACGACCAACATTTTATCTCACTGACAGATATACACATGTACTGTGGTGTAAATTTCTTATTTAATTAAGGTTATTTAGCTGAGACATTTCAATCAACCAAAGTGTCGGTCATATGGCCAAGTCTACCTCTCACGTACACAAACCCACCCTTATCCATACTGTACACATACATACACACTGATTCAGAGTGGTAAGAGATACTTTTATTTCTCTCATTGTCTCACTCACTCTGACTCACACATTACTTCACTGCACTATCGCTCCATTGTTCCATTGTGATACCACTCTGCAAAGCATTAGGAGCCGTGTGACTGAGCTTTTATCAAATATTAGGGCCGTTCAGATGGCTGATGTCAGCACTTTGCCGTGACCAGCAGACAAAAAGCCCTCTCTTTTTTTGTTGTTTTCCCCTCTCCTCTCTTCCTCACTTACACTTCTCTGAAAGCACAGCTGCAGTCATTTGTTACACCAATGAAAAAAAGGAAAGTTTTTTCCCAGGATTCCCTGCAGGGCTATATCCTACAGCCTTTTTGGGCCCTCCCAATGGAACAGGAAGCCTTGTGGTGTTGTCACATCACTGTTGTCATTTCTCTTTGTTATTAGATAATAGGTTCCTCCCAAAGGCACGCAGAATGGGAGAGGACCGGTCTCATGTGTCTTGTGTGTGTAGTGCGTGCGAAGACAAAGACAGATGGAAACATTGCTGCTGTAAACTTCTGCTGTAGTATGAAAAAGTGAATCTACTTTCCTACTTGAGTTACATTGTTCCTGTGCCTAATAGCAGAGCGCATGGTTAGCACATACGCGGCTGAGACATGCTGGAACACTCACACCCATGCTGTACATTTTTCCAGCAGTTGCCCAAGAGTATGAGAGATAACAGAACTATATGACAGAGCGCAGGACTCTTTGAGCTCATCTGAGCTTATCTTTCCAATTAATATCTGCCTGTGTGCCGAAGAGCAGGCTGCTGTGCGGCTAATGATCCGGATTACTGCTGCCTGCCACCCCGCCACTCCTGCTGCATGCTGGGAGCACAATTCCCTTCGAGGGCAGCGATCTGTCACCCATGCCCCTCCGCACATCCCCTCCTCCCCTTCAGGACCTGTGTCTCCCATCGTTGTTCAATAGGAGGCACGCTGAGCTCTAATGACAGATGCCTCACACCTCCCTCTTTCTCTTTCTCATCTGTCGCCTTGCTCTCCTGCAGTTGGGCTCCCTCCTCTTTCTGAAACTTTTTTAAACACACTACTGCATCACCAGACACACACTCTCACACACACACACACACACACACACACACACATACTCACTCACACCTCCATTCCTCCCTTCCCTCCTCCCCTCTATCATTTGAAGACGAAGGAGCATGGAGATGTCTCATTTACAACCAAGGTGGAAACGCACCCTCACCGTCACCTCCTCCTCCTCTTCCGTCACGGTGTGAACACTAATGAAGAAGAGATGAGTCCTCTCCTGTGCCCCCATTTATCTCAGCGGCCAAGGGACATGCACACTCATCCTTTCCTCTCTGTCTCTGCCTAGCTCACTCTCCTGTCTTACACTTGCTCTATCATCATCTTTAACGTGATGCAATGCTTTAATAGTAACATAATAATAACTTCATTAGCTAAGATGGTTATTGTTTTTTGGGAAGTATCATTTGAGTTAGGTCAATAGCTTTATGGCTTGCTCTGCTGCATCATCAAACTTTGGCCTATTATTAACATGAAATAGGTTGGTTCTCAGGGTGCCAGAAATCTGCTATCAGATATATTGAGTCTCTTTCCTTATCAAGGTATTCATAACTAACATTTTATATGTTCATATACCTGTATTTATACCATTTGTGGACTATTTTTGGTTTTAAGGAAGTGTAGAGACTTATACATTTAGATAAGAATTGAAACCTTTCATGTTCATCTTATAGCTCCAAAGTAATGTGGCTCCTGCACTTTTCCTCTTTTCTTTTCCCTTACAGATGACATTTTCAGCCAGTCCCTACTCCGACCCAGTCCAGGTTACAACAAGCATGGCTCAGGGGATGGAGCAACCCGAAATGTTGTGGGTTATGGGTCCAGTGCTGGCTGTGGTCCTCATCATCATCATCGTCATTGCCATTCTGCTCTTTAAAAAGTAAGAGGCTACTCTCCTCTGTGTTTGTGTGAGCTTTAACTGCAGTGACTCTTGTGATTGTAAGTTTCTTTTGGTTGCATCAGGAATGGTAATGAGACATGCTCCCCTCTGCCACTTGCACCAGGCTGCTCTCACCACACCAAACTGTAACATTCAATTTCCTTAGTTAAATATACAGTGTGACGGGAAAAGAACCAAAGGCGGATCGATTTGTCTTTCAGAAAATCCTCATTTCTCCCCTAAAGATTTTGGCGCAGTTGGTCTTTTTTAATAGTACTATGTGAAGTGTCAGATGAAATGGCAGCTGACATCGCCTCCCTAATAAAAAACACAGCTTGGCTGTCAAAAACCTTAGTTAGAGTGAGAAATGTGTTTTGGCCAACACCACTGGTCATTTCAAATAAGAAACAGAAGGCTTTAACACAGGGCTTAACTAAAAGCTCAGTCAATAGCTCTTAAAAGCACTTCAGCTGCCACCATTCAGCACATCGTGGATATATGCAGGCCAACAACTACTGCTGAAACGATTAGTGTATTTGTTTTATTTATTACGTAAAAAATACAGCCAAACATTTGCTGTCTTCTACTACGGGTACTACTAATATGTAGGGATTCGCTGCTTTTCTATTTATTTTTTTATTTTTTTAAATTGGGTATCGTTGGATTTCAGACTGGTCAACAATGGGCTCTAGGAAACAGTAATAGGCATGTTTCCTCATTTCATTATTTAATATATGTGATGATTTATTCAATTTAAATACAGTAGTTGTTGATTCATTTTCAACTCTCTACTTACTGTTGCAGCTCTATAATAAACATTAGGGTACAGCCTTTGCCCTGTCTTTAGACTATCTAGATTGAATTTACTTGATTGACTGATTGCATCCCACCTCTATCTAGTATTCTGATGACTCCATTACAAATTTTCCATTTCCCATTATACCTATTCTCCAGCGTGCCATCCACAGCCTTGCAGACTGCTGTGTGGCTGCCATCTCTGCCAGACTTAAAAAAGGGACTGGTTAATAATAGGCCTTGAGACAGCTCACTGCTGAGTAGCGCACCCTCTGTCTGGAAGCTCTTTCTCCATGTAGACACAGATCGACAGGAGGGACTGTGGGGAGGTGGCTGTGTGCCCTTTTCACTGTGGACTGGCAGTAAATGTGCAAAGCGATAATTACACTCTTGTTCAGGTTGTTATTGCTACCTGCATATTCGCAAAGACCAATATGAGCAATGATGAAGTTATTCTCAAAAGTCTCAAGCAAGTGTTAAGATTAGAATGTTAAGACTTTTTTACACTGTACTTCCAAGGTGGGCTTTGCATTTTTTGGAAGATCTGGATTTAGCTTTCTGAAAATAGTAAATAGAACAAACTTTGAGTAAATAAGTTATAGGTCCATATGGATAACAACTACCTATTAACCCCCCTCCCTCTCTTTTTGCCCTCCATGAAAGCAGCAAACAGGAAAGGTGGGTACTGTCACTGTCCACTGTATCAGTCGCAACTTCATCTCCACCACCCAGGTCCCTTTCATTTGTGTTGTGAAATGATGGTATTCATCAGCACTTTAGGGTTGAAGGGTCAGCTTCCTCTCAGCTCCGGCATTGCACAAAAAATTCCATTAAAAAAGAAATAAGAGGAAATATCTTTAATCTGATTTGTCCCGTTTTACAAGACATGAGAAGCAGCTGACTCTGCAGCACTTTATAAGTGGGGTCAAAGGAGCCCCCAGGTCACGTCCGTGTACCAGTGCATGTTCCACATCTAGTGCCAGTGATCCTCCTCAGATCATCCTGTCTACCGTGGTTTGTCTTCGTGCTGTGTTTCATTATCCAGTCAGTGTCAGTGCGCCCCTTCAGGACCAGCTCCGTCTGAATATGCCAAGGCATCACCTGCTGCTGAATGGGCCATTGTGAAGTAAATGCCAGATGGAGAAACTGCAGAAAAAGAAATGTTCCCATGTTTGAAGCTGACATTTTCCACCGAGACCCATTCCTCCACTTTTAGCCTTTTCTCCCCCTCTCCCTGCATCCTCCTGGCAGGAGTCTCAACAAAGGGCCCTGTTCTACCCTCATTAAGCACACCCTGTACTGCACACACACTCATACACTCACACTGTGTGTGTGTGTGTGTGTGTGTGTGTGTGTGTGTGTGTGTGTGTGTGTGTGTGTGTGTGTGTGTGTGTGTGTGTGTGTGTACTTACATTCTCACACGTCTAAACCCTCACTTTTAGCCTAGGATGAATAACCCCATTGAGATTGCTGCCATGTTTACTTTAACTCAGCACTAAAGTGTGATGTAGATTGGCATCTGTTTGGGTCAGAGGGAGAGATGAGGGGTGTTGAGAACAGATCGCAGATGCCCAACCCTTCCACCCCCTCCCCCAGACCAGCAGCAGCAGTGATCTCTGGGAATACCGGATACGGTCTGGCTCAGCTCTTGGCTGGAGAGGAAAAGATGCTTGTCATAGATTAGCCGTCACGCTGCTAGCATTAGCTTAAGCCCCTGCAGCATAAGATAACAGGTGGCAGTGAGGCCCAAGCCCCAGCGGCTGAGGTGGACTGGGTTAAGGCTGTGTGTGCACCACCAGCTTTATGTATTCTCACCACGCCTGGCTTCAACAGAAGGCACTGCTCCTGCCTAAAACCCATACTCGCCACTTGCAAATGGAGTGCAATGAGATGTGAAATTTCCACAGGGCGCCTTGATGCTTCCTTCCGCCCATTTCCATTTGCAGTCAGAAAGCTTGTGAATCTGCAGCTGTATCTGTGTGAGAGAGGTGGGAAAGCATACATCTGTGTGCCTATTTGTGTGTGTATGTCAACAGATGCTGGCTGTCTGAACATTTGAATACAGGCAGGCTGCTTTTTCTGTTACTCTCTCCACCTGATGGACAAAGCTACGGTTGACTGAGCTGAGCCAGTCCGAGCTGTGCGGTTCTGCTCTGTGCTGTGCTAGACTCAGCTAGTCCGGGCCTGGCAGCGCAGGTGCTGCCGAACTGGTCTAATTACTCAGTGTTGTGCCACCCAGCTGATGAGCTAATTACAGCATCCGCCTGTTTTCCTCTCAATCTGGAAAGCCAGTAAACACAATGTGTTGTTAGCACACACACACAGCGGCAAAAATCACACATCTAAATCTTTGCTACGCACGCTCATGTACACATACCCACACAGCAGCTGTCATCCATCCAGCAGCAAACAAACCCAACCTAGCCCACTCCAGGAAAATTATGGCGTTTCTTTTAAACACATTAAACTCCAGTTGGAAAAGTAATAGGGGTAATGCCCTTGTACCTAGTGTCTCTTGAACTGCTGGTCCTCAGAACTAGTTTTGAGAACCATTAACTATTCTATTAACCTCATTAAATGGGCAACACAGTGAACATGTGTGCATTTCCTTCACTCTTCCTTCCTTTAGTAAACATAAAGAGGAAGTATTGATGTCATTCTTAATTATACTGTCATTTTCATTTAGTTATCCTAAAGAATTGATGGCTTAGTAATAGCTCTTGTATCAGGCATGTAGGTGGTGTTGGAATGATGTAGTTAACATCTTACTGTCTCTTTCTGACACCTCAGGAAGAGGGCGTCACCCTTACCCAAAGATGAGCACTCAGGTGGGGTAAAAGACTCCCTGCTGGCAAACTCCTCTGACCCTGTGGAGATGAGACGACTCAACTACCAGACCCCAGGTAATTAGCAAAGGTCTTACAATCATCCATTTAGCTTCATATGGTAGAATTTGCTCTGCTTTCCCTCAGAAACTGCCCTAAAATGAATTTCTATGTTCGTGTCATATGGGATGGGTGGTAGTGATGGAAAGATTCAGTTTTTGACAACTTGATGGTTTTATACTAACAGAAGTTTCAAGTCATTTATTATCAAAATGCACAACAATTATTTAACAAGTCAATGAAAATCTTGGGGCTTAGGCTCCCTCCAACAGTGCTAATTAAAATGATTAAATTGGAGTTAATTAAAGTTGGTTGTGTGGTGATTAAAATACAGTGCAATGTCAACATTATACCATCCATCATAATTACGCCTTGAGTGTTGGCATGAACGTTATTTACAAGTTGGAAACATAATCCCTATATGACATGAACACGTAGTCACATTGTATTGTGTGGATGTCTATACAGTACTAAGCCTGGCATTTTAATCAGGTGTGCAGGTGTGTTGAGTCAGTGTTTCTTTCATTAAAAAAAAGAATGAAAAGTGTATTCAGCCTTTGTGACTTAGGATTTGAAAGGCCTTCATTCCAAAATGAAAATCCTCCCTGAAATGTATCAGATGATCTTATCTTCTACACTGAAAGGAAACATCTAAAGGTGACTCATACCTTTTAATAGTGTTTCTTAATATCTTGTATACTTTCAAATGGTAGATATTGCATTTTGGAATGACTTTTCTTTTTTCCAACCAAGCAATCTACCCCTGCCACGAACACCTGCCTTTTCTTTTGATGGATCTCTTGTTTATTAGTGTTTTGTAGCAGGTGTTGCTGTATGAAATACATGTGTCCTGCTTATTTTGTAATTTATCCTCAGGCTGTAAATCTGACCACTTCTAAAAAAAGAAAAAAAAAAAATAGATCAATAAGAGAAAATAAACAAATCATGCTCACCATCATACTGGATGGTATCACTGGAGTCAGACTGAGTGAATTGAGATTCCATCCATGCACGGTGGTGAAGTGGGGGTGGGGGGTGGGGCATCAGCCTTCTTCCCTTTTCTTCCTGATCGGCCCCCAATCCTCGCTCCTCCTCCCTCTGTGAGCTCCTTTCATTCCCCCTAGCTGGTAATGAGTCTTGCTGCCTCTGATGTCAAGGTGAGCCAGGCGGAGGGAACAATGGAGCTGAGAGAAAATGTCAACCCTGGCGCGCACACATTTGTGTGTTTTCTGTGTGTGTGTATGTGTGTGTCCCTTCTCATGGGTTATTAAAGATCCCATTCGACGTACACGCAGACACACACACACTGACATAGACACACACACACACACACACACACACACACACACACACATTCAGCCCCTTTGAACCCCTGCAGAGGAATTAAGCCGTGCTGCCTCTCTAAAAGAGCCCTGTTCTCCCGTCCTCCCACTCCACCTCTTTCCTCTTTTGTCTTCCATTTCTCCCTTTAGGGTAATCTCTCTCTCTTTCTCTCACTCTCTGCCCCCCCCCCTTCTCTCTGCGTCAACATTTCTCTCCTTCTTTCTCTCCCTTTCCACCTCACTGTTTTGCTTCAAGAGTGGCGATTTTTAAATAGCACCAAGGCTATGTCTAGCGCGTGAAAATGTGTGAGATTCCAAGGCTGAGCTGAGCGAATATTGAGCAGTCCATTCCTTTGTCCCCTAGCTCTTTCTTTCTTTGATTTACCTCTGGAAGATGAATATTCCTGCTCTGATTCTGATTAGTGTTAAGTGGTCTAGCCGATTGCAGCTCATGTCTCCAGCATATTGGTTTGTTAAAGAGACCTTGGCTGAACCTTTTGGCACTTCAGCAACTGGCTTGTGGTTTGAACAGTGAACCAGATTAAACCTGGTTTATCCTTGCCATGTCTTGTTCACATAGTATTTGCAAATACCTAACAGATATCACTTGTGTTTGACACTCAAGCTAAAGCTTTAAGTGCCATTTAAAGAGTGCAATTTACAGTAAGCAGTCACAGAGGAGTATTTTAATGTGCAATGAGGGGATATTAGCGCAGTCACTGGTGCATGCACTTTTATTTTACCTCAACATAAAGTGGTTTAGATCACCTGGCAAAACTTGTTAACAACCTGTCCATTAGTAATACTAATTAGTACTTTGACAATTATAATGATGTCATAACTGATTTCCATCAAAATGGTGGGCAAAACAATGAAAACACTCCTAAGTTGTAATAAAGTGAAAATGCACTTAAACACTGAACCTGCAGTGCCCTGTACTCAGTAGTGCAGCTCACGCTGAGCAGTCACAGGGGAGTGTTTTAAAGTCAGGCTTTGTTTGCACTTCTGTTTAACAGCCTAGACTACACTACTTGAATTGTCCTGAGAGGGCAAACGCCACCAGCTGCGCACTTCCAACTAACTTGAAAGGCTATTTGCAGATACTGTTTGGCCGTGGTCTGATCCTGAGCCTTCCCCATTGATTGAGTGTTCTTCTTCCTCCCTCCTTCACTCTCCTCTCTCCACAGGTCCCAGCTCTCATCGCTGCCCCAACACTCCAAGTTAGTCTGCTCTCTCACCTACTGTGTACTTCCCACACATGTATTCTCTCCTCCTCTCTCACTTGATCCTGATCCCATTTCCCCGTTGCAATCCTGACAGACATCACAAGCCCACAAGCTTGTAGCCTGTGGTGCTCCAAGGATGCAGCAATGTCCTTTCTTTGGCTTTGAACCTCCCACAACAACTTTTTGGTGCGGAAGCAGTGGATTAGATGGTTTCATGGATAGTTGAGCAGTGCAGAGAGTCACTCTTGCTGTATTAGCCTTGTTATCAACGGCTTCACTCTCCATTTATCCAACAACATGGTTGTAAAAGAGCTGGGTGAACACACACAAACACATACACACTGATGTTAATGTACTCATAGGTCCCTTGGTTCGATAGTATTAAATTAGTGTAATTGGTCAGGTCTCATCTTGTGCAGTGGCCATAGTTGCCAGCCATTAGCATTACATCAATGAGCTTGTAGTAGTCACTCATTTGAAAGCATTGGCCCATGAGCACAAATGTTAATATACCGTATATACCTAAGTGTGTGATCTCTGTGTGTAACTATGAGACTATAGTTTATATGTTAGGTTAATGATGTTCAGGTTATAACTTTAGAGCCTCTTCATGCATCGCATACAGTTAACTTTTAACATATAATGCAAGTTCCCAGCAATCCGTTTAAGTACTGAGCCTTGCCAAGTTCAGAGGCACAGGGGGAATTTGTGTCGGTAGATTAGCAATAAATCATCCAATAACTCGACGATGAGAAATCTAGAGTGGCAAGGGGGTTGTTTGAAATTAATCCAGCCCAAGCGCTCCAGGCTGGGCCAAAAGATAGTCTATTGTAGTGAAAGAGATTTTCAAAGAAATTAGTTTTGGCTGGTGACCAGTCAGTTTTTTTCCTCTCCAGAAAGTGACAGTGTGACTGATTTGTAGAGACTCGTGGGTTCTTGCTATGATCCCACCTCTGCCACCAATTGAGCGTTGTGGAGTTAGAGCGATGTCTGCCTCCTGCCTTCCTTCAGGAGCATGCTCACCCAGTCACTCATGTGCATCGCCGTGCCAGCCCCACCTCTGTCTTCCTCACTTAGCATGATGAAATCACCAAATGTCACCAGCCTGTTTCAACTTGTGCGCTCTCTCTCCTCTCTGCTCTCTCTTCTCTCCCTCTCTTCATGCATTGTTGAACAAAGTGCACTCTCACCGTTACACAGCCACCTCATGGTCCCTCTGGCAGACTCACTCACCCTGTGGTCCAAACAGTGTTTGTGTAAGTCGATGTGCATGTCTGATGTAGCAACAGCTAGATCTCACTCTTTTCTTTGTCTCTTCCCTCTTCCTCTTCTCCCTCTCCCAGGAATGAGGGAGCACCCGCCCATTCCTGTCCTTGACCTTGCTGACCACATAGAGCGACTGAAGGCCAACGACGGCCTCCGTTTTTCCCAGGAGTATGAGGTAGGAGCCATGCACTAATGCTGTGACAGTGTTTCCATCTCTTCGAAGCATATGAACGTGTTTCTTTGTTAACGTGTCCAGAAGGAAGTTTTGTGTTTATGCCTCTCTGATCCCATATGCATGTATTCTAATGGATTATGGAAGAGTTCTTTCACAGACATTCTTCAGTCATTTTTACAACTCTATTACCAATCCCACCAGGAAACCAACACTTAACATTGAATGCTGCGAGATGCTTTTTCACAAAACTAGCAGGTGGCGAGTTGCTTAAGCAATCTGTCCGCGTCTTGATGTTTCCCTGAAGAATGATATTTTGCAGGCGGTCTCCCCGATGCAACTCGGTGAGGGATTATCTCTTGTCAGTGTTCTTCCTCAAAAAAAAAGAAGGGGGGAGCGAATTTGCATTTAAAGTGGCACATAGTTGGTTTGGGGACAAAGCGAGGCCAGATGAAGAGGAGAGGCATCCTTGAATGCAAAAAAACAAGCGCTGTCTTTTATTTATTTGCTCTGAATGTTCAATCTGTTTTGTCTAATTTGCTCTATTCCTCACATTGGTGAATTCAACGAGGCTGTTGATAATGACTCTAGATCTTTTTTTTTAACCTTCACCTAATATGTTATGTGATTTCCTTTGTCTACTTGGTGTCTGGAGTCTGGCTTACCGAAAGCTTACCTTCTGTTACTTCCGCTATCTATTATGGAAGGTCACCATTGTAACATCCAGGGCTTAGCGCCACCCAACAGGATTCTGACATGTTGCTAAAGCGTGCAGTTGAATCCTTCATTTAGATTTCATCCATGAGTTTTTCTCAGTTGTACTCTCAGCTGAAACCAATGCATTCTCATATACAGTAACAGCCAGGTTGTAATGCCAAGCTGAAACTGTTTTAAAGTGGTGTTGTTTCAAGTTCATGGTCATTTTGGAGGATCTAGTCAGTATTTCTGGGAGTAGTTTCTCGTATTTTGTCCACCCCCCTCATGTCAGTGAGGGTAGACTACAATAGAATAGTCTTGTAAGAAATCAGGCCAATTCAGTCCAAAGATTCGATGATAGAAGATGGTACACCGTCTCGTTGCATCGGTATAAAGGCTTAAAGGAGCCTTTTTGTATGAAAGTATATTTAAAAAAATGTCATGTGATTCATTAAGAAATTAACAGTTAACTGGGGAGATAATTAGGCCTTGGTAAAAAATATGCACTCAATTAAGTACTTTCTTGTATTGCTCAGTGCCTCTCCAGCACATCACTCTCCCTGACTGTTGAGTTAGTGTAAACGAATCAAGCCAGGGAAGTGGCTTATATGACTGCAGGCAGCCAGACCGGCCCGATTCCCTCTCAGCACTAGTCATTCCTAGCCAGGGAAGACCCCCTCCATGGCCCGGCAGATGGCCGACCATCTCTGTGCCAGCCAAGACCCTGTGGCAGAGCTCACAGCGCTTTGTCACAGTCACGTTCGCCGGCTGCTCCAGTCACGCCTCACCCCAAGGCACAGAATTTGTAGAGCCTTCACCATTTTCTCTCCCTGATGCTTTAGATGGCCTGACCCTTCCTTTATCAGTATCGCCACTCCACATCCGGAATGAGCGCACTGGGTAATGAGCAGAATTTGACAATCAGGCATCCTGCAGCTCCCCCGGACAGTCTTTTTTCTTGAAGGAAGCACTATCATGCTGCAGTCGTCATAGCATCATTATGTTCATTTGAAAGCATTTCCAGTGTGTCAGCGCAAACACCTTGGGTGTTTGCTTCTCACCTCTTTCCACCATCTCTAGCTAACTTGTTTGCTAGTTGTCATCAGTCTAGTGTGCTTGCTGTGTTCACTCAGCTCTGAAATGGATATGACATGTTTTGACTGCAAATGAAATCTTTCTCCTCATACTGGCAGGCACAGAAGGAGGAAATGGCATTCCTGAGCTCATCAGCAGCAGTAGGCCTTTACCCACATGACTCTTAGTGCTGATTTGGAGCTGCAGTGGAAGATTTTGTTGCATATGAGCACTCTACGTTTTTCACATCTTGTTCAGTAACAAAAAGCATGTAAATGGCTTTCTCTGAAAATAGACTTTGAGTCTTAATTAGCTGATGTATTTATGTTCATGCCATATTTATACCTATACCACTCCATAGGACAACAGTGAGAAGCAAATAGAAGCCAATTTGCTGTACCAATGATTTACAAATTAACCGACAGTGTCACGATTGTTATAGTAAGGCAAACCAGGTCAGCCTCTTGTGTGGCTTAGGACCCCAGACAACAACACAACACCAGGAAAAGCTCACCATTTTATCCCCTAATCTCCACTCTCTTCAGGCCTCACCTCGTGCCCTTTATTTTGTCCACTATCCAATAATAAGTATTATTATTATGTTTGAGCTGTCACATTTTGACACAAGATAACGTCTAATTATTAAATGAGTGCTTCAGGCACGTTAAGTAAGTGACGGAATTTCGTAGGTGTCGTTCAGACTCATGCTGGATTTGCGGGGCGAAAGGTCTGGGGAATTAGTGGACGTGGTTCCGATCTGAGCTGAGGGGGATCGATTCAGAATAACAAGAGACTCTGTGACATTATCGAGCCCAGGGATGGGAGGCCATCACATATCTCCCCAAATCAATATGTATGCAGTCTACTGTCGTCTTAACCCAAGAGACAAATGACGTAAGAAGGAAAGGGCCAGAAACAACGATAGGATGAAAGGGAGAGACTGAAACAAAAATACAAGATAGGACAGAGCAACAGAAATAGGAGGTGAGAAAAAAAAGAAAGAGGATGAGAAGAATCATGGTTACTGCAAGAAGTCATGCATGTGACTTCTCAGAATTAGGTAATTCAATTGGACATTCTTAAAGGGAGAGGATAAGTGTTTGTAGTTGGCTGCAAGCTTCTGCAAAACCTTTACTAATTTCTGTCAATAGATCCCGCTAAATCCTACACACTGCTCTTTTAAATCACCAAAAGAGTAAGAGTTAAGATTTCTGCTTCATTAGCATTCAAGGCATCAAATGCCGTGCAAATAATCAACCTGTTAATGCGCCAACAGTAGCTGCAGTGGAGCCAGCAACATGGATAGCTTGAGTCTGCACAATCTCTTACAAAAAACACTTACCTGTAGCCCTCCACTGTGGCTTTTCAAGGAGACATGATGTTGGTTTATGTTCCATTACTGGCTTTGTTGTCTATAGTATACTGTGGTTTAATGGTTGACAGCAGACAGTAGGGCAATTGTGCTCTATATCCTTACTCTCCTGACTCCATTTTATCAATGTAACCCTTTTTTTTCTTTTGTACTTTTCTTTCTTTCTTTTCCTTTTGTCTGTGTCTCTCTGTCCATCTTCCTGTCTGTTATTCCCTGCCCTCTCACACAGTCCATTGATCCAGGCCAGCAGTTTACTTGGGAGAACTCCAACATGGAAGTCAACAAGCCAAAGAATCGCTATGCAAATGTCATCGCCTATGACCACTCTAGAGTTGTGCTCACCTCTGTTGATGGTAAGATCTTATGTAAACACTAAACCCCTCAGATAGCCCTTGACCGAAGCTGACATTGTCTGCGACCTCCTTCACAAGTACCAAGGACATTTTGTATGCCTGCAGCTGCTGATTTAGAAATCCCCAGTTTAATCACAAAATAAATGATGATGTAGATTGGAAAAGCACTGTGCATTTTAACAGATTTATTATCCTTTTTGATTAAAATGATTCAGATCTTAATCTAATCTTTTTCAGAGCAGCATTATTAGATCAAATAAACCATACTGTGAATCAGATCCTTACTTCTTGTCTTTGTTGCAGCCGTTCCAGGCAGTGACTACATCAATTCAAACTACATTGATGGCTACAGGAAGCAGAATGCCTACATTGCCACACAGGGGCCACTGCCAGAGACACTGAGCGACTTCTGGAGGATGGTGTGGGAGCAAAGATCCAACACTATCATCATGATGACCAGACTCGAGGAGAAGTCACGGGTAAGGAGAAACAGTGTTATTTACTCTAAAACACTGACAATCCCTGACTTCATTCCATAACAGTTGATTTTCCTATAATGTAGCAGTTTGAAATACTGCTTTGTGTTTTTTAAGTTTACGTTTTTTTAAGTAGGGTTGTATGAGGTACTTTTCTATAGCCATTGAATTACCTTCTGGAGAAGGTAGGAGTACCGGGACAAATGCTAAGCAATGCACTCCTGTGAACGAGCAACACCTATTTTAGCCACCTTTAAAGGGCCAGTCTAATAAACAGTTTATGTTTGCTATATTTATAATATTTTCGCCGCTTTACCTTGCCTTCAGACAGCCCTTTCTGACTTGCCCTAATTAGTTCCCAAAACAACCAACAGGTGGCCTCTATGAATCTACAGAGTTGCAATACTAGTAGGCAAACAGATTCCTACTAGATCTTGTGTAACTTGAGGCCATTGAAGTCAACAGTATCAAATATATCAGATAGTGTTTGAAAGTTGAAATGTGGCCAGAAATGGAGTTTCCTGACCTATATATGTATATATTTACGTGGCTCGACACCAGGGAAGTAATGTTGCACCCAACAAAGCCTGAAGGCATATAGACACTCGTTCTTACTTTAAAGTAGGATTTGTCAGCCTGATCAAAGTCACAAGCACTTCAAAGGATATTTTGGTTGTCTGTGGACAGCACGGCTTCATGTTGCTCCTCTTCTCCTGAGTCTTCAGCAATCTCTAAAAACTTCTCCTTGGATTTCTTCTAAATCTGTTTGTGAAGTCAAACTGCACAACAGCTTTTTTGCCATTCTCAATTTTCCCTCCTGCTGTTTGTTTGCCACTAACTGGTGAGGTTAGCATGGAAATTATGCATATGATGACAACATGTGCATAGTCTCGACTGAAAATAAATTATGAACATATGCAGTGTAGTTACATTTAGATTTTTAAGGCAGTTCTATTCCATTCGTTATTTAAATACTGAGTTCAATACTTGATTCTACATGTTTATTTTTGCAACACCATAGACATCAAGTTTTTCATTTGTTTTTGCACTTTCTGAATTAAGCTCTCGAAAACTTCTGCATTCTGAAGAAAACTGTGAAGTTTGAGACAAAGAAAGAGGGTTGCCACCCCAACAACAACCATGCACTCCTAGAAATACATTAAAGCGAATAAAAGCAAAAAAAAAAGGAGCATAGGCAACTTGAGATTCAAAATTGGGATGGGTTTATTTAATCACCATCACAAAATCATGCTCAAGAATTCCTTGGAGGAAATATACCTGCATGGAGCCCTGCCAGTATGTGGTGCTTTATTGGTGTATTCATCCGGTGCCCTAATGAAAGAGAGTCCCTAGATGAAGACCTGGAAGTAACAGGGATTGTAAATGAAGGAGTTAATTTCCAAAAGTGCTTCAAAACGTCCCATCATTTGTTTTAATTTTGAGCTATCGAGGCAATCAATCATGTAGGCAAATTGTGGGCACACTATGTCTTTTTGGAACAGAGCTCATTTATTTTTACCTTGGAGAATATCTGCAGTGTTAATATGCTCGAGAAGATGATTTTTATTACACATTCAGTCGATCTTAGCAAGGATAAACACATCCTTACAAATACCTTTCCATATATTTAGTGTGTCTGAGTGGCAATTTCAAAGCTCTGTGATAGATGAACAAGCTCTCCTGCTTTGATCTCGGACTCACGAAATCACCACACCACAACATAAGGAACTTGAAGAGAAATGAAAGAGCCTCTCAGTCTGTCCCCACCTCCTACACACATTTGAGAATCAACTGGCTTGCCAACTCCATGCAGAGA
The DNA here is from genome assembly GCF_963691815.1 of Echiichthys vipera. Lineage (NCBI taxonomy): Eukaryota > Metazoa > Chordata > Actinopteri > Perciformes > Trachinidae > Echiichthys > Echiichthys vipera. The sequence goes on from NC_139840.1 coordinate 9,414,815, forward strand.
GACGTAGAGAACCAAACCCGCCTTTTACCAATGGGGGTGGAAACATTTTTTTTTGCCCAATTATGTCAGGGTACCTTGAAATCTTTAGTATATCATCATGAAACAGTTTGGAGCTGGAGTTTGCCAACCAGGAGAAGGTGTTTAATTACACTCTTAACAGCTAAAAAGAGCATGTAGAGTTTTAATCTGTATTGCTGACATTTCCACTATTGAAAGAATGTTTTGTGTGAACAGCTTGAAAAACATTATTTTGTTTTTAATTACTCTTTGAACACTTGTATATAAATCACAATTACAACCTCGGCTACACAGAAGTACATTTTGATCTACTTACAATTAGCAGTATGTGTGTGATATTAATGTCTGTCACAATTTTTAAATTACTTTTTACAATACAATATGAGGCATTGAATTAATTGAATTGTTTCCTCATCAGTCAAGAAAATTGAAATGATTTAATGTCTGGAACTGTCCTGAAAAATTGCAGAGACTGCAAACTGTGTCAGACAAACAATGTTTGCAAGTTGATAATGAATAGACATTTAATAAAACAAATCATAACATAAAGCTTTTTTAATTATTTCTGTTATATCCTTTACGTATATATGAATCCTCTACAGTCTTTGTCTATTTTCTCTCACATATGCACACAGACATGCACTATAACTCCGTCCACAGTAGGATTTCTGTCAAAAGCAAATAATTTGTTCCGTCAAAGCATGTTTATTTAATTAATTTGTTGTCACTAATGCTGGTTATTTACTTCAAATTATGTGCCATTATGTGTGTTACTATGCAACTTGTGGTTGGTCAGCATGGATGTATCAATGGTGGTGCGCTTCAGTTGACTCTGCCACTGCAGAGTCCGTTTTTCTCTACAGCAAGCAAAAGAGAGGCATGTTATCCATTGTTCCTGCTTCAAGCGGTTATATGCATTGATACATCTATATTCGTAGGGATGGGTACCGAAACCCAACATTAAACAGGCCTTTGTGATAAATTAATAAAGACAGTGAAATTAAGATAAGCTCCGACGTTACTCTGCAGAATCTCCTCTGCTCACTGGCGTCTGAGCTACTCCAACTACGCTCGTTTGCTACTGTAAGTGCAATAAATACTTATAATCAATACACCTGTTCAACAAGCACAAACATGTAGAAAAGCTATATTTCAATCTCCTCTGCCTGCAGTCTTCAGTCATCCATCGCCGCACAACCTGAACCGCGGTTCAGAGAGACATTATTTCTCACCAGCAACAATGCATATGGTGAGTGGGTGAACCTCATACCAGACAGACAGATTTCTTATGTCAAACAGCAGGCAAAATTGAGCTTCTTCTAGCAGTATCGTTAGCAGTTAAAAAAGCACCCTTAATGGTAGGCAAGGACCCTATAAGGTCAGGACTTGAAGTGAGACCATGTGAGATTTTGTCTGTGTGTGTGTGTTTGGGGGAGAATATGCCACCCAACCTCAGACAACACAGAGATATTCATTACAGTGGTGACTGCTAATCCATATGTTTGTACTGCAAGCGGTTCCCCATTACTCAATTGAGTTTCCCCTGTAAGGTCTACCGCTGCCTTTGAATAAGAGCTGTCACCAGCGGAGGTGAGAAATGTGAGGGGGTGAATTTTAGCGCATTTTGTTTGTCAATTTGTACCAGCTCGCTGAGACAGCCACGGTGCTTCCAAATGTCAACTCGGTACTGCAGTATCAATATGATTATCTTATCCGCGCCACATCTTTTCCTTTCATGTTATCCAAATCAATAGCTGCAAGTCCTTGTCCCTTGTGGTTTGCATTTGCTCAGTTGTATGTAAAAAGGGAGTTGAGCAGACTTTCGGAGAGTCTATGAAATGAAATTCTGCCCACACACAAATTGTTAAGGACTGTTTTAACCAAACAATATTTTAGTCTTTAGTCTTGAAAACGCCATCCGCAGAGAATCGACTGAGCCCAGAAGCAAGACCTATCAGCAGGCTCTGCCGAGCTTTTGGATAATTATGTGACTCATCACTACTAGAAACTTGCAGACGATTGTCCAACTGCATGGCCTACTTTTCCCTCCAAATTATTCAGAATGTGGCAAAGGCCAGTCTGTCATTTTTACAGATACAGAGTAAAGCAAAGCCACTCTGTGTCAGTGTTTGGCCAATCTTTAGCCTCATTCCAAGTAAAGTTTGTTCTGAGCACATACGTACTGTATGGAGCCAGGTGGCTGGACCTGCTTTCCCTTTATAACAGGCAAACTGGCATTTAGACACATCTCCATCCACAATGCAGTGCCCAATCATCACAAATACGCCAAAAGCATACATGACAAAGGCTTGACAACCACCCAACAATTATCTAATTGAAAATGATCACAGACCAGTAAAAGACAAAGTGGGCTTTTTAATGTCCTTTTGAAGCCCGCTTCTAATGCAGACACACATGGATGCACATTCACATGCTCAATTCACTTTCATTTTAAGCAGATACAGGACCTGACTCTGAGTCTTCAGTTTTTTAATTAGGCGATGGATAAAGCCTTTGATCTGACCTCTCTAATGTTCCCTCCTTGTTAATCAGTGTGATCCTACAAGCCTCTCACAAACCTCATAGTGGATGTAAGTGGCAGTTCTCTCCTGACAGTGTGCCCTCTCTCTCTCTGCTTTGCCAGGTGAAGTGTGACCAATACTGGCCGTTGCGGGGAACAGAGACTTATGGAATGATCCAGGTCACCATGCTGGACACTGTGGAGTTGGCCACTTACAGTGTTCGTACTTTTGCCCTCTACAAGGTACAGTAGTACATCTGTACACACCTGGCATTAGAATGAGTCTACACACGCATCCTGAATGACCGCTTTTGATCGGATCTCACTTTACCCACTCTGTATGAAAGTAAACATGTACATAATTTACATTTGCATATACAAAAATACATATGTTTAAAAAAATGTAGTTTGTTTATAGATTTTAGTCGTTGCTCTCACATGATTCAAACATTATTACAGAAACATGTGATGACTAATAACAAAGCGCCGCCTACACTCTGTGTGCCGATGGGCATACTTTTTTCCGCCTGAAGGTGCTTTGTGTATTTAATACGTTCATATTTTAATTCACATTTTATGAACCTGAAAAAAAGGTTAATGCCTACTGGCAGTTCCCAGGGACCTCTGTGCCGTTGACACTGCCGCCTTTTCCAGGCAACCGTGGCACACAGAGCTCCAGGGAGCCAGAGTTAAGAGCAGGCAGGCGTGTGCCAGATCTGTGCAGAGCACCGAAAAAAAAAACAGACACATCCCAGTATGATAATACATCCAAACACACAATTCACTCTCACACTTTTCTGGTTACTGTGACATGAGAAATACTTTTAAAATATTAATGTTTAAAGAAGTGGCCTGAATACAAAGAGCTACCTGTAGCTCAGACGTCATGGACAAAGCCAGTGAATGACTTCTTAGTTCCACTTACAGCTGAGTAAGTGGTCCTTCAGTGTGGCCTGGGACCCATATTTGGACAAACTGCTAAAATATTGTGGCCATATACAGCCCAGACCACCTCCCAATGAGCTTAACGTGTCCTGAGTGCATTAATACCTGGAGCTGTCCACTTGTGATCATATCACTCAGGACAGATGTTAATGCCACATCTGAATGGGACCATAGTGAGCCCTGCTCCTGAAGGAAATATTCACTCTAGGTAATTGCAGTTCATCATTATTGGGGTCACATTTAAAAATGTCATTTTTTTATTTTTCTGAAGACAGATAAAGGCCATTACCACTGGAATCGTTTTTTCACTGCTGTAATTGGTTTTTAACATCCAAGATTGGTCTCTTGTTCTCCAAAAGGCAATAAAATGTTTCGGTTTTTCACTTTGATTCATATACTTCAGTGCCATGATGACTGATGTGTCCTTTATTTCTCCTCTTCTCGTTCTATTTCCATTACTTATAATTTCTTACATTGTTATAACTCCTAATTAAATGCAGCAGTCTCCAGCTGGAGCAGTTTCTATTAGGAATGATGACAATGCCAAGAAACAGTTTTTGAGAAACTGCTGAGTTCAATTCCAAAATTGTACCCTTTATCTATACTAACACATGATCACAGCCATGAAGTAGAACACATTAAATACTGCTATCAAAGTTCTGAGTTAACTCGAGACCTTTGCTTAAAATAGCAACATTTCTGAATAAATCACTCATGCTTTTCAAATTGCAGCTGTAGAATTTCAGCTCTCTTTCATCAAAACAATGTGACCTTAACCTATTCAAAACATTTTTTTTACCAGCATGACAAGTTTATTTGAAAAGAAAAAAAACCCAGTCAATTACAATTTACCACCTAAGCGCAAACCTTTCTACTTTACTGACTCCTCTGACTCTCCATACAGAATGGCTCCAGTGAGAAGAGAGAGGTGAGACAGTTCCAGTTCATGGCCTGGCCAGACCACGGGGTGCCAGAGTACCCCACCCCTATCTTGGCCTTCCTACGGCGGGTAAAGGCCTGCAATCCTCCAGATGCAGGGCCCATGGTGGTCCACTGCAGGTGGGTGTAGACTGGAAAAAGCTCAGGTTATGTGCATACATTAAATGCTAACTGTCACCATCCCATTTATTTATTTGAAATGGCTTGTTTTCTTAATGGATGGAAGGATAAGTTTAGACAGGGTGGTATTCTTTAAGCAAAGGTGAGTGCCAATACACCATGAAGGACATCACACGCAGCAGAGATGTTGAAATCCTGTATTTGGGTTCAACACCTTTTTTCTCTTCCCCATGAATGTGCCCTAATAATTCTGTGTTGGGTATCTTCCAGCCAGTCTAGAAGACTCTCAGGATGCCTCTACAATTGCAAACATTGTGCACAGTCTGCAGCAACAATTTCATGATGGTTCAGTTCATGGGCTCTGGCGTGTAAATCAGCTAATCTGGAAAGCAAAATGTCCAGTTTTAAGGCTTCAAGCACAGAGATCGTAATAGTACTGCAAAACTCATTTTACAGTACACACTTAGACTCATCTCATTCTTTTGATTTCCATGCCTTTTCTGACCACATTTAAATGAACACACATATAATCCCATACCATGTTAAGTTGCATTTTAATACACATGTATAGTGTGTATAACACAATTATGGCATACACAGCAAAAGAGACTATTATACAAATTAGGTTTGTGAAAATTGTGTTCTACAAAGCTAATTTGTATCTCGAATGATAAATACTCTTGCAAGATATATTAAGTTATTACCATAATGATAAGAGAGTTGGTACACTGATAACCTGTTTTAGGACTATTCTTATTTCTTTACATGTCTACCAATGTGTTTTTTTACTTCGTCGATCTTGTTAGAAGAAGAAGAAGAAGAAGAATTGACTTTATTAGTCCCGCAACGGGGAAATTCGATTTTTTTTTCACTCTATTATTATTTTTCATGATACACACACACAGGCCCGAAATACACACACATGCACAAACAGGACCTATATACATGCAATTAATGGAGAGATGTTAGAGCAAGGGGGCTGCCAGTGACCAGCGCCAGCAGATGGGGGTTCGCTGCCTTGCTCAACAGCACCTCGGCAGTGCCCAGTAGATGAACTGGCAAGTCACGGCCAAGTCACCTATGGACTGAGCTACTGCCGCCCCAAAAATAAGGAAAGCTTCACGAATTTGCGTGTAGTTTATAGTAAAACATAAAGTTATTTACAAGTCATCTGTCTCTCTCCATCAGTGCTGGCGTGGGCCGGACTGGCTGTTTCATCGTGATCGATGCCATGCTGGAGCGCATGAAGCACGAGAAGTCTGTAGACATCTACGGCCATGTGACATGCATGCGTGCCCAGAGGAACTACATGGTCCAGACTGAAGACCAGTACATCTTCATCCATGAAGCACTGCTGGAGGCCGCCACCTGCGGCAACACTGAGGTTCCGGCCCGCAACCTGTACGCCCACATCCAGAAACTCACCCAGCCCCCACCTGGCGAGACGGTCACTGCCATGGAGTTGGAGTTCAAGGTGACTTTCTCACACCTCAGACAAGTTTTACCTAAGGCTCTATTTGATAACTTTTTATTGTAATAAAAACTGTTTTACCAGTGCTGCAATTGAGTCCTATAGGATGCAATGAAGCATTTAACTTGAGAAAACACATCTCAGAAGAGCTTTTTCTGATTTATAGTGCACTGGATAGTTTGAAGGGTTGACGTTGTAACACTGTTCAGGAAGTGAGTTTTTATTAATATTAAACGGAAACTAGAAAATTTCTTTCTGCACTCTAATCAGGAAGCATCAGGCTGCAATGCATTAAAAGGGCATCAGACTGCACTTCTGAATTCTGACTTTCTGTCCACGATGTCGCTACTGTGCCGCTGTGATCACATAGAGGCTTAAGCATGTTTAAAATAATTAATTCACCAAATAAACCAATGCGCAGGAATTAGTCTCTGTGACATTGGTGCTGACACATCTTAGCAGCTACAGTAGCACTGATATGAACACACATGTTTCAGGGACAAATGGACCAGAACAAACACACATTAACACACAAACACATCAACACACCTACACTTCGAGAATTACAAAATGACTGACACTAGCACATTTACGCAGCTGGTGTTCAAGGTGACTTGCAATCACACGCACACACACACACACCTTCTGTCAATAGCCATCGACTGTGATGTTATTACACACTTTCCTCCCAGCGCGGCTCGCCCATTAGCCCTCTTATGACCATGATCCATTCTGTTTGAAGTGATAATAGCATCGACACTCCTGCCAGCAATGGAGAATGAAAGAGTGAGAGAATGATTGCGGCGTATGGGGGCCACAGCCTCCATGCCCACACTGTCTGGCCACAACACACACAAAACCTCCCGGAGTACCATGACTGTCCATACACACTCCTGTACTGTCCATCTGTGCTCTGTCCACTGCCAGCACTGAGCTTGTCCTCCAAGCTCTGGGACTCTATCGGAGACAAGTCCACTGCACTTACTTACACCTGCCAGCAGCGTTTTTTATACATCTTTACAGGAAACCGTTTCAGACACCCTTGTTTGTTTACTACAGGTCACTAATTTTTTCTCCCCATCTCTCTCCCTGTCTGATCTCTTCCAACTTTTTATAAACAGAGACTGGCCAACTCCAAAGCCCACACGTCACGCTTCATCAGCGCCAACTTACCTTGCAACAAGTTCAAGAACCGCCTGGTCAACATCATGCCTTTTGAGTCCACCCGTGTCTGCCTGCAGCCCATCCGTGGTGTCGAGGGCTCTGACTACATCAACGCAAGCTGCATTGACGGCTACAGGTCAGCAAAGGACTTTGATAACAAGGATTCAGGTTAAAGTGCTGACTCTGAGCTTTAAAGGACAAGGCTGAATTGTTCTACTTGTATCTTGTCAACAAATCCCATGAAAATACCAAAATCAATTGCTCTTAATGAAGATGTAAATCTTAAAAAAAAAAAAAGAAACAAGCTTGGTAGTTTCCTGAAAACAGCTGGGCACTGTAGTTTTTGGCAAACTTAACTTAAAGTAAATAAAACGTTTGTTGGGGACTATTTTCAGTGACAGATTACAGCAGGACCCAGTGCAACAGTCTGGCTCATTGATATGTTTTTAATACTTTTTGCACAACAAAGGAGAAAAAGCTGCATTAGCCTTAGCATACACAGGCAATACTTGTTGGTGGGATCCATTTATTGTTGTTTTTTTATAGGATTCATTGACTATAAGAAAATATTACCACCACCAGTATTATCTTTTGAGGGTGTTCACATCCATTTTGTGGTAAAATATTAAGGACTTTAGGCCCTTTTTATGCATAATTCCCCAACTGTAGGACAAGGCAGCAGGACAGTGATCTGAACATGCATACAAAGGAACCAGCACCCTTTTTATGGTTACACAGTGAAATAGTCACCTGTCAATCCAACTGAGCAGGTTGGACCCGACTGGGATGATGGGTATCGTATAGTCCTGGCTGGGCATTCAAGGGAAAAAATCAATTGCCTATTTAGTCACAGACTTCAACATAGACATTGAGAAGGACTTGCAACCAAATATTAAGGTTTATGTGAAATGCTTCAGTTACTTTCTGTCTGCTAAAATAGGGCCTTAATCCCACATGGTTCCTCTGATGTGGATGTAAATATCCTTAAATCAAATCTGAGAGTCATCACTTTACCCTCACAGTCATTGTTTTATTTCCAACCTTAATGTCCTGGAGTATAGAGCCAGTTCAACAAAAATTGCATCACTGTCGTAATACCTTCGGGACATCACTGAATGTGTTGGCAGTTGTTTTCTGGCATCACAGATTGTTACAGGTGTGAAAAACACAGTAGGTATTCACAGTGGACAAGATGAAAATGTATGGGAGGGGACTGAAGATGAGTCCGCAGTGAGCAGTATATCCAGTTGCACGAATTACTCCCGCCTCTGTCAATGTGGCTCTCGTCAGCTGAGCCACTACCGCTTTCACATGGAAGTTACTGCATGTCCTTGTGTGCTCTGAGTCCAAATTGCTTCCTAGAGGTAGGAAGATGAAAAGGCAGGTCTCTGTTTTATATCTAAGTACCACAGAAGAGACAGACTGAGGTAACTCCTCTGTGCTTGAAGTACACAGCGAGACGATGGATTTAGCGTGCATGAAATGCCATCACTCAGTATAGGGTTCTGCTTTATACTGGGCCATGATAGATACGACACCTCCTCACTGTCACCCCCCTAACTCCCTTCTCTTTCTCCAGTTCTGTTGTTAATGAGAAGGTGCTCCGCAGAGGCAGGCCCTCTATTGTCGCTGTGTAAATAGCATAATTGCAGCAAGAGAGTATTGTAATGAAGTGTTTCCCAAATCCCGCCCTCTGTTTTTTTCTCTCCTCCATGTTCTCTGCTGTTCTCTATTTTCCTTCCCTTTCCTTCTTTTATTTTTACCCCTTTCTATCTCTGTCTCTCTCCAGTCTTCTTAATCTGTCTCCTTTGCATCTCTTTTCACTATCTCACTCCTCCCCATCAGAATTTTCCATCCAAACATCATGGCAGACATCCGGGTGGGGACCTGTTGTGTGCACCGGCGGCACTGAGTGATTAAACCACTTTTAAAGCCCAGGCATAAATAAAAACTAAACAGGGGCCTCTAGTGCCCTTCACCCCAGCGTCTTCAAGAAAAGCCAATAATATGCTAAGCTAATGAGAGGCGAACCATTGATTCTAGCTATGCTATCAGGGGCGGGAGCCCTGGATATGCTCCGATGCATGCTGGAGTTTTAGCATTGTAATGAGGTTGAAATGAAACGCTATGTCCTCGAGCACTGCAGTCATGTGGGATGATGCAGAGAGTGCTTTGTGCTGTTTGGCAGCGCGCTCATCAGGACACTGTGCAGAAAAGTCAGTATTGTGTGATACGGTTGGAATTGTTTTTGTTGTGGCTAGGGGCTGTATTATGGGGAGGTTAGAGGGGTCCACCCTGTCAATTTGAAATTTAGCATTCATCCCCCGCTCTCAGAAGCGTTGCTTTCCCTCCCTCCTCTCCTCTCCTCTCCTTTTCTCTCCTCTCCTCTCCTCTCTTCTCCTCTCCTTTTCTCTCCTCTCCTCTCCTCTCCCCTCCTCTCCACTCCTCTCCTCTCCTTTCCTCTCCCCTCCTCTCCTCTTACTTTGCACTCTGATGACCAGCTGGAGAGAGTTGGCTCACTCTTTTCATCTCCTCACACTTTCCCTTTTTACATCCTCTGCCTCTGCTTTGTACATCTCCTCTCTTTACTTTTCATTTCTCTTTCCCCCGTTTTCATCTTTTTAATTTGATTCCTTACTCTGTTGCCTTCCCCTCCTCGTATGCCATCTCTCTCTCTCCTCTCAACCAATCTGTTGTTTCTTTATTTGTGGGAGCGAGGCCCTGAGCATATTCTAATCTCCCGGTTCCACATTAGTGCCTTGCCTGCAGCACCTTCATTAGTTGTTCAGCCGTGGCTCAGTGTGTGACTGAGTGCATGCGTGTGTGTAGTAGCGTGTCTGAATATACATGCGACTCTACTGCACTCGTATATCCGTACACCTGAATGCAAACTTACATGTGCTGCAAACATGTGAGAGTGTGTGTGCACGATCCACTTGTGTGTTTTGTGCTGGATTACGCAGCTCACTCTCATTCTGCTCAGTGCGCTGCTGCCACCTGCTGTTTGACAGAAAAACTGCTCAGCTGAACCAAAGTCACGTAGGACACCAGCACAGCTCTGGCTCAGTGGATGAGCTCATCTCCAGTATTCTGAGCATATCAAGTACTCTCTCTCTCTCTCTCTCTCTCTCTCTCTCTCTCTCTCTCTCTCTCTCTCTCTCTCTCTCTTTGCCTTAGAGAGTGGAAGGAAGAAGATGTAGGGGATCTACACAGGCTTAAATAGCTCAATGATGATGCTGGTTGCCAAGGATTATTTGCATGTTCATTAAATGTTTAGGAATTTCCCCTTGTTGGCATTACGATAGAGAAATTTTGACAAGCAGTACAAGAACAATAGGATTGTACATACTGAAGCTGAATGCTTTTAAGCAGCATTGCCTTATGGGTTTTGATTTCCTTTCCTTCAAGTTATGCCATGTAGGTGCTTTGTATAAAACCGTCCACTCAATGGATTGTTTTTTCTTTCATAGAATGAAAATGTGATAATACAGAAAGCTCTTCACAAGCCTTTGAATTTTATTTGAATACATTTAAATCTGACTGTATTTAAGCCCTTTAGGGACACCAGTTTTGCTGCATGCATTATATCTTGTGTGCTATTCAATTTTGGGGTGTGACTTGGTTTAACAGCCTCTACAGCAACAACACTCCTTTATCATTAAATCCATTTCTGGTTATTGCTTTGTGGTGCACTTTGTAATACCAGCTGTAAAATCACCATAAAGGTTATAATTATGATGTGTAATGTTTAATCTCTGCCTCCTCTATGTGGTGTTATATCTTTAGACAGCAGAAGGCCTACCTGGCCACACAGGGCCCCCTGGCAGAGACCACAGAGGACTTCTGGAGGATGCTGTGGGAGCACAACTCCACCATCGTCGTCATGCTCACCAAGCTACGAGAGATGGGACGGGTAATACACAAACACATATTGTACATGCATGCAGCACTGCAATATCACTAGAGCATTTCAGGGAAGGATAATAATGCTTATACACTCCGTCGATTCAGTTAAGCTACTGAATCACACTGCTCAAATATGAATTAATTGCAACCCTGAACAGTAACTTTGGCTGAAAGTTAACGTTCGCATCACCATGACTGAAATACATCTGGGTTGAAACTAGCATGCTACTGTGTCAAATTTGTCAATAATGATTGCTTTACAAGCTTGCTGATAATTCTGTGCATCACACAGACACTTGTTTTGGTATAAAGGGAGCTAAATAGAGATTTAAAAAAAATTGGCTGACCTTTTATAGACATACACTTCTATTTCAACATTTAACACTCCTAGTACTTAAGATAGCTTGAAACTCAAGAAGGTTTACAGTTTAGTTTCAAAATAGCAAACGTAACCTTGAAGAAAATGTGATAATAAGTTAGATGAGAAAATCAATCCCACTCTCACAACTCTTCTTTAAATATAAAGCTAGAGCCAGGAGACAGTTAGCTTAGCTTAGCAAAGCATAAGGACTGGAAAAGGGGGCAACAGATAGCCTGGCTGTGTCAGAAGTAACTTTATTCCATGTCACAATGTGGATTTAAATGTAATATACATTTATAATGCATATGTGATTGTTTTAGTGAACAGAAATGTTATGCAATGTCAACACACTATTTCATTTGTTTTTTGTCTCCTCCATAATGATAATAATAGACAATAGACAATAAAAATGTGGTCACCAAAAAAGTATTGTATTACAGTATCTTGTTGCATGTCATTTAATTAAGGCAAAAATGCCAAAAAAGTACGGTAGGTAGGCTGATTTTTTTTTTGGGAAAGAGCCACACTGGCTATCCTCCCCTGTCCCCAGTTTTTATTACAAGCTATGCTAACCAGCTGCTGGCACCAGCTTCATACATTTGGGACAGATATGTAAGTGGTATCAATCATCTCATCTAACTCTCAGCAAAAGTAAAAACAACCAGTACGCATATCTCCCTTCAAACTAATCCTTTAAGGATAAAAAAAAATGTGTTCCCTCATCTTAGTAGCAGTTTGATTTAATCCATAATATCTTTGACTGAGTTGTTTTTTTTGTGATCATACAAGTGATTCTGACAGCACTCGACTGTATTTCATAGCTTTTATCACCCTCTCATCCACATCCACACTTTATGAAGAAACGCCCTCATGCATATCATCTTTGTAGTTTAGAACAAAAACAAATGATGTCCTTATTTTGACACCTAAAATGAATCAGACAGTATTTCAAAACCACATTTGTCTCTCTGCAGTTTACTTTTGTAAGCAGAAACCTTCTCATGACTCAAAATGACTAATAACTTACAGAAAAACGCACTAATAATACCCTGCGCTTGTGCACTAGGCAGGCATTATGTAAAAGTCTATTTTTTTCCCAGAATGTGGTAAAAGATTCTTCAAAAGTAAGTACTTAAAAATGTGCCTCCCTTTTCTTTTGTAGGAGAAGTGCCATCAGTACTGGCCAGCAGAGCGTTCAGCCAGGTATCAATACTTTGTGGTGGATCCAATGGCTGAGTACAACATGCCCCAGTACATCCTCAGAGAGTTCAAAGTCACAGATGCCAGGGTATGTTGGATTCACTGTGTGTGTGTGTGTGTGTGTGTGTGTGTGTGTGTGTGTGTGTGTGTGTGTGTGTGTGTGTGTGTGTGTGTGTGTGTGTGTGTGTGTGTGTGTGTGTGTGTGTGTGTGTGTGTGTGTGTGTGTGTGTGTGTGTGTGTGTGTGTGTTCGTATGTGTCGATGTCTTGGTGGGAGGGAGGTTGATTGGCATTTTACGCAAATATAAGCATCCAACCCAAATCCATCCTAATTTTAGATCTTCATACAGATGCTAACAGTCGCGCTAAGTGTTACGAATTATAGCGGCTGTGATTTCAAGGTAGAGATGATCACAAAGCATCCCGTGTTATTTCTCCTGACAGGCTTGCATCAAGTGAATGCACTATCAAACATGTTAGCCCAGATTTAGTAACAATATGCGTGCTTTATGGATCGTGCGTGCGTGTTTGTGTGTGTGTTCCGAGTTCACTGTGGAAATACATGAAAAGCATAGCCTGCAATCCCCGAGGGCCAGTACTGCAACTCCCTGTGATGCAGTAGTTTCAATGGGCTATAAATATACTTTACTGTCATCAAAAGGCCCACAGCACAGCACTCTAATCCCACATCCACTCCTTCCACATATATATATATATGTATCTATACATTCAGCATGTGTATTTACAGCGAGGTTGATTTAGAAATGGATTCCTAAGATGCACAACATTTAATTCTTACATGCTGACATCACAGTGCTGTCACGTGTGGGACTCCATGTTGCAGTGAAGTGTCTGTCAGTCCTGGACCTCGAGTGCCACATCCCTGCTGGTTTTCTCTTCTGCCAGGTCCTCAGCTTTAGTCATATTGCGTCCCAGGTGTAAATTAGATGATCCAATGGTTTCTGTGAAAACCAGCAGAGTTAGAGGACATTGACTCAGAAGCTGTGCTGTGGTGTTTTCTTTTTTTGGTTGAGTGTTAATATTACAGTGAAGTCGGCAGAGAGAGATGTATGAAGCACAAACCGCAAAGTACATCTGAGTGTTATTTGCTCATCTCTAACGTTTGCTTATACTTAAACGCCTTATTTGCTGCCCCTCAGGACGGCCAGTCCAGAACAATCCGCCAATTCCAGTTCACCGACTGGCCCGAGCAAGGAGTGCCAAAAACTGGAGAAGGCTTCATTGATTTCATTGGACAAGTGCACAAAACCAAGGAACAGTTTGGACAGGACGGACCAATCACTGTACACTGCAGGTAAGGAGGACATGTGACGCCATCAGTCCGGGTGACTACTTCAAAGCGTTGTACGTTCTGTAATGGTTATTAGGATTCTCTCTGCAGTTTCAAATGGCATAGTACCTCTGTTCAACATGCACACAAGTACAAGCATTCATGAGAATAACTTCAGATCATTTCAGATTTCCTGTTATTCTCTGCAGTTAAATCCTACAACACATTTAAGATCATCATGTGTTACACTCTTTTTCATTTGCTGTATTTTGTTATACTAGAGGTTCGTTCAGTTTTTATTTGTTTTTGACAAAATGCTCTTTGACCTAGGTATGCTATAAGATAAGATGTACGCATAGAGAAAAAAAATAGGTTTTATAATTCATGTTTGACTCTCATCCCAGTACATTTATTCATACAATCACATTCTAGGTGGGCTTTCTTATTCAGATAAATACATTTTGAACTATACAGTCAAAAAGAGTTAGACAGGATATGTTATAAAGACTCCTTGTGTGTGCGTTTGCTTTTCAGTGCCGGGGTGGGCAGAACCGGAGTCTTTATCACCCTCAGCATCGTGCTGGAGAGGATGAGGTACGAAGGAGTGGTCGACCTCTTCCAGACAGTGAAGACACTTCGCACCCAGCGGCCTGCCATGGTGCAGACCGAGGTGAGAACAGACATTGTTTATACTCAAGTGTCCCACAGTGACAGGATGGTATTCCAAAGTCAGTATTGAATATTTTTATGCTGTAAACTTGATGTTATCTGGTAAATGTCCTTTTTTGACTTCTTCAATAGAAGTTTTAGAGTTTCATCTGAAATCCTGTAGCAAACTCAACCTGTTTAATCACAGAGGGCCAGCGTCAAATGTTCCACACTTTCACAATTGATAAATACATGATAATAAGGCAAAGCATCTTAAAACGCTAATTAAAAAGACAATGAGTTCATCAACATTTTAGGATTAAAAAAAGTTAGATTGCTCAAATTTAGATTATCGACACTGAGTAAACACTTCATTAGTGCAAAGTCTAAACTCTAAAGTTGTTTAATTACTTCTAATGTCATAAACTCAGAATTACATAATGGTGGTTAAGCTCACCATGCATCACTTAAGGACATTAGCAAAATTGAACAGAAGTATTGTCTATGTAACAGCAGTGAGAGTCAACAAATCTTTTCCACTGACAAAAAAAACATTACAAGCTTATTGTTGAGAAGCTCCGTGTCACCTGAAAAGCAGGAGGCACTGTGAAAGCATGCACAGAACTGACTAGCTACCCAAAATACATACAGCCCAACATCTCAAATACTGTACGCCCCAAGGGGCTTTACAATCGGTATAGAATACGAGAAGAGAATCCCTCTTTCAGGACAGATGTGCAACAGCTGTCGTGTGTACAGAGCAGACCAGAATAGTAAAATTCCAGGTTTGTATGTGATATTCCAGACATGCATGCAGACTTTCTTACTGAGGCTTCTTCTTCTCTCCAGGACCAGTACCAGTTGTGCTACAGGGCAGCATTGGAGTACCTGGGGAGCTTTGACCACTATGCAACATAACCACTCCCGACGAGCAGCCTCCCTGGTCAAACCTCTCAGGAGTGTGCCAAGTGTCCCATTTCAGCCACCATCCACTCACTTGACCCCTTAAAACCCGACCCCTTGCAGCTACCGAAGGGGAGTAGAAAGGGACGCGCTTGCTGACCCCGTGACGGGTTCAATCAATCAAAGAGATCCACGCCAACTTAACCAACCACATGAGATTTTGCTTTTGAAATAATAACAGAAACATTACAATGACTATGACAAATATGACAACTCTTGTACAGATGTGACAGTGCACACCGGCAACTCGCCTCTCTGCTCTGTCTAAGCCAAACCTCCCTGATTGTCAAAGGCTACTGGTAGCACTAAGAGAGCACTCTCTCTGTTTTCTTGTTAATTTTATTGTCAATATTATGATTCATTATGTCAAATGTTATTGTTTAGTATATTTGTTATTTTTAATAATCATTTTAACATCAGACATTTCTTTTGTCTTAAACTGCCCAGCCTGGGGCGTGCATTTTTTTCATAATTGGTACTTTTTTTATTTTTTATTTTATTTTTGGGTACTTTAGCACAAGGGACATGTATTTTTAACACGTCCCTAGATACTAATACAGGAGGACCACTGTTCTCTGAGCTGCTGTCAGATTTCTTTTATCACATGACATTATTGTTTTATTCATTATATGTGTCATAAACACGGTGTTTGGTCTTACTCAGTTCAATTACTCAAAAAAAATTGCCTTTTCACTTGCCGTTTTGGATTTCTTAAAAAAAATCAGCTATGAGAAAACTGATTTCAGAGCACACACTCGCTAAAGTTTGGCTTGTAAATGTGGTAGCTAATTATAAAACAAGAAGTGAATTAGCTAACAAGCTACTAAATCGGAGCTGTACAGAGACGGAAAGCACATGATTTCTACGTGTTTCTTTTTTGTTTTTCATCAGAAGCCTATGGCATTGAGGCCTTCATGCTCCACAGCGGAGAACTTACCCGAGGAAAACAGACTTTTGTACCCAAAGGCTAGTTGACAGAATATAAACTCCCTGATCTCTGAATAAAGTTGCTCTTCAAGTCCCTCCCATCTCCTCGCTGCCCATTAGCCTGGTCAGGTTGCTGGAGTTGAGCCACACAGACCCAAAGGAGCAGAAGTGGTTCATATGGGCTGCGGAGTAGAGCCATCAACGCTGGCACCTGTACAGAATCAACCATTCCTACCAGAGGGAAAGAGACACGGCCCTTTGGACTGAAACCCGATATTATTTTATACAGAAATAGACCTATAAATATATATATATATATATATATATATATAATTATGATTGATTATATATATGTACAATTACTCATAGATATATACACAGCTTCAAAAGTATATTGTTAAAAAGGAATAAATCTGCTGATCTACCAACTCTAGAGACACTGCAGAGAGCCTGCTGTCCTATGCCACATCTCCACTGCATGGTATGGCACGGCTCGTTTCAACTTGACTCACCCTTTTCTTATTTTTCATTAGCAAAAGTTGTGGATAGTACCTGGTACCTGGTACTGTTTTATGGTACTACCTCGGTTGAGGTTCCAAGTGAGCTGAGCTGAAACTAAAAGGTGGAGTTAAAACACTGCAGACCACTGATCGGTCAGAGAGAATCATCAAAAGCGTGACACAGGACATCCTGCACAAACCCGCCATGTTTTTAAATAGCCAGAGAGTGTGTATTAATGGAAACACTGTTGTATCTACTGTACTACCATAGTAACTTCTACAGCTGGTTGTCCGTCTGAATGAGGAAAAACAGCACAACCCCCACCCCACCCATCTAAATGGAAGACTCCTCACCCGATCGCACCACTCAAGCACACATCTCCCACACGAGCCGCAGGAGGGGAGCGTCTGATTGTGAGAGGCCTAAACATTGTGGCGGTGGCGGCGGTGGTGGTGGGAGGGAGGGGGGACTTGAAAAAGCTGGCTGAAAACTACAATGTTCATTTTTACCTTGTGAATGCTTAGTGCTGTAGGGGTTCAATCTGTTGTACACACAGTCTGTTTTCTATTTGTTGATAAAGAACTGGAATTTAAAAATAAACTGTTGATGAAAAAGAAAAAACATTGATGTTAATAAAGTTACATAATTGGGTTTTTGTACAAATCTTGGCTTCTGACGCTTTGTTTCTTGATCCTGTTTACAAAATGTGAATGCATGTGCGTGCGTGCGTGCGTGCGTGTGCAGGAGTGTAGCTAGGAATTCTGAAGGCTTTCTGCCACATTTCACAGTCTCTAATGGTCATGCTCAGTTGCCATGGAGATAGCTTAGTTGTTGTAACTTATTTTTGAGGTAATTTCAGCGAAGACATTTTTGGTATTTGCACATCACATATTTCTATGGTGCAATCAGAATGCAATTATAATCAAAGTCTTGGACTGTTTGTTTATGTTGCCACGGAAACAGCCGCTAAATAGTACACTGTATTTAATGTAAATTTATGGAACTGTCCAAATTCCTGGTGTGAAATGTATCCACTTTACAGCGCCCTCAAAATGTCCCACAATGGACTTAAAATGTAATATCCACTGCTAACAGGCCCACAATGCAATGCATCTCCTTTTATAGATACAATTAATTAAAGTAATGCGATACTACACTTGTGAGCGAGGTGCAAAATAATAATTTTTTAAAACGTTTGAAATCAAATGGTTGCTCGCTATAGAGTTTAATACTCAGATAGAGGAGGGCTTAGTGTTTAAGGACACTAATGTTGTCATGGAGAAGCCACTGTCAATCAAATCAGATGAAACCGCACCATGCAGAACTGATGAAGCAGATGTGTTTTATAATTAATCATATTAGCCAGATATCAGACAGAACTGTCAACTTGCTACACTGTTTTCATCTCCAGTCTGTCATTGGCTGCACTCTACCTGATGTCCATGGGGGAGAGGATTCAAATTCCCCTAACCAAACCACAAGAGACTTCTGGTCTGAATTGGCTTTTCCGAAAATGTATTTCTAACAGTGAAACGAGTCATTTTGTCCATTATTTATCCAGCGTTTTACAGCCACAACAGTAGCGACCATATACTTTGGTAGCAACACATTAGGCTACAGGGAAGCACACTAAGATGAATAGCATGTCAGTGTGAGGATCTGGACCCGGGCAATAATAATATAATATCTAAAGATGATTTTAGCTCATTTGAACTTAAATGTTATACAAAAACAAAGTTTTTAGGTGCTTTAATTACAATTTTTTCAATGGCTTTTTTTCACTACACCAGTAACTTTCTATAGGTGTGTGTATCCATGCAAGTGTGTGTGCCTAAAGCAAGACTTCATTATCTTTAGTCCCCTCGGTAACTTGCTAGTAACCAAAAAGAAAAGTTGGGATTAATGTATGTGTGGAAAAAGCTGCAGTGTTTGGGTTTTGTATATATATATATATATATATATATATATATATATAGTGTGACATATGGAAGGGATGTTCATTAAAACATGGAGTTAAACAGGTTCCAGATGGATTTGTTGTTGTGGTAATATGCTGAAGAGGATGAATTATTTCCAGACAAAAGCACAAACAGGATACAAAGTTGGATTTAAGGGGTAATTACTGTAGATGGTTTATACTTTAGTGCTGTTGCGTATTATATAGTTTTCCTCTTGATTTGATTGTGTACTTAGCTCTCAACCACGCTGCAGAAAGTCACACCTTTAACGATGCTGTTGCTCTTTTGTGTTATGATAATAATACGGATGCATTGCTGTTCTTTTCTGTTGTGCAGAGTGGGCCTTAATTATAGCAGTCATAATATTTTTATGTTTATGAAAGCTTATGGTTTGGTGACAGTTTTGTTCCTTTTTTAACACGTATCGAACTTTGTTTTATTGCTAATTCTTATCAGTGATAGTGAAGTGTTATTTGTGTAAAATGGAATTTTGCTTGTAGCATTTTACAAAATGTTGTTTTGGATCCCACAGAACCAACTGACATTGTGGCTGTATGAACTCTCTCTGAACTGGATTTTTTTCTCATTCAGTAGTATTAACTATATCTAGCCTGCTGCTTTTCCTTAATTCCCATCTTACTTGACTAAGAAACAGCGCCGCTCAGTGACCTGTTATCAAGATCCTTTGGAGATACCATGAGTAATCCGATTGGGTAAGGAAATTAGAAAACATATGGTTGACTAATCTACATTGCAGTGTATCATGATGCTGAGTTGTGTGTTGTGTCTCATAGAGATGATGCACAATCTGCCCAAGATGAAGAAGACCTCGGAGGTGAGTTGCTCTGCTTGAAGATTAAAGCCCAGTTGGAGGATTTGCTCTCCGACCGCCACCTGGCAGAGGACGGCTTCCTACTGAAACATGTGCAGAAGAACAAGCAGGGCTACGTCAGTCTCAAACTCCTCACTTGTTTGAAAAAGGTAAAAAAAAAAAAACCTCCCACTTTGGTCCTTACAATAGCAAGATTTTGTGTACTCTCTGTGGTCTTTACCAGTTGTTGTTTGAATGAAAACAATCTAGCAAAATGCAAACAAAAAGCTGAAGTTGCTACTGTTTGTCACAGATAAAGGCCCTGACCACCAACTGGTACATGACTCTAGCAGGAGCAGAGTACTCAGAACTTTTGGAGGTGAATGATGAATGCACCAAAGTGAGGCGGATAGAGCCGCTCCCCAAATGGCTCCTGTGTTCCCCCACCACCAAGCTCCTTCTCGTCTGGAACATTTCTGTGGAGAAAACTACTGGAGAAGACGACGCGGCCCTCAAGGAAAGGATCCTCCAAAAGTTCAGCGCTCATGGCAGCATTTCTTCAGTCTGGATCCTGCATCCTGACAAAGAGCTTCCCAAGGAGCTGCAGTGCTACGCCAAGCGTCACAAAGAGCTCGGCCATCATTTGTGTGCAGTGGTGAAGTTCGATCATTTGGAGGAAGTTCGTAAGGCCTACAACGCCCTTAAAGCAGAAGAGAAGAAGTCTTACAGCAAGGGCATGCGTGTGGTACCTTTGGGGTTCCAGTCAATGCATCACATTACCCAGGACGAACCATCAGAGGAAAACAACGAGGACCAACCCGGGGACACACTTTCACAGGAAAATCCACTTGAAACCTCCAAGGATTCAGTCCAGGAGGAACCGTCTGCGCTAGTAAAGGTTTCTGACGAGACTCCAGAGACATCTCAGCCCCAGAAGTGCCCGGATAACTCAATACAAAGAACCTTTGAGCAGTTCTCCACCGGCTGTTACGGCCAGCCCATCTTCGGTTTTCATCAGAGGTTCATTAAGAGGAACTGGTGCTCTGGAGACTGTGACAAAGAGAATTCTCTGAGCCCCTGGGTGCTGAGGCGCAAATTTGAAGCCAGTACATTAAACCCCAAGGTGGCCGGGCACGTGAGTGAGGCCTGCCTGGCGCAAAGCGTTTTGCGTCAGCCCAGAGGCCCTGACGGCACCAAGGGCTTTCAGAGCAGAGGGAAGCTGCTGAAGCTCAAACATTCCCTCGGCAGTATTAACACCACCTGTTCTGATTAACAGGGGCAGATTTGTGAAGCAACAACAAGCTACGAGATTTTATAAGCTGATGAAGGAAATAAAATATTTTTTGCATTAAACAGAAAAAAAGCTGTTTAGGTTTTGCTCTCTCTATTGGGGATAAATAGTTTTTTTTCTGGGTTACATGTAGTTGTAAACCACTGACAGATGGGGGCAGCATTTAGCCGTGTTCACAGCTGTGTTATTTTAGACCCTCACTTTGTCCTTGTCAGACTGTAGTTGCTCAGGAAGTAAATATGCTACAAAGCATGTAAATAGACTACAACACATATTAGCTGGAGGTACAAATTGGTACACAAACTGAGGTGTTTAAGTGCTGAAGTAAAAATGTCTCAGAATCCCTAGGCCTTTCTTTTTTTAGAAACACCATTGGCCTCAGCACTCAGCGCATCTGGTCACAACTGCAAATTGCAATGTATATTGTTCTTGGGCCATGATGGATTTACCTTGTTACCACTTTCTCCAAGAAAGAGGTGTTGTCTTTCAACATGAAACGCTGAAAAAAAGCCCTCATTGTCCCAGTGCATCTTTTTCACAAATGCCTGTTTAGGTTTTGGTTCTCTAAAAAGTACTTTTCCATTCTTTGAGATGACATTTGGCTGAAGGCTACTAGTCCAATCATCGAACCACATCTTGTGCAAGACGAGTGAAGTAGCAACATTTTGTGCCTTATTTCCAGACTTTCTAATGACACCTCAACTGGAATGGTGTGTTTATAGTGTTACTGATTGAGGGCTTCCTTAAAAATCTTGCCCAAACCTAAACAAAATGTGTTTCTTCACTCATCCACGCCCAGTGGAAAAGATTCAGTTCGATGTGTATAGGATTCTATCAGATTCAAATTGGAAACATACTCTGCTGTTTTTTTTCCTCTTGTATATGTATGCTGAATGTCAGACTGTCTTCATGACTGATGTAACCTTAGCTGCTGAGTGAGACTTTGCATTGTATACGGATCAAGTGTTTCACTCATATTGTCTCTGACTTGGTTTAGCAATTAACAGCTGTTGGACTTGTATTTCAGCAAAGGCTGGTCTATGAAAACTTTACACATCTGTGAACAATGTGTATGAAGTAGAAATGTTCCTGCCCGATGTCAGGAAATGTTTCTGTGTTGATAGTTCCTTTTCAAGGCTAGAAAAGCACGATATCCTCTGCGAACTGGAAGCCATTATGCATTTACATAAACTCCTCTAGCCAATAATTGGGGGGTATGTCAAACAAGTTAGTTGTAATAATTCTCGTGTTTTCTCAGTTTTTTGGAGGAGGGATCTGAATGATATTTGCACCTGCTGACCAATATATGTATCCTCAGTGTGAAGAAGGGCACAGATGTTCTTTTGCTTCGTAGCACAGTGTTACCGCTCAGGTCCGCGCTGAAGTGTTCAAGTGAAAAGAAGAGCTTGTGTTGGCTACGCTTGAAACTTCACAAGAAATCTACACTTTTTGTCACCGTGATAACAACCTCGCAATATCCATCCAAATGCATTTTTTCTGGTATAAAAGAGCTTGGGTAAAGATTCCTTTGGTTTTTCCTTTTTCTCTCAGTCAACACGAAAGGAATTTGAAGTCCTAGAAAGTTAGCCCTTGGCCACATCTACGCCTCACTAGCGAGACTTTGCAAAGTGTGATTTGTGTATAATTTGGCCCGAGGATATCAGAATGACTCACGGCATTAGAATGAGATGTTTGTTAGCAAATAATTTGTTTCCTGTTTTGACGCTGACCTCACTACTTTAGCAGAGATAGCGGCTTTATTTCAACATCTTTGGCTGCAGACCCATTTCTGACTATTAGATCAACATTGTACCTGTAGATTTATTTGACTGGGTTTACTCTCCAAAACAGCACATGTTAAGACTCTGTGTGTTTCCCTCGTCTCTTCCACCCTCAAGCATTGCTTCACTTGTCTCCAAACTGGTTGGCCTTTGTTTATATATGACTGACCCCGCACACCTGACGCATTTCCCCCATGGATGGGGTATTTATTTAGATTGCAGTCTGGAGTGCCTGATACCTTCCAAAAGCACAACCATCTGCTCCTCATTTGCCGTGCAAGGCTCAAAGGCTAAAATACTGGTTTGTATTGGAAGGGACGTGAGAATAACAACATCCCTGGTTTTATCTCAACCCAACTGTAGATTGAATCATCATGAAATACCTCTGCTGTGATAATTCCATTTAACTGGGTTTAGCTTTGACTTAGCACCGTTTAAACCAATTGTGAACTTTCTTAATTCCCCCTAAAAGATTGGAAAACACTTGCTTCAGCAGACCCTTCGGATCTGCCCAATTGAAGCTATTACCAATCGTCCACTTAAGATGGCAGACTCTAGCGGCAGAAGGTGAATGTAAGCCCTTGCTCAGGCCAAAGCATCCTTTAGTGCTCCTGGAGCTAGAGCCAGGGAGATTATCATGTCAGGAGTAATCCGACTCGGCCCACAAGCACAACTATGGAGGAGGAGGAGCAACAGTTGAGGGGGGGAGGCAGGAGGCAGAGGCATCAGAGAAGCTCTCTGCTCCACTTACGGTAACCACACTCCCTCCTCACCCTTACCCATCTTCTGAACCTACAGAGTCCCCCTCACTGGAGCTAAAGAGAAGACCTGCTGCTGGGAAAGGGGTAAGGACCTGTGCATTATCTTTCCAACAGCGCTGTTGTATGGAGATAAAATGATCCAAAATGGAAGGACACATGGAATAAAAGTTAAGGCTTCTGTAAGATCTGTTTATTGCATGACACTGTTTTGCTTTCAGGTTCGGGCTTGTGCAAAAACGAGGACCAGAGGTTTTTGTATGGAGAAGCGTGATGACAGAAGAGTACTGAAGTGAACCAGATGCCAAGTCAGGGACTTCTCTAAACACCCAGTTCTCCTCTTTTTGAATGGATCAACCTGAGTGCCATGAAGTGCACGCTTACATTCAGAGGAATTCTGATTTTGATCTTTGCAACCTAACAGGAAATGCGAATATGATGAAAGAATAATAAAGTCTGGACCTGAATCAAGTCAGGACACCTCCCCACTTACTACTGCAGGCGCAAGGAGTTGTGATGATTTTCTGGGGAACAAGCAGGAGTCCAGCCCTCGCTCTTTGCCTGTGATGATGATGGACTTACCCAGCCAGCACTTGCCTGTGGAGGTCAGCTGAAGACGACGCCACACAGCTAAGTCTGGATTAGCCGGCCGAACGGTAAGGACACCATATCTTCTTTTGTTAGTTTAAGCCGGCAGCTTATGGGGAAGGCGTTAGGTGCCACTGACTGGGATGCTTCACCAAGTGCTTGAGTGGCAGAAAACACACGTTGGATTATCTGTATCAACAAGCGGCCCTTGCTGGAACCGCATGTCAATAGTACAGAGCGGCCTGTCACGAAATGTTTGCAAAGCGGTTATCATTGATTACAAAGGGTATGCCACTATATTGGAAAAGAAACGAAATAAAAATAAATTATTATTATTATGAATTTCTTGCAGAATTAGCACAACGATCTCTCACCGCAGACAAGTTTATTTTGTCTGGGAAGAATATTTTCCTTTCCTGTCACTTATCCAACATGGTGGTTCACCTCATTATCATGCGTAATTGCTCTTTAAATACTTTCTGGCTTTCCTCTCCCAAAAGTTGGACCACTGCTTATGAAATATTGATTACAGATCATTATTATTCCCTGAGTTCACCATTTTAGAGATGGACATTTTCTGCAGAGCTGTGCCTTTAATCGTTTCAATAATTAAGAGGCGCTGGATCAAATTGCTCAACTTGGAAAAATAAAATGAAGGTACTCGAGTGATACTCACTACGGGAATTTTACTGAAGATGATCCCCTTCTCACTAAGCCCATATCATACTTAGAGATTATACAGTATCCAGCGGAGCCCCAAGAGGCCACATAGAGGTTAAGCCTGAAGTCAATTGAGCTGCTCAACTGTCATAACCTGCCAAAGCTGGTCATAACAGGAGGAAACTGAAGAGGAAGCTGCGCTCCTGCACCACTCCTCATCGTCTCTTCAGAAACTTTTTTTTTTTCAGATTCCTTGCCAAAATATAAATCGTGCATGCAAATAATTAGTATGTTAGGAGTTTGAAGAGAGCAGAGGCTTATAAAATGTCATCATATTTAAGATATTTGATACTTGCTTGTGCTTGCTCGTCCGGGTCATATTTGGAAGTGGTATTCAGCGTGAGCCAAGCGGCAGTCAGCCTTTTGTAACAGCAACATCAACATGTTTAACATTGGTTTAGAGGCAATGCTGTTGTGTTAATAGAGGATCTGGCATAGACAGATTAGCAGTCAGAATAGCAGCTTATGGACTCTTTTTTAGAAAGTAGCCAAGACAACAATCATTAATCTTACTACCATCTCGCACAAAAATGATGAGGCGAAGGGGGTGTTTTCCTGCCAAGCCTCATGTAACCTCTTTGTCTATCAGAAAGGCTATTTAAATGCATGTCAGAACCATACCTTGACTCAACTCTTCCAGGAATAGCAAAGGGCAGACCAATTGGGGCTGGTGTCAAATGTGTCTATAAGTGTATCTTCTCCTCACATCTCATTAACGCCACGCTAACTGCAACAGGTTTGAGTTGCAAGATTTCGTGCAAGGCTGTTGGGTCACTGGATAAATCCATACAAATCCGTGTGATTTGAGAGTTTCCCCAATAAAAGTAAATCTTTTTAACCACACACCTCCGTCCGGTAGATTCAAAGGATGCAGGAATCTTGTTCAGTATTCACAGAACGTGTGTAAAAATGATCACAGTTTTTCTGTGGCACCCGCAGATGTTTTCCCCATTCTTTCTTCCCAATAATGAACAGCAGCTTTCTCATTAACAAGGAACAGGCTTGTTTTAATTATCCTTTGGTTACCGAGTGACAGAACATGCGCCAACCGAAGCAGTTGCCCAGCGAAATTAAAGCACAGTCTAACCTAAGCCTTTTTCAGTTGCATTAGAACCCGGGCTGGATATAGAACAGCCAATCCTGGCTCAGAACATCCACTTTATTTTACAGCCTTTTGGCCCACCCTGGTGCCAACGCAATAGATCTTTCTAACCAAATTTGTCATTTTTACTATAAATTATTCTGACTGAAAGCAGGACAGGTTGGAGAAGTAAAATGGTGCTCTCTCGGTGGGCCCTGCATGCTCGCCTAACCCCTGAGTTAGAGGTGTCTGATGGATTAACACACACACACACACACACACACGCACACGCACACGCACACGCACACGCACACACACACACACACACATTCAACAAGGCCCTGGCTCCACCACCTACCCTGCAGCCAGGTGTTAACCCACGTGATTGCAGATAAAGCCGGCAGGCATTAGTGATAATCCCGCCCTGATCTTTGGAATATGTCCCTGTTACCTCTCCAAGCACTCTCTAGCTGTCCCCAGGCCTCCTGATGCTCACTTAAGAGGGAAAAGACAAGACAAGGCCTCTCTAGGACTCCCTAAGCACGTTGTTTCCTTGGAACAACACAGTAGGTGCCTTTCCCGCTGTTTGTTATGCTCCTCTGTTATCTTTTTAGTACAGGTATTTATGGGGTGTGTTCAGAGTAGCGCAGAGACATACGGTCACATGGGTGGAGCCGAGCTGAAACACAGCGTGATAATAATGTTCTATAGGTGGAGGCCTTGGGTTGTGAAGTGGCAAACATACAAAAATGGTTAGACCTGTGGACATTTTCTAGATATCAAGGCGCAGCAGTATTATGTAAGATGGATTATATATTGTTATGTGATGGTGCTGCTGGGAGTGTGTGGGCACCCTGGAGGTGAAGTGGGTGTCGGAAGATTGGACTTTGTCTTGATTTCAACACAAGCCCGTGTCATATGATTTGGGGAAAAGTGAAACCACGCAAGTGCTGCCTGTGTGTGTTTATGGTATGTGTGAGTCACAGCGAGGGAGAGTGAGACAGAACAGGCTGTCTTTGGGGAATGTATAGGAGCAAATTCTGGTGGTAGGACATAAAAGTTGGTATCTGCTTTTTTTTTCCTGGCACAAAGGCACTATTCATCATTATTTTTCTGTGATCTTTTCTGGCTGTAATCATGTCACACTGGTCAAGATCCAAGCGAGCTGACAGAGAAGGCACCCCCTGTCTGCTGGCTTCATTCAAAAGTGTTAACCACAGACGCCCCTTATCTCCATTTTGACAGATTCATCTCCCATAGGCTGTGGCATTCTGTTGAGTGTCTCATTCTGGCATGGGAAGGGAGGGGAGGACACGAGTGCCATGCTGCTGTAATTACATTACCGCCAGCTTAGCAGCGCCATCGCCACTGACCCAATTATTTCTTGAAAACATCAATTTTATTGTGTCATTTGAAATAATGCGATCTTTGAGTTACAACAAGAGCTCACTTGAGGGTCGCGGGTCGGGCTCCAACTGCACGATGCATGCATTGGAGAATACATAATGTCTCAGGAATGGCTTTGACAGACTGGGGAATTCTTTGCTGAGCGCTTCACTCTCAAACATCTTAATGATCCTCTGGGACTGTTTTCACTCTGCCGGTAGCTCTTTAGGTGACATAAGGCTGACAGCAAACATCAGGTGTGCCATTTCTTACATACCTCATCTTCACTCTCACTCTCACTGGAAACACAAAATCCTAATGAGAACTTTCATGCGTGCAAACTTTGTTTCTTCTCCTTGTGAATAGATGATTTTTTTTTGTGTGTGTGTGTGTTTGTTTTGGGCCTCACACGTTGGACCGGCCTTATCTCCACACACAGAAGCGTGCATGGGCACATCAGCGCCGATGCTTTGTGAGGGCCAGACGAGTTGCGCCTGTGTGGGAACTGTTTTAGTTGTCTTTGTGATCATCTGCACTTTTATGTCTCAGTTTGAGGATGGCTTTTCCTTCTGCTGGAGAGTCCTCTGGGGTGTTCCACTATATCCTCTGCGTTGTTGCTCTTCTCTGTTTGCTGGAAAACAGCAGCATTTTGGCCTTGCAGGAAGTGGACCACGCATTCATGTCTTTCCGCTGCTCTCCTAAGAAAACACCGGTGCCCCTTCCCCCTATCAATATCTGTATATTTATGTCCATGACAGTGGGGGCCAATGGTAGATATTAAACGTCTGTGCTGATTAATTATCCCCATCCATCTGAACATAACACAGAATGCTCCTTGGCACTTTTATTGGCGCCAATCTATTGCAGATGGGACTAATGTGTTTCTGAGTGGAGTAATTATGACAATCAGGGACATGAGATGGGTGTTTGGTGACCGGGCTTCGTCCAGTGTCAGCGGCTGAGACATTCGGCGGACTCATCTGTTCTTTTCAAGCTAATTGTTTTGTTAAGATGAGCCACAGAGCTAATAGACAATGATGTATCACAGCCGTGTGAAGAAAGCTAACTCCGAGGCTGGGTAATTGTCCCAAACTCACCTATTAATAGCATATGAAAATAATGATTTCATCCTTTTCCATATATCATAACAAACCGGCTCATCATACATTAGAAATGTTTCATATTTAGAGCAGCAAGATTTCTGGTGTTTAGGAGTTGGTGTTAAACACACAGAGACAAAATGAGACTTTCCATAAAGTTTTTTATCTATCATTTCTCTTGATTAAATACAACAGTGAGAAACGAACATCAGACATATAGCACAGAGGAACATTCCGTAGCAGCCGCGGCTCCACATTTGATTTACAGAGACTGTGTGTCAAATGAGGTTGTTAGCTGAAATGTTTGACTTTCAAATGAATACCGTTCTACCCCTTCATTGTGCAGACGCTGCTTACCACGTCAAACCCATATGGAATTATGAGTGATGAGTCAAGCTTTGACTGATAGGACTGGTTATACCTGTTTATACCACTGCAACTCGTGCGTGCAGCGTATTTGTATTTTCCCTCTGTGCAGTCAGAAACAGTCAGACATCTCAGCTTTGCATATAGTTTTTCTTTTGTGTTTTACTTACTTTTTCATGAACTGCTGTGTTTAATGTGATCTCCAGGCGTAACCCACATGCATTTGTTTCAGATTTTTTGTTTCTATACTAAACTAGACAAAGATTTGTGACATTTTGTCCTGCTGTAAACACTCCAACAGCCTGTATATGTACACTACAGAATCCAGTCTGGCAAACCACTTTGCGAGGCCAGTCTGGATTTGCTGTTAGTCACTGCCAGTATACCATTTCCGGCTCTGGGGAAATGTTGTGCTCACTGGTGACATGATACGAAAAATATAAAGGCTGTAAAACATCTGAAATACCTTCAGCATGACAATACAAAGAGGGAAAACGTAAAGTGTAACTCCTGCAAATTGAGTTTTAGTGGCCGCTGTGGTGCAGTGTCTATTGATAGGGAGGGGCGGTAGAAGACAGAGGGATGTGCAAACACACATGTTCACTGAGGCCTCATCATACATTGTAAATAGGTGTGGTTCCTGTCAAGGAAGCAATAGATTTTTTCCCCTTTAAAAAGATGGTTCAGGAACAATTCCCTCTGAAAAAAGTGGGAGGAAGCTTACATTCTCATTCACATCAGGTATTTTTTATATGATACACAAACTTTTAAGAGGTTTCAAGGGGCAAGAGGTTGCAAAACTAATCCAGCCTGCCTTCAGTTCAAATAAAAAAATTGCAGTTATGTTTTTTCCTCTGCAGGCAGTCACGATTAAACACACACTGCATTCTCGTGTGTCAGCAAGAGATGTCAAGCTTGCAGATCATGAACCCACTTAGAGTGAAAATGAGCTGACAGCAGAATCAGAAAAAGTAAACTGACGGTAAAATAAAAGCCCTGGTGAGAGAAGTGGATTCATGGAAAGGTCGAAGAAATGTGATGGCATGGAAGATAACGTTTTGCTTTGTTCTCTGTGCTTTAATGTGACAAGATGAGGTGGTTGTTTACACGATTGAAGGTGTGACTGTTTGAACATGTCTGACGTCTGTCCATTTTGCCTCTCCCAACAGAGTTTCAATGCTCCTCCACGTTCTAAGATGAAGTTATGGAAAGGTGCTACTTTTGCCTTCATGCTCTGTGGCGCAGCCCTGTCCATCCTCCTCGTTAGAAACATGGCCACTGTCGGACAGTTCAAGCCTAAAACCAAATATCTGTACACATCTTCATCCTCGTCGAGGCCGTCTTCATCATCAGAATCAACATCCAAGACCTCACCGCCGTCGCCCTCATCAGCCGAATCAACTGTGTTGTTGGGGCAGATGGGTGGTCCTCATCGGAGAACCCGCTCAGCAGACGAGATGAACTCTCTCCTCTCAGAGTGTAAGATAAACTGTTATTGTCTTCCTTCCTTGTCTGGTCTGAGATAAGGTGTCGTGTGAAAGGGCAGCTGGAGTTCAGACAGGAGACTTAGCACCTGACTGTTGTTTATAGAGCAGGTTTTAATGTCTCACCTGCGGTCAGTTAGCACCTCATAGTTCACTGGCTTAAGACAGGGCTTACGCCTGGTGTTAAGTTAAGTCAGCCATAACTTGGTGTTCTAAGTCAGACCTAATGGTTACACTGATGCTGATTGCACCCTCTATTCTTAGGCCTAATTCTCGCTAGAACTGGGTGTAAATGTTACAACTACTTGGGAGCAGGCCGTTTCATATATCAGCAGCCTGATAGCGTTACACAACACAAGAGCCACAAACTTTGAACAACAACCCATGTTAGCTTTCCATGCTAAAGTCTCCTTTTTATCTATCTAACTCCCAAACATGAACCCACATCTTGTCCTTCCCTTCAGCTTGTTGAACAAGCAGCCAAACAAAGGTTTGATGGTAAAAAGTGCACTGTTGTCAGTTATCAAGCTAGCCAGCTAGCTAATTAGCTGCAGCAGCATATAAATGTAGCTTACCTGCAAATGTCAATTCAGGCCGTTGAGTTGTAAGCTACAGCGTTTGTTTATTTTCTCTCCTTTCACATTACTTGTGTAGCTCCACCTGCCAGTTGCTGTCAATCAAACACAGACAGCTGCAACAGCTCTATTCTTCTTGTATCTCGATGTCCATGAAATCTCCATTTTTTTGTCACTGATCCTCCATAATGACGTTGCCGCAAATGATAAATAATTAGCTACAAATTATATGACAGTGGGAGATTAATGACAATGTACCGCCATAATCACATGGGCATTCACAAGAAGGTGCATCGCTATGAACCTCCGTATTTAAGACTAGGCTTGAGTTTGGTTGGTGCAACTGACACAAAGACCAACTTAGCACAGGTTTCTAATGCTGATTGATGCTGAATGATAATAATAAAACTAGTATGTAGCTGTCATGATCAGATAAAGTCAACTTGTTTTCTTCTGTCTGCACTTTCTTTTCCTTATCCTGCTGCCAACTACAGCATGTTATCTCTGTGACTGTCTAACACCTGTCCATATGATTTCTCTTCTCTCTGCCAGTTTCTATGATGTTCCAGAGCTTCACGGAGGGCGAGCTTCAGCATGTGGTTGGGACTTTGCTCGACAGGAAGAGAAGGAAGAGCCAGCGCCTCATTGAGAACCAGACCCGAAGGACTAAAAGAGCCCGGAGGCCCAAGCCCTGCTCTGTGAGGGAGCTGGAGCTGACAGTGAGTGAACTGGGTCTCGGCTATGAGAGCGACGAGACTGTGCTGCTGCGCTACTGCAGCGGCAAATGCACAGCCCATCGGCATAACTATGACATCACCATGGAGCACATGATGCGGACGGGCTTCAGGAAGAAGGGCCGCAAGGACAAGGTCAACAACGGGCCCTGCTGCAGACCCATCGCTTTCGAAAAGGACTTTTCCTTCCTGGATAATAAGAGCCGCTATCACACGATACAAAATGTGTCGGCGAAGAACTGTGGGTGTGTATGACCCAGAGAAATGGACTTCTTCATGCTGCTCTCAGCCTCTGTAGGAAGAGTTGAACATGAATGCTGTTAAACGACAAACTCTGGAATATAAACTTAAGGGAAAGAGGAAAGGATGGGATATGTTTATGGCTGCTCCTCAGCAGCCTCTCTTTGATAGGCAGACTTGACTTTTTTGGGCGTCTGTCAACACAATTTGGAACAGCAAGTGCTGTGTTTGTGTGTGGATTCCACTTAAAGAGACACAGAAAATGATTGTTAATACCAAAAACCTTTTTATTATCTTTTCTATCTGTCAAGTAACACTGTAAACTGTGGTGCAACAACAATGTAGCAACGTTTGTGATATTACATTTGAGAAGTAGTACATGCAATAGATGAGCTATGAGCCATGAAGGAATAGATTGTTGCTGTTACTACACTTTGTATCCATGGGCGTTTACTTCAGTAAGTCCAAATCATTATAATGGTGACAGTAAATCACCTTTCAGGCAATACAAAAGTGCTCAAAAATCAATTTCAAGGCCATAAATAAACTAAAAATACATATAATGCACCAATGTTTACCTTAGTTCTGTGCAGGGCAGTTTGAATCATTAACCTAAAATGTTGTCTCGTGATCAGCTGTCTCCAGAAAGTATATTGACTTGAGGGCATGTTGAGTTGTTGTTATCAGGGGTCATGACTTTGTGACCTGTTTGCCTGCTTTTATGCATTGCTGTTATTTATTGCAGTGTTAATACCCAGGTTAAAGAACAAGTGTTATTGATAAGAATTTGACGATGGAGAAAATCTTTTTCTATAGCTCCAGGTTTGATACCCACCTTTAATTATTGTGTATATTGATGTTGTGAAGATTAACAATGACGGCCTGTTTCAAAACACATAAATGCTCACTTTATTAATAGAACGTGAAAATGGATCCCATCTGCTCTCCATAGAATAACTCACCATCACACTTAAAGAAAGTGTCATTTTGAGTTTTTTCTTTTTATACTTTTCCCAAATAGCCCATTATTGCAATTACCCATAATCCTCTGGAATTATGTTCCTCAAAGAATTGCCAAAACACACACAAGTCAATTCAACACTCATGACGATTTCACAAACTCAGATTTATAAACACCTCACGTCTCAAGTTCCAGGTGATATAACCTCTCTAATACCATCTCTGGATGTAATTTATGAACGTTTACACTTTTAGCAAATCGGAGGCTCAGGTCTGAAGGAGAAGAATGGTTTTAGTGATCAGTAGTGGCATGTTTTTTTCTTGCTGAAAAAAAGCAATGACGTAGAGTGAGGATCTGGAAATGTGTTTGCACCCATCTTTAAAACCCTACAACTTACTATGATCCAAAGCCCACAGTGCAGCCTTCTATTGGCCCATCTAATGCCTCCTCGTATTGCCTGGTAGAGTTTTAGGGAAAATAAGCTGTTGAAATGATTTATGAAGCATCTTTTTCACCTTCGACAATATTTGGTTTGAACCCATTGCAGCTGTTTGCCTGAAGTACAATAAATTTTGTCTTTGTTTTTTTTTTTCCTGAGGAGGTGCAGTGTGGAGCGCGGATGCGGTGCATCTTTATTGTAGTTTATATTGTATTTATTTGGGAAGTAAATTATGGTTTTGCATATTTATTTAGATTACCACACAGAAACGGGACAGCTTATTATCATTAAGAAACTGTGCCAAAAAATGTTTTATCTAACATTCTATATTGACTGCTGAATAAACATAATTTCAGAGGTATGTATGTTTATCATTTCAATATTTGGGTGTCAAATATTCTGTACTCAGATTGTATTTAAAATAAATAAATACATAAATAAAATAATAAAACTCTTATAATGTGAGATGCAGTTCATGATAAGCTACTATAAGAGGTGGATCCCTGTGGAGAAAGTTAGCGATCACATTACACTAAGTAAACCATATGGCAGATAAAAAAACACAACACCTTTGTTATGCTAATTTATAAATGTTCCTCGATGACGCTGGTTCACTCATTGAGGTTCTCCCTCTGAAATCATCTATTATACAGCAGCTCGACAGCCTATGAGCTGAACGGGAGTGATGACATGAGCTTATGCAACAGGGTTTGTAACCAGACAGTTTCATCCCTGCGGCAGGCAGGACATACAGTATCAGCAGGGATGTGGCTGTGACAGCTACTCATTTTAAATGTGTATTAATCTGCGGCGGAAATCGTCCCCAACGGATGCACTGTTTACTCTTTACCTACTCTGCTTTTGCTAGAAACAGCAGGGCCCAGCTGTTTTGGGAAATTACAGTAAGAACCAATGGGCATGGAGCTTAGGGCCACAGACAGAGTAGTCAGAGAGTAATTGGGATGGGATTTGTTGAGACTGAGACAATATTAAAACTAGAAGGGCACTTGGAGAATGCGGACCGCCTTATCTCACAATGTTACTAAAAATGAAAAATAATTAGTGTACTCGCACTGGGATTCAGATCCAAAATGTAATGGGTTCTTCCTTGGACCATGCTTCATCCTACCACCAAGTTTCATGAAAATCAGGTCAGTAGTTTTTCTGTAATCCTGCTCACAGACAAATAAACCAAACCGGAAACCCACAGAACACACCATAGAAGGAATGCGCACTGTGTGTCTCAGAGATATTAAGAAGACGACCATAAGGGAATGCTTGTTGTAAAATGCATCCCCTTTTGGACCAGAACATTGGGTTTTTAAAAAGTAAACCTTTTAATGGTGAACATAAACAACCTTGTTTTTAGCTTGACCACCATGCAGTTTTGAGTTTAGCCAAAAGGTTTTATGAGGGCTTCCAGAGGCTTCACGAGCTGTAGAACTTTCTAAGCCCCTATAGGACAAACTGCATCTTAGCTTCATACAAATTCAGATTTATAATAATAATATAATCTTCTCTGAGATTATCATCGTACATTTCATAGTTTTTCTCGTAATGTAAAACAATCTTAGAGAATATTCAGTTATTTTTGTGTGTATTACTTTAATCTTTGAAATTCTCTGTTTACCAACAATGGACCCAAAACGGCATCTTACCCCAGTGCATCGAGCCATGCAGAAAGTTTAGGTTATTTATCTAGGTTTTCAGATATCTGCTTCTTAGGTCAGAGGGGAATGGAAGTTTGTTTGTGCCTGTTACAGCACTGAAAAAAAAATGAATAGCAAGTTGTTTTTCCAGAAAAACGTCATTTTCATATGGACTACTTCCTTGGTAGAAAGAAGTTCTAATGAACACTGTTGAAAGTAAAATGGATCATTGCTGCCCAATCAAACTGCCCTTTCTCTTTCACTCCCCGTAGTCTTGTCCGCGTTTTCTGTTTATTTTGCCTCAACTATTCAGTAACAACTGCTGTATTCGTCCTGCCAATGTACAAGCAGAAGCTGTGGTGGCAGTTGCTTGCAGTTAATGTTTTTGTAATGATTGAAAAAAAATATGCGGATTTAATCGATTTTGTGTGATAATTCACACCACCCACAGCTGCCTTGATCTTACTATGTGTCAATTTTTGCATTGATGCCTGTCACCATTTGTCAGTCTGTGGCACAGGAAGGGGATGTCTTCATTCTCCGTCCCACCTCCAAAGCTGTGATTGGCTTGGAGGTTTTTCCAATCAAGGAAACAGTCGTCAAGGAGCACATAAACAAGACTGATTTGATGTGGACTGCAATTTAAAGTTCTCTAAGCACACTTGGGTAGGAGATCATGGAGCAACACCCAAAAACTAAGTTCTATTTTATAATGAATTATCAAGGGCTTATATACAGATGATGGTCAAGTTAATAGAGCAGGAGCAAACAATCACATTACATGTTTGGCTGTAACGTAAAGGCATAACTTTTGACTTTTTTCCAAGGACAACTCTTTTGACGTGCCGTAGCATGTACTGTGAAGCACATGCATTTGATTTAGTTATTTCCAACTGCATTCCTTTCACATGTTTGATCAAGGGCCAAGGTATTTTTCATACTGACTCACTGATATGGCTGCCATCATTAATCTCATTATTCTATTAGTTAAACCGATGATTTTCCTGTCAGGACAAGTCAAAATGTCTGCTGTAAAAAATCTCTGTTATTGCTGTTACCATTTAAATGCTCTTTTGTATATGATTAACTGGGTGGAGGCGGAGAGGGCAGGTTTAGGGGATGTGGTTTACTCGGAAAAGCTAACAACAACAGTTCATGACAACTCCTTCAGTACACTGGAAATAACATTTGATAATATACAACTTAGCTTCAGAACATTAAACACACACATTGGAAACAAAGGGTTCTCTTGTGATGGCAGTATTGTTCTGGAAATCACTTTTTCATATGGAGGTAATTCAAGAACAATGTTTGTTTGAGGTATATGCCAGTCCTGCAGATTCCCGCTCTAACTTGCAGTCACTATGAAGTACAGCATATACTGAAGGTCTAGTGAAAGGTAATGGTGGTATAGCGCTGTGTGTTTGGTGAAGGGTTAGGTTTCCAGCCCACCCATGCTTGAGACCTGGACACTGGATTGCACTTTGGATGTAAGTTATCTTCAATTTAATATGCTACTGTATCACCATATCTTATCTCCCTAGTGTCGATGCAGGATAAGCTCTTCCTGAGTTGTGTTTGCATGAAGACTTTGTGCTTTCCGTGTTTTCTCTGAGGAAATGTCATACAACAGAACTTCCTGCACAGTTCCAGAGGCAACACCACCTCTCAGAGTTTATACCATGGCTGCAGACATTTGGAGGCAACACAGAAGTCAGCTTGAGTTATCTGAGTTTAGAGTCAATCATAGGCAGGTCGCGCACAGTGATGTGGCTGATGGTCTGGGGTGACTGTGTATTTTTGTGAGCAAAGAAAAAAAACCAACATCCCTTTCCTTTGGGTTTTATTTTGCCAAGCGGAGCACATGTTTTAGTTTGACTGCGACTTACTGTATTTACTACAGCTGTGAGGGAGAAATGACTTCAACAGTTTGTATTTTCAACAATTTCATATGTTTTTAAGCCAAGTACAGCAGGAATACCATGAGGTACATGATGCTTACATCAAAGGGTTCAGCCCTGGAATATTGAAATCCAATATATGGAAGAATTTCCCCAGCACTGACAATTTTTACTCCAGTTACAGAGCTAAGAGAAGATTTGGAAAGAGTTTAGCAGCATGTTGTAATCGCATGTCATTCCTTGCTTTTTTTTTTTTAGTTGGAACACCAGAAATATTCTTAAAATGTTTAAAACACCAGTAAAAGTGGAACCACTTTACCTCGTATGTAAACAGATATTTCCGCTACTTGCCACTGCAGTAAATGGCCTTCAACCAAAGCTTTTACACACCCACAGCAAAGGATTATGGGACCTGAGAGAAAGAAAAGATGGGTAATAAAAGCAACATTGGCGACAAAATCAAACGGCATAATAACACATGGCTTCTATTTTGATTACTTAGTATGACTAATGTACAGGAATTCGTACCATGCTTTAACTGTGGTTTGACATTTTCAAAGAAATAATTCAAAGGAATAATCGTTAACAGCGATTTGTTTTTCTTGACATATTTTTCATGGGGTGATAATGATGGTCAGACCTTGGGCCTGTGGGAGTTAATGATCTCAAAATTAAAAGATGCAAAACCCTTTGCCAACTAGGGACCTATTATCCTCTCCTCACCTCCCGTAGCTGCTCAGATTAACGGTTATACGTTTGCGGATTTAAAGGAGAGCCCCTCAATATTCATGTCAACATTGTAGCGTGTTGAAGGATCATAGTGTTGGAGTATACAAGACATCTGTTGTTGGTAACGGGACTGACAAGATCTACAATAAACATGCCAAAGTTTTACAACCCCCTCCCTTGTCCAGCTGCAGCATGTTGGTGAGTTTAGACATCTTTAGCAGGACGGAGGATGCGGCAGTGACTCTGGAGGACGGCCTGAACAACTGCTGCGAGCAGGTGTTTCTCCTCTTCCTGAGCAACTCTGAACTCTCCAAAGATGAATTAACACAATCTGTTCTGGCTGTGTTGTATTGTATTTTTTGCAATGATAAAATGATTACATAAAGACATGGGGCGTCACATTTTTAATTGCATTTTAAGGTTAACAAGATTGGTTGGCCGTTGGAATTGTGAGGTCATGGACGCATCGTCTTGTAATAGATGTACTGTCTTGATTCCTTGCATTCATTCATAATTCATGTGCATTTCGCCGTTCGCATCCATAAATATTTAAAACCTTTAAACCTAAATAACCATTAATAATTCACTGAAATAACATAACTGCTGATTGAAACAGATGACATTGCCTGAATACAATTTGTTTGTCAGAAAAGAAGTGTTCAATGGCCGTGTCGACTCATGATAAATGACTGTAAACACACAGTCTGGAGTAGAGTACGGTGGTCCAGAGGGGCTGCTGTCAGCTTTTCTGATTGGCTGGTTTGACTTTGAGGAGGTTGATACTGGAGGAGTAAAGGCTGCTTGTCTTGGCGGTGTTGTTTCTAAATAGAACTGGGATGGCACCCTCTCTGCTGTTGAAAAGAATGATGGCCGTTCTGTGAGCAGGCTGGCGTGACTTCAGTTGAACAGAGAATCTTCTGTTTGCTGTTTTTTTTCTGATGTCCTTAAGTTTTACTCTTTGCAAACAATCTCACTTGGCTCTCGTTGAAGTGAATGTGGTTGTACTGTAGAGTTGCTGCTGATGGCTGTCCCAGTGGAGAGCTGTTTGGACATTTTGCAGATGGGTACAGTGTTTAACAATCAACATTAATGTTATTGATGGTTCGCAGAGATATGTCAGGCCTTTGTAGAAAGTTCACACAGTTGTCTTTTCCTCAGGGTCCTCCTTTCTTTTGCGTGCTACTCATTGTTGTGCTGTTGTTAGTCATTGTTGTTTTTTGACTATTATGTCATTGGTTCCCATGTGGATCAGAATAATACTCCACACCTTGGAATCTTTGACCTACTCCCTTCTTTTCCCTTTCTTTATATTAGGGCGCCACAGTTCATTGTGTATGGGCAGAAGGGAGTGATTTGAGTTACACCAAAATGCTTTTGATTTGAGTCAGATATAGAAAAATGTCTGCACATGCCAGGGTGTTTATTTTGCAGTGCTTGAAGGTGGGTGAGTGTTTGTAGTACGCCTGAGTGTTTATAGGGGCTTTGGGAGTGGGTGATGATTGGGAGTGGCAGGATTTGACAGAATAGGGGGATTAGAGGACGGGAAAGGAAGAGGTGGTGCAAGGTGTAGAGCTGGATGGACAAAGGAAGTTATGATCCTGCAGATCAATTCACTGGCTCCTTCTCCACCACATGCACTTTATTGTTGAATACTTGCATCAGGCCTGAGTGTATAGAGCCTTCCTGTCTCCATATTTAATGTTGTTGGCGTGGATTCAGGATTTGCATACACCCTGTTTATTTTGCTTGCATCCGGTGCTTAATCTCCCCCAGTTGTAACACATGCTGTGTCACAAACAACAATAACAACTAGCTAACAAATCCCCTTTAAAGTAAGATTATGTTTAATAATAATTTCAAAACTAAATACTATATTGCATATATAAAACATTCTGTCTTGTTGTTTGTGTGATTTCTTTATGTTCGTTGTGCTTAGTGTCTCTTGATTGTCTCTATGTATCTGTGTCTGTAACTTGTAGTCCATCATAGCCAGGACTACCATCCACACTAGCTCAACTTTGTTCTGCATCAAGGCTTACCAAGTTGTGTTCTTTTTAACATGTTGTACTGCTGCATTCACTTGCTATCTGTGCTTGCCTTGAAGGTCTCTGACCAAAAGAGATTTTGGTCACACACATTTGAGAGTGTGCATACTCAGAAAGGTGATTTTTTTTAGCAGTCATAATGGACATGTACTGTGTGAGTGAAATCAGAGACACAAAGAGGTGTAAAAGACATAAGGAATGAAGGAGCGTTAAAGGAGTGATGGAGCTGGCTGTTGATACATTTGTCCCCTCTTTCCCTATTTGGCCTGTCTGATAGTGGATATTACAGAACCCAGTAGGACAGTTAAGGCTGTGATGTGGCGGAAATCATTTTAGTTAGAATTTTGATTTTACTGTCCTCATATAACATTCACAGAATGAAAAAAATCCCCTACAGTTTTATACTTTACTCACATGACAGCGCCCCCTTGTGGAATAACAGAATAGTTAAGAAAACAACCTTCAACCTACATGTTCCTGTAGGTCAAATGTGATGTATGAATATGATGGGCTTAAAAAAATAATGTGCATTTAATTGGAAATTATGTAACACTGAAAAAAGAGCCCTGGACAGTTGCTTGCCTTGCCTGCTAGGAGTTTTTGTAATATGACTAATATTATAATAATGAGTATAATAAAGAAGAAGAAGAAGAATTACTTTCTTTATCCCGCACGGGGAAATTACATTTTTTCACTCTTATTATTATACAGGTTACACACACAGGCCCAAAATACACACACATGCACAAACAGGACCTATACATGCAATTAAGGAGAGATGTTAGAGCGAGGGGGCTGCCAGTGACCAGCGCCCCGAGCAGTTGGGGGTTCGGTGCCTTGCTCAACAACACCTCGGCAGTGCCCAGGAGATGAACTGGCACCTCTCCAGCCACCAGTTCACGCTCCATTCATGGTCCACACAGGGACTTGAACCAGCGACCCTATGGTTCCCAGCCAAGTGACCTATGGACTGAGCTTTTGTTACCTCAATTTGAAACCAATGTAGAATGGAAAGGAAAGATGAGAAGTCTTGTTTCAAACTTTACTTTAAGCTCACAATAACAGCGAAAACAGTTATAATGCAGATACGTAATGAAATGCATTTCAAATAGTTATACTGTATATCCAAGCACTTTTCTCACACCTTTATCTTTCTGTGCATTTTACTTGTTCCCATTATGTTGTCATGAGGCAAATCCCCCCAGGCCATCAGTGTGGAAAAAAGAGGAAACCTTTCTTAATGGTGTCTGTTCGGCGTCCCCCAGACTCCAGTGATAGCGTGCCAGCGACCATATCTGATTGTTGAGTCATTTATTTATATTAGTGCTGAGATTTGGGCTGTTAACGAAAATCCACATCATGCTAACACATTCATTCATGTTAGTAATCATTAGTTAATACAACATCCTCATCCTGGAGGAGGATGCTTCTTGCAAATGCCAGAAGGAATAGTCATGTTGCAGTGATTCTTTTTTTCCCTGCCCTCTTATGAATGCCTCGACTCCTTGTGAGGAGCTGAATGACACAAATAGAGACTCTATTTATGGGAGATCATGTAAATGTTACTCTGATTTTGATGATTGCTTCTTACGTGACAGCTGTTGTTTATCCCAACTGCTGAGAAGGAGGAATATAGTGTGACTTTGATAGATATTTACCTCTGTTGTGATATAAAAACTACTCTATATATACTCATTCTTTTGCATCAGATCATTTCACAAATTCTTATTCATTCTTATTTTTCCGTCACATTCTTTTATCACTTTTACCCTCTGAACTTAATCCACTCTGACAAGATAGTCCTTAAAGCGTTGCCAGAACGTCCCATGTCGACTCGAACGGCATGACTCATTTACAGATTTGCCTTTTCTAAATACGCAGCTCTTGAAAATGTGGTTTCTGAGGCGGTAATTAGAATTTCACTCCCCTTTAATGCTCACTGAGTTATAACACCAGAGCCGACTGTGAAGAAGAGTAAT
The DNA here is from genome assembly GCF_963691815.1 of Echiichthys vipera. Taxonomy (NCBI): domain Eukaryota; kingdom Metazoa; phylum Chordata; class Actinopteri; order Perciformes; family Trachinidae; genus Echiichthys; species Echiichthys vipera. The sequence goes on from NC_139840.1 coordinate 9,456,364, forward strand.
GAGTTTAGTGTTAGCAGGTGTAATTTGTTCTCCGTAAGGAATTCTTAAAAGGAGCTTGTTTGAGTAATGACATAAGAGGTTCATTCCTGGGCTTTTATTCTTTTAACAATGCATATTAGGTCCCTCTCATTCTGACATCATGACATGTATAGGCTTGAAAGTTGTCCAGGTCCACTGAATTTATTTCAGGAGCTGCTGTAACTGAGGGGTATCACTTTACAAAAGTTTCCACCTGGTCTAAAGTCCCTAATGCATTTCTACGGTGTGTTATTTACACCGTCTGAATATTCATTTGATGCAATAACCATGCAAATGAATTCTGTGCAGTTACGGAGGAATTTTATTTGGACAACTACAACAAAGAACTATTCTATCATTCCTTTTTTTGGAGGCAGTAACGCAACAACAAAGGTAGGGAAGAAGAACCCTGTTAAGAAAAATGCACAGTTCCAAATATTCAAAGAAATATGATCTGCAAATGTTTAATGAGGAAGCAAACACATTGTCTGTGATAATGTTAGCCACCAGATCAAAGAGGGGCCCACAGGCCAACAGCAGCCCTCAGAAACATTTTGTGCAATGCACGCGATCCATTTCAATGCTTTCACTTTCATTGGCTGACATTTAATACACTACTCACTACCCACTGTGTCAAACTGTGGTCAGGAATGACAACGTGTAGAAAGCATGGGTTGCATGGCAACTTGTGGCACCTCGTAAGTGTCACTGATATTATGTTCTGTAATCAATGCTAGTGATATAAACTCAAGTTATCGATTCCAGTGGACAACTCTGCAGTTTAATGTGGAAGTAGGATGCAAAAGATGTTTTGTTTTCAGTTTGCGCTTTTCCAGTGCAGCCCTGCCCTCAATCAAATACCAGCTCCCTAAAGTGGCACTCATCCAAACTTTGAGGGTCCCTGGTAGCTATATAGTATGCCTTAAAGAAAATCATATAACATTTCTTTGCATAGTTGGTTATGTGATAAAAAAAAAAAAGTCATGGTACAGCCTGTAATTTAAAAAAATGTGACAATAAAGTCATAGTAAGGTTTGTCGTCAAAGTGTTCTTTGAAGTAAAAAAAAGTCTGAATATAGTTTGCTATAATAACTGTCATCATTTTAAAGTGATGGTACACAAAGAAATGTTATAGAAGTTAAAGAAAGTCATGATTAGTTTTTCTTTGCCATAGCAAAGTATGCCATGATACTGTTTTAAAAGTAAAAAGGAAGTAAAGGAAGGGAGAAAAAGAAAAAAAATGGCATAAAAACAGTAAGAAAATAAATAAAATAATTAAAATCATAGTATTGTATGCCATAAAAATCACATGTATGTCATAAAAAAGTGTTGTAAAATGTCATATTATAGCAATGTATGATTGTAGGTGCCCATAAATAAAATGTATCATTATTATAATCATTATTATTATTATTATTATTATTATTATTATTATTATTATTATTATTATCATTATTATTACTATGCCAATATAACTTTTGCTATGAAAATAGAAACTTCTTTACATTCACCAATATTATTATAAGGCATGATCACTGCATAAAATACTTGATAGTAGGTCAAAGACTGTACATTGTGAAGGGGTTACAGGTTTTGGCAGACTGCATGTTCAGCAGAATGAGTAGGCTACCTTAAGGAGGGGAATTCAGAATAATTTACAGCAATATCCATTTGCAACGGAACTGTGGATTACAGGAACAACATATTGCAATGCTGCATTCAGTTTAATGTTTGTTAAAAGGATAACAATTGTGTTTCTCTTCTGTACTTAATAAATCAATAATTGATAGTGTGTATATGTGTGTTTGCCTGCATGTGTGTGGACCCCTGGAGTAATCGCCCATGCTTATGCTAGTGCTAATGGGGATCCTAATACAGAAAGATACTCAGACAGTATACGAAAAGTTTAGGGATCATTACAATTAAAGGTAATTAGATGATCAATTCAACTTTTTACATTTTTTCTGGGTGGGGCATAAATGTTTGCACCAAATTTCATGGCAATCCATCCAATCGTTGCTGACATATTTCAGTCTGGACCAAAGTGGTGGATGGCCTGACGGACCAACAATTAGACAGGGCGATATCATGTCAGAGAAAAACACACACAAAAAAATAAAAAACACAAAAAAATGTAATAGGAGCCTTTTCGTGACTTCATTTTGATATCCAGTTTTTTCCCTTTTTATAATATGTTGGTAACTACTGCCATATACCATAAATATTTACCATAACGTGCTGCTTACAACACATGGTGACTATGCTGTTACTGTGGGGATTATTATCCCTATATGACCCTGAAAGGCATGAGAAGACATGAAAACAGTTACGTTACTAGGCAACAGGTAAAACCACCATTGAATGTCCAAGTAACTATACTTCTATTTTCCAGTGGATCAGTATTTGTTTTGTTTGGTGTTGAATTCCATACATAAGAAGGTTTTAACGAGAGAATGGCCCTAAGCCCCATAAATCAACAAAGACGACAAGAGGAGAGGAGTCTTTTTCTCCTTTTTCTATGAAGAGAGGAAAACATTAGGAAACCCACACATGTGACACCATCTGGGAAGGTTTAATGACACATTGTAGTGATAATAATGAGTTCAGGACTGACGGGCATGTTATCAGACTAAGATGGTCGTTTCAACTCAAGGTAATTGCTGCAACTATTTTGACATTTTCACATTTTATTGAATTTGAAAAATGACTGTATGGAGTATCTGGTATTTGGTATCCCTTTAAGATGATGTGAGCTCAATGTTGCTGATGCTGGGGGAAATTAACAGTAGATCTAAAAGTTGCAATGGATTACTTACTGTAAATGACCGAGACAAAGATCTTGTTCCTGTACAATTATTGTACTTTACATGAGTTTACTCTATACTACTCTACATCTCAGAGGGAAATTTTATACTTTTTACTCCACTGCATTTATCTGCTAACTTTATACTTTGCTGATTCAGATCAATCATAAAGATACAATCAACAAATAAATTATGATATATCATAATCGATGAAGATAAAACTTTATTGATCTTCGAAGGTAAATCCACAAATTATCTAACAGTATGTGAAGTAATTCAAATCAGCACAATATTTACCAGCTGAAACGTCAAAGTGATGGACTGCATCGATAATTATAATCCAATCATATAGTAAACATTTTTCTCAAATAGGCTAAAATAGTACTTTCAGTATTCAGTACTCAAAAGTCAAAGTGAAGAAATATTTTACTTAAGAGATCAGAGTAGAGCTGCAATGAGTTGTTGACTAGTCTGTATCTTTTCTGATAATATATTAATCATTTAAGTCATTTTAATGCAAAAATATGCTGTTTTCAGCCCCTCAAATATGCGTTCTCTCTTTTATATCATATTAAATTGAATATCTTTTGGTTTTGGACTGATGAAACACACCAGCTTGGATTTACAGAAACTGAAATGGACATTTTTTCACAATGTCACAAGCAGCACTTGTTTAGGAAAGCCCTGTATAAATGAAGTTGGCTTGCTTGGTTGTGCATTTCTCCAGTAGTTGCTCAAAAAAAGTGTTTAAGCTTTTAATTTTAAATGAATTTAAGGTTTGTGAAATCACACAGTGCGGTAAAACAGAAAAACCTGTGTGAAGGATTTCTTATGCAGTTAGATTCTGTATACTGTCCCAACATCTGCCAGAATTAGCATGTTTTGTGACGTCTGCACCACCAGTCATTTATGGGAGACTGTTGAAAAATACTTTCCTACCGAGTCACCACATTAAAGCAGATAAGGAGTTTGGGCAGCAGTTATGTTCCTAGTTTGGATGTACAGGATTGTGTTGGGCGGTCATGATAGGTACATGCATCAAATATTCATGACCTTGCGTGTGATACATACTGTATACAAGTACGTTTTGATCCTAGTCCTGCTCCGTGCAGTTAGAGCACAGCGTACATCAACATGTAGGCCAGATCCAACACATGGATACAAAACAGATCTCCTTTTCTTTGGCTGTGGTTTTGATTTCATACTGAGACAATCAATGTCCAAGTATACCACCGTGTACTGATGTCTAGCTCTGAAATTTGGAATTAAGTTTGTATGTGGCACAGAAAATCAGGTTTCAGAAGGAAAAATCCCAGATGTCAGTCCAAAATGGTTTATTTTGTAAAGGGGTAGTTGGAGATGAGAAAACATGGTGAGCTACTAAATGATATTTTCAAATGTACATGACATTCAAAGGGTATTAGAGTTATCACTCAAATTTTCCACACATTAACGCAAGTCTTCATTCCAACATGTTTTCCATGACGTGACAATGACAATGGATAAAACTTTTGTATATTTTCAAAATAAAAAATATGTATCAACACAGTAAACCCTTGGGATGCTGAAAAGAATAAAAAGAAATAATTACATGCAGAATGTAGACTGAGTCCATTTACTGAATTTGGAAAAAAAAAAAAAAAAACATTAAAAAACCCACAAGGTGAATGACTAACACAGCTTATCAATTTAGAGGAAATTTTGAGGTGAATGCATTTGCTGTTTTGTCCTCACTTCATCAACTCACATTAGCAGAAACCACATTGGTTCAGTCTTTTATTCTGTATAATATAGGTCGATAGGAAATATAAGAAACTGCTATTAATGACAACTTAAGTGGTCCTGGCTAGTCATTACAAACAGCACGTGTTGAGATGCCTCATGGAAAATGACGATCCAAAATAAATTACATATGCCAAAACTCAACGCACACTGGTTGGGATCGGTGGGGTGAGGGCGGTAGGAGGAGGGTTGGACTCAATGTAGGAACAACTGACTGATGACTTGTCAATACAATATGAATGAAGCTCCTCTGGATGTGTGGCGTCCAGAGGTACAGCTGTAGAGTGAGTAAAAAGGTCCCAAAGTAGAAACTGCAGTCTTAACATGTGCCATACTTTAAAATGTAGAGGAAAACACCCTTACACTCATCAATATGATGAGCAGAAAAGTCCCAAACCAAAGCTTTGAAGTCTTTATTTTTGCTATCGGGGAGAGGAAAAAATACTCGAGAACAAAAATAAAACACAAAACAGGAGAGGGAGGGAATAAACGACTCCAGATATTACGCTGAATGCAGAGAAGATGAACTGCACGAGTTGGGTGGAACACTCCGGCACAAGGGGTTATTTCCTGGAGCTAGACTTCTAATATCCAAAAGTACTGGTCTGGAGGACCCATGTTGGTCAAGGGGTGTCCATGGAGATGCCTACAGCAAAATGCCTCAACGGCAGCATCTTAACAGGCTGTCCATGAGTGACGCTATGTGGTTCCTGCTGCCTGGCTCTCTCCTCCCTCTGAATTACCTGCAGGAAGAAAGTGACAGCAGGTTGACATGGGCTTTGTAGGCCAGTGGTCTAAATATATACCAAAACAAATAGCTGAGGTCAGATGTATAAATTATGTGTACACATAAAAAAATGTGTTTATGTACAAGTGCCTAGGCCCAGCACATTTTCCGGTTGAGAGAGGTGGGCTTAAGTAAAGCACAGATGAACATGTACGAACACGAGCATGCTCACGTGTACGAGCACGAGCACGAGCATTGATGATGGTCCTGATGTCTGTTTATATACGACTGTTCCTCGCTGCGGGCATTTAAAAAGATGCCGCCAAAGGTTTTGCGGTGGTTTGATGTGGAAGTGTTTACTGAGGATTTGGTCAGATGAAAATATTCAAAAACAGTTGGACAACAAAAAAAAAAAACTGGTGATGCCGTACTATCAAGAAGCAATCGAGCTGAGGCCCAGATCATTTCAAGTAATGCAAGTACATGCGGGACTGAGCAGCGGGGGGAAGAGGGAGTGGGGACAATCACACTTAAGTACAACACAGATCATCTGGGCCAAGTGTAAGTGCGCCCTAAGAGAAGAGACTGAAACTCATCACCATTGGTACATCCATGCTGACCACTCACAATACGCTTGGTAACACATAATGGCACATAACTTGAAGCAACTGTGGTACACAAACGGACTATGACGGAACAAACAATTAACTTTTGACAGAAATCCGTATGTAGACAGAGCTCTTGCACCCATGTTTGACAGTAAGTCAATCACTGTTGAAGCACACACACACACTAACAAGAAAATTCACTGACTCGTAGCAGGAGTAGAGGCTGAAGCTGAGGCAGGGGCATTGTCTTCCTCGTCACTGTCGTCCTCATTGGACTGCGGTACCTCGGCCTCAGGGATGGTTGTTGTTGGGGTCTCTGGCTCCTGATCCGCCCTGCTCTTCAGGGCTAAGATACGGTGATGTAACGCTGCAGCCAGCTGACCTATGTCCTTAGAGCTACCCTGAAGAGTAGAGACACAAAAGGGGAAAAACACTCAGCTACACTGAAGGAAAAAAAAATATGACGTCATCAGTGCAGTTCTGGAGCACACTATAACACCCCATGTAGATGTTTCACGTTAAAAGCTTGCCTGAAAAGAAGCATTATGCCCTTTGAGCAACTAGAATGCTTTTGATGAGAAAAGGTCTTTGCAGAAAGTTTTTAATTGCATTAACAGTAGGTTAGTGTCTACTGAAATTAGGTGAATGCGGGCAGTACTAAAACCCAAAACAAAGGGTTGAGTATTGCATGGCTATGCTGTTGTATTGTGTTTTTTCCCCCAAATTACCAAAAATAAACTCCCTGCACCAGGCCTAATTAAAGCATCTGGTAGTGAGTGACAAATATATGTACAGCTTTAAAAAAAAAAAAAAAAAAAGACCTGTACACAAGCACTTTTTAGTCTTTGCATTTTTGTAGGAGATAAAAAGACAAAAATCTCCCCAAAGCTTGAAAAAAAACAAAAAACATACCGATATTAGGAAGACCTTGACCCCCTGGTCCTCTGTGTCCATGGCAGTGATTCGTACACTCTTCTCGCTGGCCTTGTCCACCTGCATCTGAGCCCAAAGTTTAGTGTTGAGAATCAACCGGAGGCTGCCCTGGGTCCTCATCACTGGAAAAGTTTTAACACAAACACACACACACACACACAACAGTAATGAATTTCATGCCCAAGCTGCCACTTGTTTCACCGTTTTTTATGCCTATAGCCCAGTGTCTTTTCTGAGAATGACTGAGGTTTGCCAACATTTTAAGGTGATAGTTTTATGTTCATCAACATTAATCAGATCTGAAGTGTTATCTACCATGCACCTAGGGTCTGGAATAGTGTTATGCTAAATATCTGATATCTAAACTTTGTAAAAAGGCCCTTTGTCTTCTATTCTTAAAGTCTTATTAATTGATGACAAAACACTTCTTACTCCACGTTCCACCATCACACATGTAGTGTAACAGCATGCTGTGGTGCCTAGTCAACAGAAGAGTGAAGCACAGGAATGGGCTCCCCCTTGTGTTCATTGTCAGGTATTTTTTAGAATTATGGCAATAAATACCACAAATAAGAACCCCATGTACTTTTGATTTATCTCTAAATCATCCCAAATCTTTCTGGCACAAACATTCAACTCGCTAATAAACACTAGCATTCAATTTTTCAATCAGACCATGCCCTGATCATTGAACCATAAAAATCTGAAGCTGTGCACATTCTTGACAGTTAAATGTTTACTTTTGTCACCCCTGTGAAGTTTCTGCAGGTGTGTTTACCTAGACGTGACTGTAGCGTGCCGTCGTCTGTTGATGCCATGTCGTTGAGCCTCAGCAAGCCTCGACCTCTCTCTATCCACGACTGAGCAGTCTTCTCAAAAACATATAACTTGCACTGCATCTGACGTAAGAGAGACAACAACTTTATTGTTTTCCACCACATTCATTTAATGCATGTGTTGAATCAAGAGGTCGCGTCTTCTACCTGTAAAACATTGCTTTCTGATTCCTCTCCAGTTTTAACGTCGACTTTCTCTAAGATGCACTTCTTGGCTGTGGCTTTGGTGTAAGCTGCTGCAGACTCCTCTAAAGACTCTGACACGCTGTTCACTGGTGAGATAAAATACAGTAGTGAGAAATCTGCACCTTACTGGAGATAACATCTGGTGTCTGACATTTTGATAAAAAAAAAAAAACAGCATTCAGTGCAAAACTGCCTGGCTGGCACTCCGTCACTAAACACAGACGCTATACAGGCCGTTGCAGATCCTTTGCAAACAACAGCCACTTCCTTTCTCAGCACATATGAACGATTAATTCATTACATTTCATTGTCACTGGATAAAGAGAACAATCACTTAAACATACAGTACTGTTAGACCACAAAAACATCCACAGTATCACCTTACTAGGTGATGTAAACTTTTATGTTTAGACCACAGAACAACTGAGTACTGTTAATAAAAAAAAAAAAAAAAATCTGTTTGTAAATCACAGCCTCCACTGTTGTAAAAATATTCATCAAACTAGGCTGTGCAGTACACTCATTTCAATGTCACATTTCTATTGGAATGCTCATTTAACCATCCCAGGTCTTGCTTTTGTTGTTTGTAGTTCTCACTGCAGTGCAGCCAAGTGTCTCTCTATTAGTAGACAAATAATAATCAGTGGGGTTGTGTTTTACCCTTCTCTGGGGTGGTTTCCTGTGATGAGGGCTCTGAAGCAGGAGCAGCTGAAACGTCTTTATTTTCCTCAATTGAGGACTCGCCCTTCGGGGGACTCTGAAAACACAACAAAGCTGATCACTGGAACTTGTTCAAAGCTTACGTATCAGGAGTTTTCCAATATGGCAGACGACAGACTCACTATACATCAGGTTGCATCAACTCACCAGAACTCGTTCAGACATGTTCTGCCCAAAAACAAATTTTGCCCCACTGTCTGTACTGTTTGTGGCATTTTTTGAACTGAAAGTACACAGGAAAGAAAAACAAAAACCAATGAGTTGATTACCATCAATTATGAATGAAGATGAGTTGCAAATACTTGGAGGACATCATTCCATTACCTTGGGGTAGAGATGTACTGTAAGAAATAATTAGTGCCCTCTGATTCCAGTGGCACGCCATCCTTTGATTTGCCTTCTGTACTGTTCTCTTCCAACTAGAGAGAAATATGTTAAATTTGGTGTTATGTAAAAGAAAGAAGTCACCCAAATGTTAAGTTTCTGACCATATGCAAAATCTGGCCCAAACATTCCTACCATAACAGTTCCAGACTGACCACAAAACTATACAAAATAATATTGACATCGTACAAAACACTACAGGAAATTATTTTAGCGAGGGAACTAAGACCTTTGACGTAGTGTTAGTAAAAGAGTGCTTGAAAGTAACAAATTAAACATAAAATGTAGACTATAACAAGGCAACTCATTATTCAGATAATCATCTCAGATGTTTAAAAGCCCTGTGCGTATCTGTTTTTGTTCACGTTGGCACACTTCCTGTATGTTAGAAACAGGTCTAAGACGAGTGGAAAACAACCCACCTTTGCTCTGTCTTTTATATTCTGACCAAACACAAAAGATATTGCTACATCTGCTTCCTTCTTCTCTCCTTCGTCACCGTCTTTGTAACCGCTTGCTCCATCTTCCTCATTTTCATGTTTCTGAAATGGAAACGAAAGTAGCACCAGGGTCAACTTTATTATTATTATTATTGGTCAGTAATTATTTTTAATGTAATGCTAGATCTAATTTCGCAGTAGAAAAATGTAGAAAATGTACTTTTACTGACTATTTGCACATGCAATACAGGGAAACTTGTCATATAACTTAAAAAAAAAAAAGAATACCAGGCTCAATATATTCTCACATTACAGTGGAACACAGAAATAACCACACATTTTTCCTCCTCTATAAATAACACACCAAACTTTAAGGCTTTTACACAACTTTTTTCTAAAGCCTAAAACAAAGCCTGTACAGAACTGACTGGGATTGTATCGATACCAGGTACCTGTGAATTGGCCAGGGTGGCTGAGTGCTCTGTGTTGTTCAGGAAGAGGGATTGGGTTACAAGTGCCCCGTCTGATGACTTTTTCACACCGTTGGTTCCACAAATGGAATCTAAAAGAAAAGACAGAAAGGAAAAAGATAATTTTCTGGTTTTTTTTTACAGTCTCATAGGACATTTAGCGTGTAAGGTACATGCCGCAAAAACACTATGCTCTTGCACTATACAAGTTATCAATATTAAAAGTTAAATTAATTATCAGACAAAGATGATTTATGCTTTATAAGTATCAACTAATTAGTGCAGGTGACTCCAAGCTGCACTCACTGGACTCTATATGTGATTTAGAGGGCGGCGCCTGGAGAACTGCAGGGCGGAGGACACTGCGTTGCTGCTCCTTGGGTTTCTGACTTGGGACGCCTGCAACAAAGCCAACTTGTCTCATACTTTTTGAACACAATGAGATGTTCTGGGTCTACATGTTCAAGTCTAGATGTACCATTTCCATTTCTAAGAGGGTTATATAAAGGGTGCAAGTCTGGGTTCAAGCTCAAGACTTTGTTTCCATTTCTATCAACTCAGTGTGAGAAAACATTATACGATGAAGGCTTACAACCTCAAACACCAACCTGAACTTGGTGCCTGTCCATGTATGAGAGTCGGTGGCTTTAAACGGAATCCCATAGGCTTCTCCTCTGGTGAGACGGAGCACACAAGAGAAGGCAGACATTAAAAAAAGATCCAAGAGTCACACAGCAACTTATAAAAAGTACGTTCTTTCTGTCTTTGCACCTTGCACCACAGGGCCGTTACCACAGCAACCCTTGTAGAGCTTCAAGAGTTGTGATGCAATTCTGCTTCTGCGCAGTAACATGGCGGGCTCTAGGGCCTAAGATCTATTTCTACCTCTGACTCTCCATCTCACTGGCTTTATTAGCCTGACATGACCTGGCTCTAATCAGCGCTAAAGCAGAAAGCTATATCCTCTTTTTCCACAACATTTATGAGATAATCCCTGTGTCTAGTGGACATTCATTTTAAACAAATTTTAATTTTTTACAACCTGGGCCTTACTTATAACGATCATTACAGTACAGTTGACCTGCTATACTTACTGTAGTTCTGTATGCAAGTAGTTAAACAATACCTGTTTGATTTCTAGTGTATTCATCTTTGTTTTCACTTCCAAATAAGTGCTTTATGCAATATGCTGAAAACAGTTATTTATCAATGATGCCCTGACTGTTTGCTTAAGTGGATGCCCTGTCCTCTCTGTAAAGCTATACTGACTGGTGGACTCACCTCTGCCAACTCTAAACAATTTAACCAGATTTCAGTTTTGCATCGCTCCCTTCAAGGAAATGCATAATGACGTAGACGGCGTTTATATTCATTAAATCGCCTGAAAACAACAGCAGCCTGCTACAGTTAAAGCACACAGACATCTATACACACATACCAGACGGTTCAGTTAGAACGCAACTCCCACACAGACATGACCCCCACATGGACCGGCTGTGTTTCAATGGAATTCATCAATGAGCGGCTAATTAGAGGTAACTGCTCCCAACAGCGCGGGGATCATCAGCCCGTATGCACGTCTTTTAAGCAGACAATGTCTGTAACAGAGCAGCTAATATTTGTAGCCGAACAACAAGTTAGCGACTGTCCTGCAGCTGCTCTCTGTTGATTACACAGCAACTGAGTGTGACGAGAGGAAAAGAGCTCAAATGCAAACACTGTGCTGCATCACGTGTCTTTCGGTTTGATTAAAAAAGGCGTTATCTTTTCAGGAAAAGAAAGTGTGAAAAAAAATAAAATAAAAAAAATAATAAAAAATACCCGAATACCAAAACCGAAAATCTACCCAACGAACGGATATCCGAATATTTGGGTCCCGCCCTACCACAAATCTAAGCCAATAGTCTGCACAAGCGTGGAGACCCAAAGCAATTCTGTGGAGGACCTAACTTAACCTAATTAGCAGACTTTAGGACTTTTCACACAGTGATTCCAAAGGAATGAAGGAACGTCGGCTTTGTGGTCATTCACACAGACCAAGCAATGGTGGCGTAAAGCTGCACCAGTGTGTTTTTGCCCACCAGAGGTGTTGGTGTCTAGTTTGTGCGAGTTGATATGCACAGTTAATCAACCGCTCACAGCTGACCTGACACTCAAACTGCCAGGTTTATACATTAAAGTCGCAAAACTGTCAGCAGAGAGAAGGACAGAGAGACTACAGCATCACAGCACCCATGCATATGTGTTTGAGAGGGGGAGAAAGAGGGACAAGAGAGGGAACGAGACGGTGGACTATTCAACACAATGTTTTGTAAGTTGCGGCTCTGTGACCTCCGCTACCGACTCAGAGCCACAAGAGATGTGTGTCCCCATAACGTCTCCGGGCCTCTCACACAGATGGCGGGATTTAATGAAGAGGCAACAGCCCCGCAACAACTAGGCAGTGTGAATGGGGCTTTCTCTCAAATACAAAATAAATAATCTGGGGACAGTCATTATATATTTATGGTCTATACAGATTAGCATAAGGCACAACACCTCACCAGCAAAAAACTGTTTTATAATCCCTCATACAACCAATACTTTGACATTTTCAGCGGCACAACTATAAGCATGTGACACTATGGAACTTTTTAATAATCCCTCTGCCCTCTAGGAGTTTTGAGAAGCTCCTCTCTAGCAAGTTCAATTTCATTTAATACTGACAATTAGCTTACCAGACAAATACACCAAATAGGCTTCACCTCCCTCTGTTGGGTATATTGCATGTTCATTTTGCAACACATAAATGGACACAGACCATGGTGCCACCACAGAGAGGACTACCAAATTCTTACAATGTGACCAAACCTCAACCACAAGCTCATCGAAACAGCCTGAACCGATACAGAGATGTCCAACTTGACTCCACAGAACCGGTGAGTTTCTTCCATTTTAGCCATTTTATAAGATTAATACTATATATACATAAATGAGGCAATTTAGAGTAAACTTGTTGTTGTACACTCATTTATCATTCAAAAACATTCCTAGGGCTTGGCAATACAGGCCAAAACTCATATCTCGGTATTTATAGGCTGAATGGTGATACACGATATACGCCTTGCTATTTTCTATGACGTGGCTAAATGTTCAGTTGTAAGTCACACTTGCATGTGGGATGTCAGAAGCACTTTCGTTAAAACAGACAGTGATCAAAATAAAATGCAAAGACAGTGTTTCCTTCCTTTTTCAAAAATATACAGCCGCAAACATGGAAATGAAAAATGATTTTAAATAACTAGCATATATTGAAAATATGCCTCTCTTGCGCTGTGTCTCCATGTTGCAAGAAAACGTCTAAGTGATGAGTGATATATCGCTATACCTTAAAAAGTCGATATACTGCCCTAATCATTGCTGAAAATCCACTCATGCTACCACATTTGGTTGTAAATGAAAGCTTTGTGTTCTATAATTGCATGTTTTCATAAATTCAAGAATAACTTCAGACCTCCATGACAGATACATGAAGGGTTAGCTCAAAAGTAAAATTACGACATGCAAGTTAACTAGAGCTGCTCGGAGTGAATGGGGTGCATTCACACAAAACTTCACTTATTTGCAACTATTGCTGTCAAGCTGTAGGAAAATAGAAGCACATGTTAAAAAAAATATTCCTGACAGTTCTCGGGCTAGCAAAAGTTAGTGTTTGCCAATTGTATTTGTTGCCTTGAACTTTCCCTGAAACTAAGATTTTTACTGCAGGGGGCCTTTAAGCTGTGAAGAGAAACAACTGGTGGTTTAGATGCCTCACCTGGCTCAGAGTCAGAGTTCCCAGTTGGAGACTGGCAGAAACTTGAGGGCATGAATACATTGTTCTTGGGAACTGAAAAGTAGCAAAGAGGCATTGCACTCAGCATACAAATCAATGTGTACACCACAAGCAATCTTGGTTCTTGAATAAAAAAAAACATGCTCTGCTTAGTTGTCACCACGTGCCCTTACCAGAATGTGGGGGTGGGAACGATGAGGTCCTTTCCCTTTTCACTGGTGGACAATAACTTCCCTCGTCTTTATCTGAATCTGAAAATAATAATGAAATATTAATATTATTGCACTTTATATCACTATATATGAGAAAGATAATATTAAAGAAAGAATTAAGACTCAGATTTACCTTCTCCATCCTCTGCACTTGAGCCCTCTGCAGATCGCTGCAACAGAAGTGAAAGATTTGAACAACTCTTCTGTAATGTGTGCTTTTCAAGAATGCTGTCCATACTGGATATAAGCATAAATGAAGTCAGCAAAATTATAAAATATGGCTTCAGCTTCAATACATATTTAAACAACAGAGAAACTTACCTTCTGTGCTTTATCTTTTTGGAAAACAAACACAGGAGGCGCTATGGCAGGCTTGTCTGTTAAAAGAAGATGTAGGCTAGTCATCCAAGCACTAACAAAGTGTACAGCAATCCCATCTGTTTGATTATCGTTAATAGCATTAGAAAACAAAATAGCTAAGAATATAGGAATCACACTGCTGCATTTTCACTAGCATTGTAGCTCCATATCAGAAATAATCTCTGTTCACATTAACAAGCCTGAAAATGCATACACTGGGCATGTGCATGCCAGTGTAAACAGGAAGCAGATTGTCTAATGTTACTCTGTGGTTGAAAATCATACAACTGTTACTGAAAGTAACACATAAGGCAGTAACAGCAGTGGAAAACACAAATTGGGAGTTGTTGCAAAGCAAATACAGTAACTTATTAAAGTTGTACTAGGAGTATTCTCCATCACAAAAGGAAGGAGATCACAAATTGAAGATGGATGGATAGATTATAAACAATACAGACCAAAATGCTTCTAGATGCAACTGGATAGACCTAAAACCAATTAGAGCCATGAAACGTGACCTACAACCAATCACAGCAACGAAACAGCTTTGCTTGCTCAGTGGGTAACAATGCCGGAAGGTAAAAAATTAAGGCTCACACTAACATGCATTTCTGAAAATATTTTATTTGAAATATGGACAATACAGGGGCAGAGTACTGAGTTATATTTGATTAGCGTTGACTAGTTTGACAGTTTGATCTGAGTTTTGTGAGCCCGAAATTTGTCTGCATGGCAAAGTGGCCAGACGTATCAGCCAGAAAAAATTAAACATGAGTTTTGCAGATTCGCCTGGTTTCAAGGCTAAACAAAAGGCATGTCAGCATACCTAACTGATCTCTGATTCTGCCGGTTCAGACTAAAAAGCAACCATGGAGTTATCAAACTTAAACAGGCTCGGCAGCATTTCCAAATTTCTCTGCTTTAGAGCCTTGGAACGCTGGAGTATTGTGGGTGTGAGGCGTAAAACGTAGCAATAGATATGCATTTTTAAATGAAAACAACAGTAGTGTTGAGGTAGCAATAGCCTACTCATTCCATGGCCTAGATTTTCCTCTGAAAGCAGTAATGCATGAGGGTTGATGAATATTGCTAGAAGGTTATATGCATTACTACTAATCGGCATAGTCATTTAGCACTTAATCAAACACCAAAATTCAATGCACAGTGATACATACCACAAGCAATAACATATGAAACCAAAAGTCACCCAAAATATTGAGAGATGCAGTAGACATCCTATATTTCAGAATGTATGTCAGACAAAAGTTTTGGTTCACAAACTTACAGTGCCTGCCTATATATAAATACTTCTGGTGAAGCTTTCAGTGCGGTAAAACACAACCTTTTACAGTTTATTTAAATGCCATGGACAAAAAGAATAAGTGTAAAAGGAAAGTGTGGCTCATGAAGATACATTTTTACAATGCTGAACAATGTCGACCAGTCATTCAACCAAGAAATTATACCTTACTATGCCTTATTATATCTTAATCAGTCTAGACCTACACTTAATCATACAATATTAGGATTATGACCTAAAAATAATCCTCAAATACCTAAAAATAAGAACCAATGTGAAGTACATTCATGTAAATACCAATGTATTACACAGCCATTAAACTTTCAGTCACTCCACAAGGCCAAACAGTAACTATAGCGACTTTTGTAATCAAAGGGGGGATTTTATTCAGCTCACCACACAGATTGTGTTGCTGCTATAAGCTAATGGCACAGATAACCAGAGAAAGCAATCGCCAGGCAAGGTAATGATTTGATGTCACCTCAGGCCACTTAACTTAATGCGTCTACCTTCACACTGTAACCTCTGCAAGATGTGCAACCCTGTAACGTTAGCAGACAAAGGTTTCCCTCTGTCTGGATTGGGCCTATTACACTGAGCAGGTGTAGCATCGTTGTAAGCCTGGACGGGGTTTAAAAGTATGCAGTAATTAATAGCCAAAAGCACATTGCCGAGATGGTTTCATGGCCCGATATTCACTGTCTCAAACACAACCCCCTCGTATCTTACACTAACTGTATGAATGAACACGTTTATTTGGCAGAAAACAAGAAAATGTTGTGTGACCTATATTAACATCCAGATTTGTAACTGAAAGGCTATCTCTCTACGGCTTGCAGTCAGTTATCTTGGATAATAACTGTAGGAAGTGAAATTCAAGCAAACCCGACATGCTCCCGGCTTATGTTAACCAGCTAGCCTTAAAACTATCTGACTCGTTCCAGCAAATAGTCTGCGCCACCGGTTGTTCCCTAAAGCCCCGACCGTAGCATAGCTTATTGGCTAAATAGTTAGCTTGCTAATGCGCCTCATCCCGCATGAGTCATCTCGCCCGACAAGCAAGAATATTACTGAGCTATCCCATAGATTACTTATCAATAATGAGTATATATGCCCAGGATAAATGGAGAATATCAAATAAACAGCGAATGCATCTAAAGCATTGTCTCGTAGCTTTCGTTTTTCCTCTCTACGCGCCTAAATGAACGTCAAGCAATCCTGCAACACAGAGCTAACTACATTTAACAAGGAGGATGTCGTGCTATAAACGTTTCCTATCCATTGAAAAATCATATGTTACAAGCTGTGCTTTTTATATTCGGTCTTGCAAACTTTTGGTATATTTCCACGTTAACGTTAGGTCTTTTAGCTCACCACAAATGGCACAACATCCTGCCTATAAATAGCCGGGTGCTAGCCCAGAGGTAAGCCTGCTAGTGTCAGGCAGCAGTCGAGGGCGTTCCGAGGCATTCCGGGTATTAGCCAGAGCCCAGCCGTTAGCATTGTTAGCCTGCTTGCTAACGTTGTAGTCATTTGAAACGCCGCAAAGCTATAGCTCACCTGAACTCACTACTAACAATGTGGCCAGGCGGCGTAACACCAGTTATCAAATATGCAGTCAATATACATGCACAGTTTATAACGGCACAATAGCTGTATTGTTTTTTCTCACACTGCCACTTACTCACCTTCGTTTGCCAAGTCCGCCATTTTACTTCTACGCTCACACACCCACAACCCACCGCGCAGATAACACAAGTTGAGGCAGAAATGTTTTCAGTGGCAGAGAGCACATTGCCACCGTTTACTAATGCAGTGAGCGCCTCCCCGCTCTCTCTGCTGTGGCCGTCTGTGAGACACATAAATAGCCTACTGCCTGTGTCCATGGTTGTCACTGTGTTTATGTTTTGAAGGGAACACATGTTTCAACCTGCCCCAAATAGCATTTTAAAGTTTTCTTGGACAGCCCAACCCAGGGGTCTTCAACGTTTCTTTAGGCCATGGACCCCTTAGCTGAAAGGGAGACGAAGCAGGGACCCCCTACTACATTGTATTAACCCCCCTGTTATCCTAAGGGTCAATTTGACCCCATTTAATGTTTAACATCTAATTTTTTTGTTGTTTTTTTGCTTTATATTTATGACTTTTCCTCATTTTATGGGGACAACTCATAAAAAAACTAAAATTGGCATGATTATATTTTTTTTTTTTTATTGTTCTTATTGCACATGTACTTGTTGCACCGGTGTTCCTTTGGGTCAATTTGATAATCTGGATGTTTTAATCATTAATATTATCGTCTATTTTACAATTCAAATATTATATGAGGTCAAATTCATGCTGCTGTCCTTGATAACGGACGTTACTTTCATTCCAGATGTTACAAATAACACAAAATAGCACTTTAAATAACAGACTTACTTTAAAACACACAGACAGAAATCCCTCCATGCAATTTAACATCAGTGATTTTTTTTCATTTTGTTAAATAAATACATAAAGTACCCGACTTAACTTGAGTCACAAATTGGTTTGGATCATTTTCCAGATGTTTAAACTGCTACGGTCAAATTGACCCCTAGAATAAATGGTGTTAGTAAAATTTGAGGGCAACAGGAGGGTTAAATTGAGTTGCATATTAAATTGGGCCTAACAGCTAGGGCGGTCTGAAGCCTTTTATGGTGCATGCACTACTATGGTAATACAATGATTATTATTAACATAGGCTATTCATATATTTATACATCTTATGTTAATGTATAACATACATTTGGAAGGCACATTAAATCCTTCAGCTCAATTGTATTTGTGCATGGCTGCCTCAGTGCCTATAAGCCAGTAAGCCTATCATCAAGGTTGTGTGAATGTATTGATTTATGAATAACTGGAAAGATTATCCAACAATCCCAGACCCTCTGTTGAAGATCTCTCGCCTAATCTACTAATAGGCTACAACAACTCAGGTCCTTATAGAAATAGCCTACCATGTTGTGAGAGCACTTATTAAAAAAGTGTTGTCAGCTAGGATACCTTTAAGTAAGAATATAAATAAGGTACATTTCTTATGACCTTGGAAAGAAAAATATAGGCTAACTATCAAATCTTCCCCAGCAAATTATATTGGTGATTGTCATTGAGATACGTTTTGTGGGCATCGTCATTGTTGTCATGATTAGAGAAAAGGAAAGGCTTTGAGAAATGAGACAAATTGCAGGAGGAGTAAATGTTCCACAGGTGCACAAGCATGAACAATCACATAATAAGATGAAATATGTCCAGAGTGCAACAATAATGAGCCCTGAAGAAAAGCCATCGATTGATAACAAAAGAGACAAAGTAGTTCTGAAAAACACAGAAAGTTAAGCTTCTGCAGAAAAGATAAATAGGTTTACTCTAAGTCAGATGTGACAGGGCGGGGTGAGCGAAGCAAAGGTGAGTCATCATAGTCTTAAGGTAATTAATTCATGCACAAAAATCGCTGCAGAGGAATGGCGTTCATGACGTTTTACTTTTAAACCCTTCCAGCATTGAGGGATATTCTAGTCTTGGATATGTGTCTGCGTGTGTTTTTCCTTGACACATTAGTCAATTTGTTACTTTTCCAGTTACAGCTGTATCTCTGCAGCCTTCCTCATAAGTGTTAGTGAACAGGTGATGGTAGTATTTACCATGACAGCCAATAATGTGAAGCGAACAAGGCATGGATTCAGATTGTGTCTCATCACGTTTACATTTATACACAGAATGGCACAATGCTGCCCCACAGTGAAAAAGTTTATGGGTATGAACGACCAGGACATGGCAGGATATGACATGGATAAAAACAGACATGATGATTAATATGCATGGTTATCATGGAACTTAACAAAAGGAATCTGGTTGAATCCTCTTTGATAGGCTTTGGCAAATGGTTTGGAGTAATTTCAAGAATGAGTAATTTCACTAAACAGACTTAATATAAAGATTGCCTGTTGAGTTTTTTTTAATAGTAATTCTTTCCATCAAAACACTTTGTGTGGCCTTGAAGTCTTACAAACATGTTGAATACATTTCCTACGTCATAAACATCTGCAAAACCTTGAAAAAAGTGTTTTGAAATGAGCATTGATTACACCAGCCTGAACTCCTCTTCTTACTGGTGTCTTTTTTGGAGGGCCACAGTCACTATGCTGTGAATCAGACATGAAAACATCACACACTGTTCTGCAGTGCCATTATTCCCAGAACTGTAAACACAGAAAACCCACTGATCAAACCTGGGAGTGTCACATGTTTAGACATTTGGGAAAGCAAGCATGAATCTGATTTTTTTAAAAACCTTTTTAGTTCATCTTTTTTGTACATTATTGTCTGACATTTTTGTCAAGTTAAATTGTCTTTATATTGATGTTTTTTATAGCTTTCTGTTGTATACAGACTTCTGAGATGATCTGGTGCTTTGCATGTGACATTTTTCAATCCAAAGCCAAAGCAGTTCACTCCATCTGCCACCAGATGGCAACAACATTTAAAGCTGGAGGTAAGCCATCGTTGTACACAGACAGTTAACACAATACTGTACTGTATATACAGCCGAGATCAAAATTAGAGAATACATTATTAATACTCGATTTATTCTGATATATAGTTTTTCTTGTTCAGAATTTGATAGAATATCCACTTGGGCTATACCACCTAGAGTTTTTTTTTTTTAAATAACGAAGCAACTTCAACAACAACAAAAAAAAAAACAGTGAGCAAAATTAGAGAGCAGCAACCGTTGTGTCAGAAGAGAAGATTTAAACAATGTTTTTTAGTTCTATAGGATTCAAAAATGAACAGGAAGTGTAGAGGCCACAGCTTTGAATGACTTCAGCACATCTGCGCCCACAGGACATCAGTAGTTTCTCACACTGCTCTGGTTTGATCTTGGTCCTGTCTTCTTCAGTCTCCTCCACAGATTTTCCAGAGACTCTCTATGGAGTTATGTTATCATTAGAAAACTACATTTTCTTTTTCTGGAAATAACAACAATTAACCTGTTAACAACATCAAAAATGACATCTACATCCAGACACAATGAGATAAATATTTGATTGTCTTGAGATAATGAAATTTCAACAATATCTAGAATCGTAGCTGCACTCTGTTGAGGAATGAAACCCATTTACCCCCTCTCTCTCTTTTATAAGAATAAGGGTCAAAGCAACAGCTCACACACAAGAAAATGACATGTTCTGCAATTAGAAAGTGAGCGGATGCCAGATAAAGAAACAGAGGGTTAGAAAACAGTGGGTAAATACAGCACAGACACAAACATAAACAGTTTTTTGCCCTGTTAGTTCAATAATGGTTAAGGAACACTGAAGAGAGCACATTTCACAAGTGTTTGCATTGCACAATAACAACCAAACTTTTTTTTTAAGAATCATACTCCAAAATTCCCTTCAGGCCCAACTCAAAACAAGCCACTGCATGTGTTTATGCTGCTTGCCACAAAGCCCTCATCTGTCAGGGGAGCTTGGCTTGTGCTTCGAGGCAAAACCGTTTCAATTTTTTTTTCCTTATCCATCTGTTGTCCAATGTCCACTGTAAATGTGCAAGTCAACATTTTTATTGGTTGCAGGCCAGGGAGCTTGACTCTCACTAAACTCTAATTATACCCCAGCTAAATGTTTGTGCGTTTTTTGTTGTGGTTGACTAAATTAACTGCGTTACCACCCAGTTCAGCAGATTTCCAAACAGGCTCTGTAACATAATATAGTAGAAGTGGCATCATAAGAGCCTGGAAAAGCTGACTTCTGTCCTCCTCATGTGTGAAATGTGCTGCTTTGAAGTACAGACAAACTCGGTTACATAACACACAATCCCCCCCCCCCCACACACACACACACACACAACCCCCCACCCCCACATGACTGTAACTAACACCTAGATAAAAACCTGGGGAAATTTCACTGTAAAATAACAAGGGTATGATGCAAACATTCTTCCACAAAACCCAAAACCATCTACTCATCTTCTGAGCTACAGTATGTTATCTAAAGAACACAGCCTTTTGGTAGAGCTAAATAGAGTTGTGGTTGATGAGTAAATTGGAATAAAAATAATAATGCTAGCAGGTTGCGGGTGTTGCACATGTTCATATGTACATATATACATATCTTTACATAATAAATTGTTTTTTGCTGCTATATTAATGTTCTGCATGTCATGTATAGCCCCTTTAACATCTTGACACAAAAGGAAGTACATTACAGAAGTAATGACACCATCTCATGGAATTTTTAATATTACAGTGAATACTTTGATTTTTGTTTGTTTGCATTGTTGCTGTTGTTGTTGTTGTTTGTACCTCTGCCCATGGGGTTGCCTTTGTCAGTCTTTTGTTAACATGTTGCTTTGTTGATGGTGTCGGAGAAGTAATCGCTGAGTTGTGACGATGTCCGCTGTCTAAATTCATGAGCAGGAAACCTTTTGATCTTAGTGACATTTCCTCATCTAAAACGGTCAGGGCAAAGTTACACTTATCAAATGAACTTATCTCTTGACCTTTTTAACATTAAAGTCATAATCCAAAAGATTTGAGATATGTTGTTTCTTGCCGCCTCTTTGGCAGTAATATCTAATTGCAGGCGAGCATGTACTATCAGAGCCCTCCATCGTGTCGCTATGGATGTTGCTCTTTTGTAAACTTTATTTACACACATTCACCTCTCTACTTCCAATCCATCCTCTATAAATCGTCCTCGTAAATCCATACACACACACACACACACACACACACACAAACACACACACACACACACACACACACACACACACACACACACACACAAACACACACACACATACATTCCAATTACACTTCTGCCCTTACTACAAGCCTGACTCAGAAGTTGGAAGTTCTCGATTTCCAATTACAATGAAACGCAGCATCACCGGCAGTGACAAGCTTCACCGGCAGACTAACTGCTGTCATAGCGTCACTAACATGGGGGTATATTTGTATGTAGGGAGGAAATATCGCCGCAGACACAGATATTGGAATAATCAGCAAAGAGGCAACAGGTGCTTTCATTAGTGGGTCATGTGATGATGATGGATAGTAAAATAACAACTAACTTTTTATTTGCATTTTCAAGCTGCAAGCAGGAGAAGAAAATACTGACTTTGGAACTCCTCTGCCTTTCTATTTGTCATCATGACCAGAAATCCTGAAACCCTCTTATACTTCAAAATCAGATTGTTTTCCTCCACGTTTGGTTCTGCTTTTCTCTTTTTCATACACATGCAGTTTACAAATGGATGGTTGCAAAGGAAGTAAATATTAAATCACTATCATTATTCAGTCTACAGCATGTGAGACAACCTTGTCCTAATCTCAGCTGTCGTTTTTTTGTAGTGTCTGCCAAAGTAAAGTTTCTCACACATTGATAAATGACTTCTCATTTATGCATGCAAAGCGACAGCAACGGTGAAGTGATAAAACAACATATCAAATTGTCTGAAAGGAATGCTGAAGACAACCCACTGTATCATCACATGGCCCGAGTCCAATACCTTCGGCAGTGGACCATCATCTCCTGACAAATATTCAATGCCATTAATCCATCAGGATATTTTCGAATATGCAATCATAACCGGGAATGGAAATAACCAGAGCCAACTCTTTAGGGTTTTTTCTTGTTGAAGGTTGCAGGTTGCTTTGCCAAAGGACATTCAGATCTTCTTCTTCTCTTTCATTTTCTACTGTGATCGAACTCACATGCCAAACATGGAGCAAGACCAGAATCACACAAAAAGACTGAGGCAATTAGAGAATAAATCAAATTTATATGAAGTATTTTAAAGACTGGGTGGGAACTGAGAAGATTCATACATTTTCAGATTATTTCTGCAGGGCACAATGCACATTTGAATGATCAGGAGTAAGTGCAGTTAACAACTTAAGTGAGCACAAGTATCCTACAGGCAAAGGAAATGAAAAACGCCTCATTGGGCTTTAGCAGGGTGTTTGGATAAGAGTAAAAGTATAAACATTGAACAGTGCTATCCAATGTACACTCAAGCACTCGGCTCATTAATATCTGTCACAAAGCGCTCAGCCACAGCCCGTTTGGGAGAGGTGGGCTTTTGTAAAGCACGTTTGCACATGTACGAGCACGAGCGTGCGCACGTGTACGAGCAGGAGGACGAGGCCTACGGAAGTTCTGACGTCATTTTATGTGCGCCTGTTCGTACATGGAAAAAAAAAAAGACGGACCATGCATGGACCTTTAAAAAACAATGGCGGCGAAAGGTTCACGTTGGTGTGATGCGGAGGTGCAGTGTTTACTGCAGATTTGGTCGATGAAAATATTCGAAATCAGTCCGACAAGACGCACAAAAACTCAGAGGTCTACGGAAAGATTTGTAAACAAAGCGATGCATCGCAATGACGTCAATCAATGCATGTGATGTGTTACGGCGTGATGACGTATAGGCAGGCAAGAAGCATTCACGCGAGGCCCAGGTAGTGTGAGTACAAGGGGCCTGGCCCGCGGGGGGAGAGGGAGAGGGGGACAAGTACCCTAAAAGCAGGGGGCACGATACGGATGGACAGTGTGAGTGCGCCCTCTGTGACGTCACCCATAGGTTTCTAAAGAGCCATGTGAAGCTCAAGGCCTGCAAACATGTGGAGCGTGTGGGTGAAGCTGAGACGGGCAGAATGGTTGCTGAAGGATGGCATCCAGCTGTTACTCAAAGCAGCCATGCCCTTAAAATAACTTTTGCATAACTTTAAGCCTTAGTATAATTTAAACAGGTAAGTTGAATAAAAAATTCCCCCTCATACAAATCAACTATACAGAAAATAACGCTTTTTTGTACCAGGCTGTTAACGTGTTGATTTCTGCTGTAAAGGTGGCCATTTTAACATGGTGGTCCATGATGAATGACTCACTTTTGGAGCCAGCCTCAAGTGACCATTCAAGGAATAGTTTTTGAGTCTTCTGCGTTGGCTTCATTTTTTTTTCCAGGTTGCCACTTTACCTTATCGGTTGTTGACACATTAATTTCAGATGCACATATATTAATGACTTTATAATAAGGTGACTAATGACTTGTTACTTCCTCATTCCTGCCAACTCCAAGGGTCAAAAGAGGTCTTTCAGGCTGTCATATAAGGTGAGTTTTATTGATTCTGAGATACAGCCTTTATGGGCTTATAAAAACTCACTGTGTGCCATCTGTTGGGAACTTCCACACACAATTAAAAGTAAATGAGCAACAGCAAAACTTTCTCCTTTATACTCTACATCAATTAATGTTCTCTAAAAAATATGCGGCGTTTATGTTTCAAGCTTAAAAAAGCTAACCAGAGACAGTGAAAGCATTTTATCTCAGCATAGAAATAATGCGTAAGAGCTAAATAATTAATATAAAATCATACCCAGAGATAGGATGTCATCTCTGTGCGCATGGCAGTCATGCTTCATATCATCAAATGAAGGTTAGAAATAATTTCACAGGAAATGTACAGGCTAAAAGTATTGGATTTCACTATAACGGCATCCATCATTTTAGAAGAGCGGGTCTCAGTGCTGCGGGCCTAGTTTTGAAAGGACTCCTGAAACTCAACAAACTTTATACCCACATCATGAGGAACGCCCTCAAAGTTTTCTTTTATCTGCAATTTAAATGTTTTATGTCTTTAACATCACAAATAAATCAATATTGGTTGACAGAGATGTCTGATAATGAATGAATGAAAAGGGTAATAGGGTTTGTGGAGAGATGTTGATAATGCTAGTTTGCCTGTTTTATGTAGTAAGTATATTATTTGCACCTATATGTTATCATGGGTAACGTTTAATCAACTCGTATTGTATGTACAAGTATAGCATATGTGATATTGTTATAATTGATTTATTGATATAAATAGATATTTGATGATCCTTCCTTTGATATCGACCCAGTTTGAGAAAAATACACATTTACATTAACACAGAGGATTGGGACTAGATAAGCTTCAACAGTTCCATCTTAGCACAAGAAGTCTGTTGTCCAAGTCTGTTATTCCATCCTTTGTGTTAAATGCTGTTGTTAAGTGCCCGGATTTGCTCTGAAGAACTTTTTGGATAGGAGCTGAGGACAAGTTATGCAAGAATAATGACAGTAATACATTCATCATAATAAATCACTCAACAGCCTTTGACGAATAATTGGAAGACTGAGTATTTCTCAATCTGTAACTATCAGCGTGAGGAGATGTTAAAACCTTTAAGGGTTTTATAGGCCAGTCTCCAATTACAACAACCCCAGGCTACATGGGACTTGATTCTATGGTAGGAAGCATTTCCTACTGTATGTAAACTAAGACCAACTGTGCACTTGTTTTACTTAACATCACAAGTATCTCAAGTTCTCTTTCTATGAACCCCTACATTAGGTGGGGGCACTTAAAAAGCAGCACACACTATTCTCACTATGTCATCATAACACATTGTGTTAGGTTGCGTTAAAAAAAAAGAAAAAAGAGAAATGGGTGCAAAGGTGAGTTGCGTTTATTGAAATACGATCCTGACTGCTGAGTCCTTTATAAGAGCCTCGCCTCGCCTGCTCAGCACAAGGAGAAAAAACATCGGAAGAGTTGGAGGTGAGTAACCTGTAATGTAATATAAAGAGAGACACTGGGCTATCTTTTAATTTGGAGTTTCCTCAATGGTCTGTAATGGGCATTAGTATTCTATCAGATAAGTAAGATTTATCAAATTTGTAGCAGTGTTATTTATTATTTACTATACTCTACTTTATATTGTACGTCAAGATGTAACTTTTCATTTGCGATCTCTTGGCAGGTTTACGTTAAGAATTTAAATGTTGTGCCTTCAAACAAAGAAAGAAAGAAACAGATTTTTAAGTAAGAGCGAAGTTACAGTGAACGGATGTGAATTATTTTTTCACCAGCACATCAAAGGAAGTAGCTTTTTTTTGCTTTTCAAAAGAGCAAAAAAAAATAAAGTAATGAAAACATACATGAATGACCATCAAAAAAATGTTTTAGAATTGTGACTGCTTTATTTATCAGGTGTCAAAATGTCCTGAAATGTAAATAGACTCAAAGAGAATGACATTTGTTTAACAACCAAGAGATGTACAGTAAAAAGGCGAAAGTTGTTACATACATTAGTACATGCAACACATGTACATATACAAAAAGAGAGTGGATCTTAAATATTTGCACAAGGTTCAAGGTTTCTAATGTGATTAGGGAAGGTGCGGGAGGAGCTGAGGTAGTCAGAGAGTGATAAGGTTGATTGGCGGTAAACACTGTAATTCTTTACATCCATCTGGCTTTTTTTCAGAGCTGCAACTACAGACTGCACCATGGGGTTCAACACGCTGTTCTTCCTGCTCACCCTGTCCCTTCTCTGCCTTGCAATGGCACAAAGTAAGTCCCTGTTAAAGAGCAGCCGGTATCTGTCATAGAGGCAGCATGTAGTACACAACAAAGATAAAAAGAGGGTCAATGAGCAGAGGCAGGTTTATTGCCTCACTACCTGCGTGGGCAGATATGACCTCGTTCGGGACCTTGAATCTCATCAATAATCTTTTGATTGATTTATTTAGCTATTGCACAATTTAAAAATTCTATAGGCCGACATACAGCAAGCCACAGTCTCCAGACGCCTTTTATCCTCATTCCTCTTTAGGGAGCGTGTGTGTGTGTGTGTGTGTGTGTGTGTGTGTGTGTGTGTGTGTGTGTGTGTGTGTGTGTGTGTGTGTGTGTGGGAGAGAGAGAGTTTATATGTTTGTGTGTGCTGTAGCACTGGACTTATTGGACTTCTGACTTTACTGTAATGGATTTCTAATTATTCAGCAACCTATGAAGACTGCTGTTTCAAGTATGTGAAAAAAATGACCCTGGGCACTCAAAGACGTGCAGTGGAGTACAGATTGCAGGTGCCAGATGGAGGCTGCAACATCCCTGCTGTGATGTAAGTCCACATGTACAGACACTATTTTTAGAGAGAAAGATTTGTTTTGGATAGATATTTTTAGATTAGATTGTCTATCACGGCTACTCAAAACAAACATCTGTTTGCATCAATTATCCTCTAGCTTCACCATGAAGAGGGGGCGTGAGCTCTGCACAGACCCCAGAGAGAGATGGGTCGAAGAACTGAAGAAGAAGATCGATGGAAAGATGGCCAGAAATGGCCGCAAGAAATCCAACAAGGTGGGCGATATCTGAAGTTTTTTGTTTGTCTATATTTCAGTCCCAACTTGTTTGCCTGTTTGCCTTGTTTGAGAAAAACTCAAACCCTGTGTGTGTATTTCAACCAGCTTCCAGTTGAAATCTTAATTAATATTCTCCAGAAATGAGAGTCTTGACTAGAGTAAAGAAAAATGACATATGATTTTTGAAAACACTTGAAACAATTTGAAATATGTGTGAACTGATGAATTTCTTTGCTCTTTACAGCATCGACGGCCGTACAAAGGCTGAGGGCGACTGCCCAGTCATTTTTTTCTGCGCCTGCCAAATCTTGTCATTAAGCAACATGCTGTTTTATGGAGGTTTTATGGCGTCTTACTGGAAGGCAGTTGAGGAGGCTGGCAAAGGAAATTTTGTAGCATTACTTCTGCTTTCACTTTGCACTAAAATAAAGGTCAACGCTCGGGTAGAATGGCAGCAGCAGGTTGTTGTTCAGTGTCGGACTGCTGACGCTGAATGGCCACCATTCACATATACATGCCGTCTCTAGCATGCTGGCCTTTTAATACATGAGGTATTCAATAAGGTATTCAATCAACGGTGATGGATTGTAAATGATAATAATGATATACAGTATATATACAGTATATGTATAATGTTTAGAGTATTTCTTGTATGATGTGTCCATATATCCATCAAATTCTTGTTTATATGCAAACGTAAATTGTTAAAGGTAAATGTCTTTGAAATGTGTCATAGACAAAAGAAAATCTCTTGTCTTAATTTTTTCTATCCAGTGTGAAAGTCTGTCTTTTCATACATTGTGTGTATAGGTTGTATTATATCTTTCCAATAGAGCATTATGACAATAAACTTACCACTTCCTATTCAGTGTTTTTTAAAAGCGTATGATTATGTTCACATACATTTTCCGGCTCGCCCACTGATATATTGTTTGAATTTGAATAGTTCATTTGAATTTAAACACATTTTTACACTATATTTTCTTAAAACAAGGGACATTATGTTTTAAAAAAAAAAAGAGAAAAGGGTCCTTGCTCATGAATTTTAATCATTTGAGGAAAATACATGGTGTAAGCAAAGTTCAGGGACATTATATCAAGGCATATGGCAGTAACGTTTACCTTAAGGGCAGGTTGAGCTCCCTTAAATGCCTGCACATGACCTCATTTCAAGGTTTCTTTATATGAGCCTGCTTCATCACCTGATGTTATCATCATTAAATATGTGTTGTGCTGGCAGTATTTCACTTTAGAAGTTAAGATACAATTAAAATACGACACAGTTCTATGTAACAAGTAAATATGTACTCTGACCTTACACAAGTGAATTCAATAGCACAGTTTCTACAACAGATCACTGCCATAAAAAGAGACCTTGATCTTGAGTTTTAGACAGCCATTTATAGTAAAATAAGTGACACATTCACCATTCTACACGCTTGTTATATAGAAATTGCTCTGTAAAACAGTTCATGTGAATGTTATTTAGATGATTTAATAATTTTGCACACATTTGCCTTTAAGATGCATACAATTGTATATTGTTCTGCTTCCAATATTCCTTTTTTTCTTTTCCTATCTCATCTTAAAACTTTAAAATTCACAGCCACAGATCGCACAGCTAATTAGATCAAACAATTAACAATTTAGGCCAGTAAAATCCCAAGATTTAAATATTATGAATGCAGCTGAAGTGCAAAACATCTGCAGAACGAGAGCAGGCACATAGTACCTGTTGTGATGTGCTGATTTACAACCATTAGTCTCTGATCTGGTGCTGGATTTACTCATTGATTTACTTCTTTACTCTCTCATTTCCATGGGCTGCTGGGACATGCAGCTGATAAAATCTCAGTATGAGTAATACATTGCGTTTGACTGTGCTGTCTGATTTATGACTTCCCCACATTTTCACTCAATAGCAACGTTCTTACACAGTTCAGGTCTGTGCACTACAGTATATTTATTTTCTGACGTGTGTTGATTCAAGGAAAAGTATGAGCACATCTTAGCTAATGCACAGGTGACTGAGAGTGATGGAAATAAGTTGTTACAGTAAGTAGGGCAATCAACATTAAAAAGGTGAAAATCCTCCAAGTAGGCTGCCAACAATGCCAAAAGGCGACAGTGATAGATATCCTGACAAATGCATAATAATTACCAAGACATTAATGACATATACAATACTGATGGACATGCAAGTAGAGTATGACTAATAGATACAGCACACCACCTCCAGAGGTCAAAGACTTGGGTTGCAGCATGAAAAGGATTTTGGTGCAGAGGCTTTAGTTTCTTCTTGTTTATATCACAACAATGCTGACAATCTTTACTTTTGCATGCTGGGGCAGAAAGAGATGGCTTGTTGGCATCGTGATCAGAAATTTAAGCCCTTTTTCAAAAAGGGGAAAAAACCATGAAAGGAAAATATGACACTGGGAAACAATACGTGTAGAAATCACTTTCCGCTGAAACAAACGTGGTAAAAAAAAACCATTGAGCACAAATAGAGAAAAATGGAAGGAAAAAAGTCATAGCACAGACTTGTTGTTTCCAAGTAGTATCTCTGCCACCTTCATAACTTTGAAATTGATGTTAACAGAAGTCTGTGCAAGTTTGCTGTGACGCCTGCTGGAAGTATAAATCATGACTTTGACTGGAAAGGGCAACAAAAAAGATGAAAGCAGATGAAAAGCCTTGCACACCACAAAGTTATTTGAAAATGACATTATATTTATTGCCATAATATTTTGTACTGTTTAATCTAAGCCCAAAAACTGGTATGCCAGCTAATTTATTTTATTGTATTTGCAGGCTCATAAATAACTTAATAACTAATATTTGACAGCATTATTGTATTTTACAAAGCATGTAGGGAGTTGTTTGTCATTCTGAAAGGTCAGAAAAGGTCAATGTTGAGTTCACTTTCAAAAAATATCTTGAGATCAGAATTAAGATATTTACATCTGAGCCTGCTCTCCATGTGAGTCTGTTCTGAGACCCTTTGTTGAAAGTCTGGCTGTAGCCCACAGCTTCCACAGACCTCCTCTTTTGAATGCAGTGTAGTTAAATCCGGTAAGCCCCACTGATGGGGCTTCTCAAGTCTAGGCTGCTGTTGAGGAGATGGACCTCAGTGATGCCAAGATCTGCACTGGGAACAAATAACCATTCAGCCATTTCCCACCAAATCAAAACAAATGTGACTTTACCATCACAACCATAAGATAAAGGAAGTGAACACACAAAGAGTCTGTTGTGTGGCATTCTGACCGGGCTACATAGTTAAACAGTGACCCAGACACTGACCATGACACCAGACAGACACCAGGCAGACACCAGGCCAGACCGTCTGTACAGACATCCTGATGGACTGTCATGAGTGTTTATTTTCTTTACAGCCATATATACAGTACGTAATGAAATGATGCTATCTTTGAGAACTGTGGTGCATACAACATGCTACATATTATTAGTTAACAAACTAAAAAAAAAATTCAATGTGCAAACAAAGTCAACAGAAAAAAAGTAGTTTACAAAACAGCAACACAGGGCAGTAAGGACACATATAAGACAAAAATTACAGTAAACAGTGTATTTCTACAGCTTAAACTTCTGTTGATGCTGGGCGCTGGCATGTTGGATTGTGAGGTCTGGGCTCAGAGAGATCTCCAAATGGAAACTTGGAAATAGAGACTTTTGAATTCAGCTGGAACACAGCATGAGTATGAAGCTGATGTCCTCAGGCAATTAGCTTTGCTTAGCATAAAGACTGGAGGAAGGGGAAAACAGCTACAGTAGCCTGGCTCCCTCGAAAGCTCAAAAATGCACCAAAGGCAAATAAGCGCATTTTCAAAAATATTGAACTTTTCTTTTTAAGAAATAAACTTACATGATGATACAGACTACAGAGTGGTGTTTGTTTAGCAGGTCATCTGAGCCTGCTCTCCATGTGAGTCTGTTCTGAGACCCTTTGTTGAAAGTCTGGCTGTAGCCCACAGCTTCCACAGACCTCCTCTTTTGAATGCGGTGTAGCAAAATCCGGTAGGCACCACTGATGGGGCTTCTCAAGTCAAGGCTGCTGTTGAGGAGATGGACCTCAGTGATGCCAAGATCTTCCAGCGCTGCCTTCACGTTCAGTTCATCTGAGCTGAGGATGTCAGAATTTTCAACCAGGTGGTAGGGTGTAGGCTTACAAGAAAGGTAGGCCTCGGGGAAGTCAATACCTCTCATCCAGTTGCTGTCCATGATCTGTTTCACAGTGAGGCGATCCACAGGGGCCGGCAACAGGAGGCCCTTAATGATCTCCTTGCATGATCCAAGGACATAAGGAGGAATGTCATAGGAGCCCTGCAGGATACAACACCTAAGCCTGCCTGTGTTATTGGCTTTGAATGGCATGGTGGCAGTCGCCATGAAGTAAAGCAAGATACCAAGAGCCCACATATCTGCATATTGACCAATGTAACCTTTCCCTTTGAACAGCTCAGGGGCTACATAAGGGGGAGAGCCACAGAAGGTGTGAAGAACATTGCCGGAGCAGCAGGACGTGCTGAAACCAAAGTCACCCACTTTAATGCAGTAGGTGTTGGTATAGAAGACATTCTCGGCCTTCAGGTCCCTGTGGATAATATTATTATCATGCTAGGAAAAAGAGAGAAGAAAGAAATGCTTTACATTGTTGTATCACATATGGTTTTCTTAAAAGCTCATTGGAAAGTTAATTAGCTCACCTGCACTGTTTATTTAAGGTATTGGAACATTTAAATGTAAAGCCACAAGTAAAGCTGTATTCTCAGGGGTCATTATTGCCTTGATTTATTAGTCAACACCTCCAGCTCAACCAAGATATTAGGGGTGGATGTGTTTCTTACAGTTTTTCTCAGTCACTTTGGTACATTTCTCGAATCATCTTCGACATTTGCATAACAGTAAGTGCTTTTCTCAAAACACTTCATACAAATAGCAAAACACCATGGATTACCTGCAAAAGCCAGCCTCTTGCTCAAAATCCTTAGTTCATCTCTCAAAAGTAAATATCTGCGCCAATGAACATGTGAGTGCCATCAGAATTACAAGTTCTTGTGTAATTGTGTTCGGATAAGACAGTGAAATTGCTTAGTCATGTTGTCAATACAACGGTGTACTCTGGAGTGGTGTTCTGGTGTAAACTGTGGCTGAAGTTCTGATGACAATTATTGTAAAGTTTAAGTTACATCTTAGTGTTTGCAGGAGATTGATTGCAAGAGCACTGCAAGTCAAGATTCATCCGGGAGCAATTTACCAATTCAGGACAGATTTAGAAAATGTCTAATGGAAATATAAAGAAATAGGCTCGACATATTATGACAACTTGTTCAACCATTTTGCATGTATAGACTTATGCGATGAACTAATGCCTAAATGGTGTGGGGCCGGGACTATTCAACAGAGGCCCATTATAATACATTTCGATCAACATGACAACAGCGACTGATAATGTAAAAAACAGCAGATAATTGTACACACAATCATTTGCATGAATGTACCAAAGCATTTGAAACTTGTTCAAATAAATGAGAAACTACTTTTTTGATGTGCACAAGTGATTTCCATTGTGGTCTGAGAAGTGTGCCAAAGCAGCTGAGATATATTCTGTTACTCCAATATTCTGCACTGAAAATGTCATCTCTCATTTTAAGACAAAATGTACTACTCACAATGTACACCTAAAGGGTGCTGTTGACTCACCATATGTTTGACTGCAGACAGGACCTGAGAAAACACAAGCTTGCTCTCCAGGTCTGAAAGGCGCCCCCCGGTGCTGATGCGGGAGAACAGCTCTCCTCCGCTGGCATACTCCATCACCAGGTAGAGCCTCTTGAACGTCTCCACCACCTCATACAGGCGGACGATGTTTGGGTGAGACAGCTTCTCCATGCAAGAGATTTCTGAGGTAAAAAGCGCTTGCGATCGTTTGCCCAGGCGCACTTTATCCAGGATTTTTACTGCAACTCTTTCTATCAGATGACGACAGATATGGGAAGTGAGGCATCAAGGAATACACACACTTGACCTTTCATCTCTACCTTTTCTATTATTGAATCTTCCTCATGTTAAGAAGCATTGCTTTTACTTCATGTTTTGATCTTTGACTTTTATTAATTCTTACAGAATGTTTGTTTATCCGCATCATCGGCATGTTGCACACAAATTGCTGGCAGAAGACAGTATTGATTAGTGGATGACTGGTTGATGAGATCTCCTTTGACATCTGGAATGACCCCAAACTGGATTTACCTTGTGTAACATGTTGAGCTGAGCTCCCTGAAGTGTCTTCCATGAAATTAATGTGTCTGCATATTCAATTATTTCACGTTCATCTTAGGAGTCCATGGAAACTCTTTGTTCTATTTATTTATTTGCTTTCACAGAAACAACCGGATCTTCTGTGTGTAGTTACAGAGATGTATAGTAAAAGTTTCCTTATATAAGCCATGTACACTCTCCAATGATCATGATGTTTAAATGGAAAATGCGATTTAATACAAATACAACTCTCTCGAAATATAACATTAGCATAAATTTAGGAAATGACAGATTACAAAGAATATCTGAGACAATAATATGACATGAGTAACATTCAGTTTAGGCAAGCTGACATGACCCACTTTTATTGGCAGTGTTTGCAGTGGTGCTTCAAATGTCTTAACTGGGAGAGTTTTCAGAGACGTGTGGCCTTTTTTCTAAACAATTCATCATTATTTTTGACAGATTTATTGCAACAACTATCGCACTTTAATTGTATAAGATATTGGCCTTTAAACCAACTAAACTCCATCATCATGTATTTTCTCATTCTAAAGAATGAACAGAAAATACAACAGTGTGAGAAGCTTGAACATTGTCCTTGTGACTAAAAAGGTTATTTATTTAATCCTTTCCAACAGTTGAGGTGTCAGTCTAGAGCCCTTTATTCTACCTGATCACTGAAGCTGAGAGAATGGGGGTAAAAAATATTGAAACACCCAGAATCTTACCTTTGGTCAGGTCATGTATCCCCAATCTAACATGGGAAAAGTTTCCGGAGCCGATCTCTCCTTTCAGCTCGTAAAGGCCCACCCGCCGTCCAAATGTCAGGTCATCCATCACCCTGTCTGAATGGGTCAGATTATACAAGGCCTTCCCATACGCAGTGAGCTGCGTCACCGCATTCTCCTCTGTCAAGTTCTCCGTCTCCACCTTTTTTCCCACCTTTGGGGACATCAGGGTGAAGATCTCTTCCTGACGTGGGGTTGTCTTCAAGTGAGCCCCTGAGACGGAAAAAGAAGTTGGTGTCATACTTTGTGATGTAGCAGCAATGTTTAAGATACTAAAATTATTATTTACCTATTACCTTCAATATATTTACACAGCATTTATTCAGATGTAAATGTGTCGCTGTGTCTGTACTCACATGTTTTCCTTTTGATGTTCTTCTTACTCCTCTCTATGTTGATGCCATTAGTTTTACTGTTCAAATACATGATTTCTTTCTACACAGGAAGGCTTTTTTTAGATTTAGATTTTTTTTTTTTGGGATCTAGAAATGTAAAAGGTGGAAAATCGCCACAAAACAAAAACTGAAGGAAAAAGTGATCCGAAATGATGTGAGCAGCCTGATGTGAATTACAAACCATCCGCATGCACCAGGAAAAATGCTCTAAGATGATGTTTTTCAGATATCCAACTGTCTGCATGTCCAGATGCCAGATGCTGATGCTCGCCTGCTGTCTCCCTACACTGCAGTATTGTCTCATGCTGTATAATCCACAACTACTGCATGATACCATGTAATCCCAGAGCGTTGGACTCCTCCCATGCAGACAGACAATAGACAGGCTTTACAGAGGCTTCTTTGAGATCCAGACATACGACCTGATGCATGCACTTCAACAGGACACTGATGGGATTATCTCTGCATTGTGCTGGTTATTTGACCATCATTACTGTTAGGGGTCAAGGGACTGAGGAAAGGTTATACCTGCAGTTAAAGTGGTTCAGTTTCCTGTGGTTGGGACATTTAATGAAGGCCTACTGTAAATTACGATGTAATTCAAATGCTGTCATCAAATGTTTTTTTTACTCTGTCAGAGGTGCTGTGTAGTTGAAGGCTGCACTGGGAACAAATAACCTTTCAGTCGTTTCCCACCAAATGAAAACAAATGTGACTTTACCATCACAACCATAAGCTAAAGGAAGTGAACACACAAAGAGTCTGTTAGTGTGGCATTCTGACCGGGCTACATAGTTAAACAGTGACCCAGACACTGACCATGACACCAGGCCAGACCGTCTGTACAGCTGTACAGACATCCTGATGGACTGTCATTCCCGCCAGCCTCTGCTACCCAGACTGGACACGGTGTCTGTCTAAGAATCATCATGCATAAGCTGCATGTCTATGTCGTGAGGGACTCAGTTTAATCCAATCACCACCTCACGTGTGGAGTTGAAATGAAGGGAAGAGAGGCTTCATTCAAAAAGGTGTGTTTGTAAAGGAGGGGGCATTTTCATATTTTTCATTATTATGAAAATACAGTACCATAATGTGTAAGTGGAAACAAAATCGCAGTGTATTATTGATGCTTATTTTAAGGAGGAGTAAGATCTGAATGGGATTTATTGCCAAGTAGGTTTTCACATACAAGGAGTTTGCTTCTGATGTTTGGTGCTTACAATAATCATATTAAGAGTGAAGACCATAATAAAGCAAAGTAGGCAACTTCAACAGTCAAGAGAATAATGATAGAATTGAAAAATATGGAAAGAAATACTATTAAAATACTATAATAAATATTATATTATATTATGTTATGTTATGTTATGTTATGTTATGTTACGTTACGTTACGTTACGTTACGTTACGTTACGTTACGTTACGTTATGTTATGTTATGTTATGTTATGTTATGTTATATGCCATGATTTACAAATCATCCCTTTTTTGTTCACCAAGAAAAAGAAAAATATTACAATATGTTTCCATTTGTCACATCCTTAAAGTGTTCAGAAAAATGTCTGTCTTAATGTTATCAATTCTATAACAACTGGGCAAACTGTATCAGCAGAGGGAGATTGTGTGAAACAATCCGAAACTTCAGAAACAATGCAGCATTTTATTTTATTTGACTTGTGAGATTTATCATCAAACCCACAGAGTTTATTTTCACTTGTGATACCCAAACATGTTGACCTCTGACACCTGATGATATTAGTCGTTTCTATGTTTTAGGGGAGTCTGTTTCACATAACAAAACAAAACACACAGTTCGTGGACCCCCATCTTTAAGTTTTAAAAAACAATGGTGATCCGCTTTACAGAGTTTTATAGTTTTTTAAAGACATAGCAAATGATCTACATAATTAAATCAAGTAATAACTACGCCTTAATCTGGGTTTTACCAGGATTTTGATGCACTTCAATAAAGTTTGCTGTAAATTAATGGGAGGAATCAACAACTGAAACTGTTGAAGGCGTCACCTTAATCAAGGTGTCTGAGTGCTGATGGCTCTCTGAACGATGATCCGTTGATCCCGGTGAAAATGAGGGGATCATATCAACACTTCAAAGAAGGACTAACACCTTATTAAGATAAAGAGAATCAGTCAAATACCAACCTTATAACATGGCTAAAAATCTTTCCTGTGATTAAAATAAGACTTTTTAGAACATGATGTTGTACATGATGTGATTAGTTTGAAAAAGGAACAGGAGTACTAAGCTTGATCTTTTAGCTGTATAATTAAGAGAACACGAGGTGATTCTGAGCCAAGTTGCCAGTATAGTATGTTCTTAGCTGAGAAAAAAAATGTAAACAAACTCATTGACATGTCTGAAATCATGTTAGCTATAAAGTATGTTATTCTAATTCTTAATCTGGGCTCTTTCCTCTGAAGGGAAAAAAAAGAAGCTGAGATTTGTAGGGCAGCTCTGAGGGGTCTGGCCATTTGGTGTCACGTTGAATAAACACAAAGGTGCTGGAGTTTTCTGAAGGGGAGGCTAAGGCCCCCGCACTGATCCTGTTTATGTGTTTGGGCCGGGTTTTGTTTTAAGTTGGAGGTGCTAAACACCTTCCCCCTGAGATAAAAGATGATTAATGCCTTTGAATGAGTGACGCTTTAATGGCTCAAGGCTACTTAAGCCCTTCATTAGGGTGAGCTCGGGCCGGTCGACACACTCGAGGCGCTGGGTCCCTCGTAGCAGAAACAGAAAATCTGCAGAGATTTCCTTTGAAGTGGGCCCCTGCTTTTAAGAACACCATCCCCACAAAGCATTCAGCATGGAAATTTGATTAGCTCTCACTTTTTTTTGACCCCACACCACTTTGAGAGCTTGTTTTCAGGGTGACATTTGGGGCTGAAGCTTGATCCCATATAAATATCAGAGACATCAGTGAGCAGAGGGACACTCAGTATCTGGCAACTGAGGAGCACATTCGGACTAAAGCCATGGATGTACCCCGGCCATGTCTTCTCCTCCTCCTGTGTGCCCTCCACCTGACCTGTAAGTACTGTTTGCTCTATTCTATTCTGCTGCTGCTGATGTGACATGCATAGAAGCAGCTATTAACTAACTAACTAACTAACGAACTGACCAATCTGTATAAAATAGAATTGCTTATCTTTAATGATATGACTGGTAAACATGAGCGTAGAAGAGGGTGTGATGCTGCACAGCAAGGTGGGGGCAATTCACTTTCAAGATTACTAAATATTAACTTTTTTTCATGCAAATCCAAAATGTAATGTGTTTGAGTCATGCATGATATAATCACTATTTTGCAAATAAAGCAATGAATATTGTTTTTTTTTTGGCATGGCTGTTCTAAGATAAGAGATAAGATAAGATATTAATTTATTAGTCCCACAAAGGGGAAATTTCATTTTAAGGAACTGCTAATTAACACTTTTCATTAACAAATGACCTTGAAGAAAATTGATTCCTGCATTAATGTGTGTAAAATAATATGATAAAAAAATATAATAATATAATGAATAGACGATACAATGATATCAGTGTTCACTCCCTGATGTTTGTGTTGCGTTGTCTAGTGACCGGAGTGTTGAGCAAACACATAGATCACAGAAACCTGTTCGCACAGAGACTGTGCTGCAAAAGACAGAGCCACTTTGTCTACATTGGACAAGGTAATGCACCACATGTTCACAGAAATGTAAAAGCATCTGAGATCCACTACCCCTGCTGTCAGACATCAAACCGATTATGTGTGTGTGTGTGTGTGTGTGTGTGTGTGTATGCGTGTGTGTGTGTTTTCACAGACATCTCTGGAAGTCCTATCAGTGTTGATGTGGGGATGTGCAGGTCTCACTGTGGGGGAGCACCCAGGCCATCATCACATGAAGCAGGACAGCAGGAATACTCCAAACACGCCTCAATGCTGGAATTTCTCAGGAGCAAGAAAGTAAGTGAAGTGTCCCCACACGGCCACAAGGGCGCGCTGTAACGTTGTGAGTGTCTGACAAAGTTGTTCTTTGAAATTATCATAGGCCTTGATTTGATAATGATACTGAAGTTTCACAAAGCATTATTTTAATATTAAAAGCATCATTCATATCTTTGTAAGATAAGTTTTTGTGGGCAACCAAACTGCAGAAACCAAACAACAAAAAGAATCAAAGGCCACAAGTGTCTCAGTCATTTGCACCACTTACATGAATGCGCACAGAAACACGTTTGGACATGTCTGAACCCAACTGATGATTTCTCTGAACCCTACAACAGATGAGGACACGCGCACCTGCAGCTCCAGAGAGTCCGCAGCCGCCGAACCAGCTGCGCTCCTGCGGGATGAACCAGGTGTGTGAGCCGACCGGGATACGTGTGGACCGGGTGCTTCTGTTAGAGGGACCCCGGGAGGTGGAGGTCATCGAGGACTGCCAGTGCGAGATCAAGCTGACCCAGTGCATCCGCACCCCAGCACTGAGGACTTACTACTCCGAGACGCCGTATGAGACCGTCATCGACGTGGGAGGATGCTCCCGGTCCAAGGGCTCACCAGGTGTGTGTTTGAGTGTGTGTGTGTGTGTGTGTGTGTGTGTGTGTGTGTGTGTGTGTGTGTATGTATAGGGTTATATACTATACATAGGCTACTAGTGTCTTTCTATCTATCTATCTATCTATCTATCTATCTATCTATCTATCTATCTATCTATCTATCTATCTAATTAGATATAAAAATTACTGACTGAGAGACAGGAAGTCCCCAACACAGATAGAAAGATTGAACAAAATTGCAAAAAGAAAATGCAGCCAGTTTGTCAATCAGTCCATTTGAAATCAATATGTCTATCTATCTATCTATCTATCCATCTATCCATCTATCTATCTATCTATCCATCTATCTATCCATCTATCCATCTATCTATCTATCTATCTATCCATCTATCTATCTATCAATCCATCTATCCATCTATCCATCTATCCATCTATCTATCTATCTATCCATCTATCTATCTATCTATCTATCTATCTATCAGTCCCACAGATAGAAAGATTAAACAAAACTGCAAAAATATGCAGCCAGTTGGCCAATCAGCCTATTTATAACAAAAGGGGATAAAAAATGGTGCAAAAATGTTTTTAAACTTAACATTTTTATGTTAGTGCACATCCAGTGGCCACAGTGTCACTGTCTCACAACCAATATATTTAACTGCAGTGTGTCTGTGGTATAAATAAAACATTAGAAAAGAATATACTTTATACTATATTAGATAGCTTTAGATTTATCACTATTCTATGTGCTTATCCAATGAAAGCCACAATCTGTACTCTTCGCCTATTTCAAGATTTTAGCTAATTATGCACACATACAAAAATTAAAACGACCTATTCAATTAAATTTCACTTTTCCAAACATGACACTGATAACTATATGTATATATATAACAGGATCAGCACAAAATACAACTTATGAAGTCGTTGTCTAAAAGAGCCCTCAGTGATCACAAAGCTCAGCCTGTTGTAATGTGGGGATATCTGTTTATTTTCATTTGTATCACAGATAATAATTGAGTTTCTCCTGCTGCCCATATATAACTCTAACTTTTCCTTTTTGAATCCTTCACAGAGGGATTCTCCTGTGTCCCCACTAAGTTTGACTCAGCCTTGGTGGAAACCCCCAACAAAGTGGACCTCATCCAGACAGTGGCGGCCTGTGAGCTGAAAGAAAGCTGCTACAGGGTCCCATACATGGAGTATTATTATGAAATAGTCCATCACGCAGACGGAGTCAAAGAGGAGAGACTCAAAGTAGGTGTAAACTAAAACTTTATAGTTCTAATAACTTATCAGTCTTGTTCAACCACGAAAAAAATGTGAGTGAATCCATCTTTATATTCGATTCCAGACTAGCAACTTCTTTTTCAATTAGCATAGGCTACTTAACACTGGAAGAGAAATTCATTTGTGATGGCAGTTTCACACTCTCTTTTGTAGTCAAGTTGAGAGGAAACGGGGGTCTGCTTGGGTGCCAGACAGTAAGGAACCATCTTCATTCATCAGACATGTGTGGAAGACAGCACTTAATCAAGCTAATCCACTGGCCGGCCAGTGGCTGGACTGCAGGATGTTTGTATATTCATGTACAACCTGCAACAATACACATGACAGACTGGCAGATTTGAGTCCCAGCTCAGCTTTATTGGGGAAAATACAGTTTAAACTGTTTGTTGTTCATGTAGAAAATGAGGATCTAGACTCATTATTCTCCCTTAAACCTATACAAATTCACAAAGCCACACTACGAAGCACTTACTACAAAGTTTATCTCACAACTCAACGCATTGTGGTTTTGATATCAGACTTTGCATGATGAATAGCTGTTAAGATTCACTCAATGTTTTACTCATCATCGTACACTTTACCCCACGGCTGGTGGGCCACCTCCGACCTTTAGTGGCTCAGTGTGGTGTTTGTTCATAAAAAACTATTCTGGGTGAGCTCCATCATACATCTGTGCTTTAAATACATAGAAATCTAACTGTAAATAGAATTTAAGACCACATGATATGGTCTTCGTGTCATTTAGAAGAGACAACCTTAATGTGCGCTGCTCCCTTCACTTAGAGTAACTTTCAAAATAACTAAAATTAATAGAACGGGTCTCTCCACCTTATTTCAAAGCTCTTCCAAGTGCACTGGTGAATTAATTAGTTGGCACTTGTCATTGAGTATTGGTATTTTAATATTTCAACAAGTTCATGTATTTCTTCTATGATTCCTTGTGATTGTTGTTGTTGTTTGTAACTTGTTTATGCTGTTGTCTTAGCCAGGTCACCCTTTAAGAATATATTATTGATTTAAATTGGTCTGATGGGGTTAAGTAGAACAGAAAATATCAAATAAAAAGATTTTGAGAGTTTGAATTCCTGGATATAAACTGTCCTCTTCTGTGCTTCAGCACCAAAGGTGCGAGCACAGCGCAAACACAAATGGTCCCTGCAGGTGTCGAATCAAAGCAGTTAACATGCTAAACTGCCAGCTGGGCCCCAACTCAACTGGGTCAATATTTGTGACCAGCTGTGAGCTGATTGCCCTCTCTCTGTGTTGCTAATTTTCCTCAGGAAATAGATGTGGGCAGATGTTTGGGAGGCTGCACTACAGGAAACCGATGCCTTCTCAGGTAAGCACGAACACAGCTGCTAAACACCCACCCACATACACACACACAGCCACACACTCTGCCTCTCTCATAACAATTGCCTGTGAGCTCTGACACTTTCCACTCAGCATGTTGTCCACATTTAACTCCTACACCAAATGTCAGTCTGTTAGAAGTCTGCCCCAGTGCTTTATTTTCAGATTGTGGCAGACTTCTAACAGTGTAATATCAGTTTATCATACGTATATGAGAAGTATAAGAGGTTCACATTCCTAATTTTTATATCACTGGACTTTGATTTTATGGGTGGAGGAGAAAAAATACAAAGTACAAAAACACTTATCTGAATTTTAATAAACCCCTTATCAACCCAGTATCATACCAACATGCTCCAGCACTTCTTTGAAGCTATGTGGTGTTTATACTCAAACATTGAGTCTTCCAAGATGTTTTTTATTGCTGCATCATTTCATCCATTACAAATATTCTAGATGTACTGTGCATCATTAAACCTGACATTTTCAGTAGCTTTGAAAACTTTGGGATTTTAACTATAATTTGAAATCAGGTTCTGGGGCTTTGTACAATTTCTTGGATGCACAACATGATTTTATTATCACATTGTCACTGGACAGACATAAAGGCATAACATGATAGAAGCACAAAAGGAAGTTGATTGTCACATTGCCACTGGACATATCAACAATATAGAGACATAGAGATAGTAGACACTATAATTATGGTATTTAATTGGTATTTTTTGTGAAAGACTAAGGCTTCGGGCAACATAAAGTACAGATACTGTAGCTTTATTGTACCTCAAGGGGAAATTTGATCTGCAGTTGGCAGTAAAAAAACAACAAAACATTTAAAAAATACAGTAAACAAGGTATAAAACATAGTAATAGCACACAACCAACAGACTGATTAAGGGCAGTTTCATCACTATAAATGTAAGTGTCAAATTACACTCAAGAGTTGTGCAAGTTAAAAGCTTTAATTGCACAAGGAACAAAATAAAATTGGTACCTGTTTGTTTCTGCTATATGTATTCCTTTAAGAGTGGATGGTCAGTGCTTGACAAGATTGACTTCTGCAAAACTTGATCACAGTTGTCTGTTAAAG
Source organism: Echiichthys vipera (assembly GCF_963691815.1). Lineage (NCBI taxonomy): Eukaryota > Metazoa > Chordata > Actinopteri > Perciformes > Trachinidae > Echiichthys > Echiichthys vipera. Next base: position 9,499,928 of record NC_139840.1, read on the forward strand.
ATCTTTGTGAGAGAGAGCTGCTGTATGCCATTTACCTTCATGGCCTGTGTGACAATTTTGTATTTTAAGATTCCCATAGAACGACATCAAACAAAAACATTAAAATGGACTCAATATAACATTTGTAGAATAAAACCATCAAAGTCTAATCCATGTTAAAAGAGTTTAGTCTGCACAGGAAACAAAATCTCCGCAGGCATTTCTTGAAGATTTTGGATATGTTAAGGTCATGAGTCAGGTTTTTATCAATCACTGTCCCCAAGTATTTATAGGACTCAAGCATCTCCACTGTGCCCTTGACTGTGGTTGGGAGAAAGTGGCTGTGGTTTTTTTTTCCAAAATCTATAACCATGTCCTTAGTTTTGAACATTTAACTTGAGGAAATGGGTCACACCACTCCACAAAATCAGTCACCACTGGCCCATGATTGACCTCTCCATCCTGGAGCAGACTAAATATACATATACAACGTATTCAATTGTTGTTTGAAGGAGTGCACAAAGTGATTTAAATATTCTTCCTGTTTTCTTTTACATCACTCTCTCATCTCTCCCAACTGAATTTCTGTGTGTGTGTGTGTGTGTGTGTGTGTGTGTGTGTGTGTGTGTGTGTGTGTGTGTGTGTGTGTGTGTGTGTGTGTGCGCGTGTGTGCGCGCGCGTGTGTGCGCGCGTGTGTGTGTGTGTGTGTGTGTGTGTGTGGAAATAATATGTAGTGATAAAAATGAATTTCCCATCAAGGGTAAATAAAGTAATTATTGTATCTTCTTTTGCAGGAGTCAGTCTGATCCAGCAATCTGCCACTTGTGGGCTGACAAACAGTCCAGCTCCTGTGTTCCTCAGAGCTACGAGAGCCACAGCTTCCTTAACCAGCATGGCCACATACGCACAGTCCTCTCCATCACCTCCTGCCTTTGCCAAAACTGAACACTGTGCCCCCTACTGGAAAACAACATCCGATCTCTTCTCAGGAGTTTGAATTCACAGCCCATTGATGACCCCACCAAATACTATAACATTTGTTTAAGAATTTGCTACCCTAAAGTATTATTGTATTATATGTAATATATGTAAAGTGATAATTTTGTAAATAAATTTAATACAACAATCTGTGAGGACTGTACCACTGAACAACACATTTGACCAAACTGCTAATAAAACATAAAATATTTTGGGTAGGTGCATTGCTAAGAAAAAATAAGGCAAATGACACTTAAGACACTCTACCACTGAGCAAATACAGTGTGTAACCCTATTTTAAATCATTACATACATGTAATTAGTATGATCAGTACATAAACTTCAGATTAGAGTTTAGAAAGGTAACAGCAACAAAATGAAGTAATGGAACACCAGATGGAATTTAAGAGAGTCTGAAATTTTAAATACATTTAAATCAGTCTCATCTAAAGTTTCAAAGAGAAAGTGAAGCTTTGTAGAAGTAGTGGAAACGAGCACATGAAAAGCAAACCAGTTCTGCAAATGCCCCTTTGAAAAAACACACGTGCAGGTAGTTAATAGCTTCGTATTTTGATATGAACGTGTGAAACAGCTCTTTTGTGTTTTTTTCTGTCATCGTAAGAGAAGGGGTTTTATGACTTGAAGGTGTCCTGTCGAAAAACTTTGATCTCTTAAATGTTTATTACAGTGGGGGTAACCAACTTTTTTCCACCGGCAATCTGTCTTTCGCTCGTGCGTAACTGTGCGTAAAGATCAAAGGAACCAAATGGCACGGTGAGCCACTTCTGAGTTTCCTCGGGAATCACGTTGACAAATAACTGAAAAACAAACCAAGCTTAAACAACAAAGTAGGTTTGGTTTTTGACCTCGGAATTAGTAATACTTTATGCAATTTATATACATTGCTGTATTTAAGTGGTGAGGGTTTAACTCTGTACCGAAACTCAACATTTCCAGAGTACAGACACTTTGGAATTCACACTATAACCTTTATTCAGCGCGACTTGCGTCCAACTGCTTTAAATTGTACACAGAAAAGTGTTTTTATGGGCTAAATGAACAGACTGGTTGGAAGTTCCAGTGATCTTTCTGCACCACATAAATCATTGCCATTGCAGGAGGTCAGGCCAGTTCTTGCAAATTTGGTGATTATCCAGCTGTAATTGGATAAGCAGTTATGTAAATCTCGCGACACCCGTCTCTTTATCGAAGTAATTGGTTACCACCTAAGACACTGTGGCCATTATTCTAAATTAATGGATTCATTTAGGCGCAGTTAACCTCCCATGGTGAGTGCGTTTCCTCAAGAGATCAGCTCCAAGTTGGTTCTGTCCATATTCTCTACACTCCTCTACTATAATATCAGAGAAAATATATTCCACAACAACATAGGCACTGTTCAGTAAGTACCGAACTTTTTCAAAGGCTGAGAGAAGTTTATTTGAGCCTTTATTGCCAGACGTGGAAACAATGGGCTTGAATAAAATCTACAATCGGGTTCACACCTTGTTAACGCCGCCATTAGTCTCCCTTTACATTCGCTGATTGGTGATTTACATTTGCGACCAAATAGCATCTTTACTGCTGTTTACCAAGGCTTTGGGGGCTCTGAAGAGTGTATGGGAGCATTTGATATAAAAAGTCGAGCTTCCAGGACCCTGCAGTCACTCCAACTCCAAGTTGCTGACCGGTTGTATGGTCCGGGGACACCGACGCAAAAGGAATCTACTCAAACCTCAGAGATGCTGCTGTTTGTGATCAGCTTTGCCGCATTCGTGTGCACCGCCGCTGCGTTGCCTCCACTCTATTTGGAGAATCATTTCACCTCCGAGAACGAGTCAGAGGAAGTACGATCAGCTGCCATCAAGAGACTGTTGGAAGTTTTTGGGATGGAGGACCCCCCTGCCATCCACGGACACAAGCAGCCACCTCAGTACATGCTTGATTTGTACAACACGGTTGCCGACGTGGATGGTGTGACCAAGGACCCGTACCTACTGGAGGGGAATACTGTGCGCAGTTTCTTTGACAAATGTAAGCTTTGGTTTGTGCATGCATACGTAGACATTGAAGTATGGTCACGTTTGTGAAGGTGTCTAATGATATCACTTCCATTGCAGTGCGCAGTGAACAGGTGGAGTTCAGGTTCAATTTGTCTACGGTTGCCATCACTGAGAAGATTCTTACTGCAGAGCTCCATCTTTTCAAGCTGCGACCTGTGGCACCACTGGTATTCAACCGACATCATTACTGCCAGGTATGCACCATTAGACAAAATTATGGTAACAATTTCATGAAACACCCAGATGCATCTCTCCTTTGGACATTACTATAATGCCCCTATCTTTTTGTGTTTCGTTCAGGTTAGTGTTTATCAGCTGCTTGACACCAGCAAGAACAACAACACACATGAGAAGAAGCTGCTGTCTTCTCGACTCATCCCAGTCCACTCTACTGGTTGGGAAGTGTTCACCATTACACAGGCAGTAAGTGTCCACTTCTCTTTCAGGTCTAAATTAACTTTTCTAGGTGATTTTTCAACTTACCTGCCTGAATTCTGTTTTAATGGACTAATGTGAATTTCTTCATGAAGGTCCGCTCCTGGATGATGGATGAAGGCAGCAATCTGGGGCTCCACGTGGTGGTTCGGACCATAGGAGGAAGCCAGGTGGATCAGAAACTGATCCGCTTTGCTTCAGGACGCAACCACCACCAAAGCAAACAGCCAATGTTGGTCCTCTTCACTGACGATGGCCGCCGCTCTACTTCTCTTGAAAGCATAGGTAAGATTTAGGTCACCTTGAATGTCCTTTACTTGATCAGGGTATCCCCAGTGTTAGTAAAATTCCACAGTTTATTTTTTCTATTTTTGTGGTCTTACTCCTTAAGAGCAGGGGTGTAGATAAGAATTATGGGGCCTAAGTAAAAATCCTGGGCCACCCAACCCCCATTCTCTTCTCATCACTGTTATTCAATGTATCAATTTATCTGTTGCTATCAACAACTCAAACACATCTCTTACAACACATACCATATAAAATACTGTATTTTCTAACAAAACACTCTCCTTTCCCTCACCAGATCCAAATGATACCACAGCCACTTCCAGCCTTCCCCAGGCCCCCATGTCAGGTCCACCCTCCCGTAGCGCCCGTTCCCTGGACTACAGTGAGGAGGAAGGTGCGTCTTTGCCCTGCCAACGCCAGCCCCTCTACGTCGACTTTGAGGAGATCGGTTGGTCGGGCTGGATTGTGTCTCCCCGGGGCTACAACGCTTACCACTGCAAAGGCTCCTGCCCCTTCCCTCTGGGTCAGAACATGAGGCCGACCAACCACGCCACAGTCCAGTCCATCATCAACGCTCTGAAGCTGATCAAAGGCATTGAGACGCCGTGCTGTGTGCCCGACAAGCTCTTCTCCATCAACTTGCTCTACTTCGATGATGATGAGAATGTGGTGCTGAAACAGTATAATGACATGGTGGCTGGAAGCTGTGGCTGCCACTGACCTCAACTAGTTACTTGTGTTGGGCTGTACAGATATTATAGGTAAGGTTTTTGGTGCATAGATAAACAACTGCCCTTTTATGTGCAGAGTCCCATATGTGGCGTTGTAATATATGTAAATATCCATAAATTATAATATATGGCAGTGATAGAAGTGATATCCTGTGAAAGATGTGAATGTGTATATTTTATGTTTTATGTTGTGAATTGTTGTGAATTGTTACACAGTCAGAATAAATGATGTAAAAAGAAAATATTATAGAATTGATTTATTTGCCAAATTATTTCAAGGTCTAAACTGAAGTTGATTATTGCAGAAAAACTCACTATTTACGTCTCAAAATGGTCAAAATTTGGTCAGAAAAAAGAAAAGGAAATCCCAACCCCTGCAGTCTTCATCTCCCAAAATGTGCAAAATGGAAGAATGCTTGCAGTCTTCTCCAGAGACCGCCGTTTTCGACCTGCAATCATTTGATTTTGGAGAAATGTCACTTGGTACAGCTACACCAGCGATAGAAATGAGGAAAGGAATATATAGAATTTTAGCCATTTTTGATTGAAATTATCACAAAAAAATTTTTAAATCCTGCTCAGACCACACAAGTAAAAGTCAATGATAATTGAGTTTAGTGAGACATTTTCACAGCAGTTCCTTTACATTAGGACGGATCTCACTGAGTTATTAACTCTTAAATTGATTATATTTTCTTACGGTCAGATTTATTCACAGAAATTATATGTGCTGTATTTTTTTCGCTCATTAATGTCTCTAATGAGGAGGACAGAAACACAATTTGAAGTACAGTATCAAGTATATATCAAGAAAAGCTTTCTTAAGATTTGATGCAATTAAATTGTCTCCTTTCATTAACACAGACCATAATATATAATACCTAATCCAAGGTGAGGAAAAAAGTACCTTTAGAAAGTTAATTGTCCAGGGTTACAGGTGCTGGAAATCCTTGAAAACTTGAATTTTAATGGTGTACACCATGCTTGAAACTGCTTGACATTTAGTATATGTGACGCAAAGTCGACTTACAAAGACGTTACACATTTTGCAAGGTGAAACTTTGTTGTGTTTTAATTTGTCTTTTCTTTAGAAGGATGTCATGAAACATACTTTTGGTTGCTACAGTACATGCATACATATTTTAGTTTGAATCAAGCTGCAATGGTGCACTGTGGTATTGCCTCTCAGTTAGAGGGTTTCACCTTATTTTCTTCTACCAAGCATTCTCCTGCAGGACATGGACTCTTGAGCTCATGTCTGGAGAGATGCTGCACTACACCCACACCGATACAGTCAGACAGCACGTTGGTGGTTGTCCTCAGACGATCTCTGTCAACAAACATACAGGGAGTTCTAATGTGAGGAACTTATAAGTATAACTGTGCGTTATCCTCTTAACAACCAACACCATGACGCACAATATTGGGTTATTTTCAGACTCTAATCTTTGAAATCAATTTGCCACAAAAACAAATTCCAGCCACACACAGACAAACCTACAGCATCCAGTCAACAGAGATGATGAACGAAATGCCTTCAAGGGGCAGCCCAACTGATGACAACACTATCGCTGTGGATACCACGCTTCCCTGTGGGATACCTGTGGCCCCAATAGCGGCAACTGTGGCAGTGATACTGTAATCAGATAATTTTGAATGAACAAGTAATAATGGTAAACCTTATTATACACAGGAAATACCCAAACGACTGAACTGTGAAACATTAAAATAAAGAATGTAATTACGTTCATGCAGGTGAAGTGATTATCATACCTGATGATGATGATCTGGCCCGTATCAAGCTCCATATTATGAACTTGGGCGATGAATATGGAAGCTATTGCCTCATAAAGTGCTGTGCCATCCATGGTCATTGTGACCGCTATAGGCATCATGAAGCGTGTCACCCGTTTGTCCATTTTAAGATTTTCCTCCAGGCAGTGGATGGTAGTGGGTAGAGTCACAACACTGGGGAAAACAAATGCATATTTATACATTTTCAATAGTAATCAAGTCATTATTCAAGGTTCTTGTTATATTCAATATTTTCTCAAGCCAGATCCATCTTTACTGAAATGTATGTACTGAAAAACAATTAAGACAAGGAAGTCCAACCCACCTTGATGAGGTCCCAAAGGCAGTAGTGACAGCCTTGAGTAGGCCACCCATAAACCTGATGGGGTTCTTGCGTGTGACAATGACGTAGATGAGGGGAAGGGTGAGGAAACTGTGGATTACCAGGCCAGTGATCACAGTGAGAGTATACATGGCAAGCTGGAGGCCTATGACTTTAATGTCTTTCAGCTTCAAAATCTGTCCTGCAACCAAGAAGAGGACTCCCACTGGGGTATACCTGTGGGAGGAAGATGAGACACAGCAAAGGTGCAGTGCAGGGGGGCAAAATACAGCATATATTCCGAAGGATGGATGATAGTGTGTTCTGTACAAACTTCAGTGATTAAACTTGAATATTATCATTATGTTCCACATCTTCATGCTAGCAGCTTCTCATTCTTACCATATGGCTACGCTGATCAGATGCATCGTGGCTTTATACAGGCAGTCAAAAAAGTCTTTCAGAGGTTTCGCCTCATTCTCCATACTGCCCAGGATGAGGCCAAAGGCGATGCAGAACACTAATAGACCCAACATATTGACCCCGTCTGAGGTGCCTGGCATTGGCACTGTGTCATCTAAAGGGTTACAGTGCTGTTACACATCATTATGATATTGATTCCTTTTAAATAAAATTGTTAACTTAATTGTTAATTTGGTCACAATAACCAAGAAAGGAAAAAAAGAAAACTCACTTGTTTGAGTCAGATTGGAGACAGCAAGACTTTGGGTTCTGGAATAAACTGTTTTATACTGAATAAAAGAAGGAAATCATAATTGTTAAGGACCATTATGAAAAAGTCGAAAACCAAACGATGACCACTGCAAATCTTACTTTTTTGAAACAAGCAGCCACCAGATTTGGGGGAAACATGTTTCTGTAAAGCAAAGAAACACAGTATAGTTTAGCTTACACACACACACACACACCCCAACACACCCACGCACACACACGCACACACACACACACACGCACACAAACACACACACACACACACACTTGATTAGATCCAGAAAGGCATCTACAGTCTGCAGAGCCTCCCCTTCATCACTAGGGGGCGTTGAGGCGTTCCCCGGTGATTTCCCTGGCTGGACAAGCAGAACTAGGACGATACCCGTGAAAACAGCCAAGAAGGTTGTTGTTATGTAATAGCAAAGAGCCTGGAGCCCCATTTTCCCATAGGTCTTTCTGTCCACAGATGAAATGCCTGAAATTCAAAAGGAGGCGCAACTTATAAAGGAACAACATATTTTAGGTGTGTGGCTGACATATCATACTGTATGTATAACAGTGTGTATAGTATACAAAGAGTCAACTCTCTGAACTTAGACTGTCCAGGACTTATCAGCTCCCCTCTAGTTCCCAGGCCAAGTCGCAACGGACTGAGCTGCTGCTAAGCATCTGCTAACAACAAACTTCACTGGATTCAACATTTTCTTGAGAAGTTAGGTTTGACTGAGAATGTGGGTGCTGTGAAGGGTGATATTTTTATCCAGTACAGCAACCATGCTGAGAATGTGTGCACTCTTGCTAGTGCTGGACACTTGACAACACAACATAGCCAACCAGTTTGGGGCCATTTGACTGAAACACATCAGGGGATCTAACCTGTAATCAGACTGGAGATGATGAGAGGAAGCACCAGCATCTGTAGCATCTGTAACAACAGCTCTCCAGGAAAGGTGAAGTACTCTATATCTCTGGCTGTCATGTTACTGGATTTCAGAGCGAAGCCCAGGGCAATCCCTCAGGGAAATATAAATGAAGGTGGACATGCCAGTGTGTCTATCAAATGACTGCTTCACATAATAAACAGTGCCTATAGAAAGTCATGATACCCCTTTGAAATAGTCCCTTTTTTTGTTTTACAGCCTGAAATGATAATGCATAAACAATTATATTTTTCCAGCATGATTTACAAATTTTAGCTGCGGCCCTCTGTTAGACACTTGAAAACGGGCAGGTGGTTCACCTTCCAGCATGACAACGACCCAAAACACACCTCCATAAAAACAACACAGTGGCTAAAGGACAGGAAGGTGAATGTCCTAGAGTGGCCCACTCAGAGCCCTGACCTGAATCCTACAGAACATCTGTGGATGGACTTGAAGAGTGCAGTCCATCACCGCTCACCACAGAATTGACTGAACTCAAACAGTTCTGCAGGAAGAATGGGGAAATATTTCCCAATCTAGGTGCACAAAGATGGTGGAGACATATCCAAACAGACTGATGACTGTAAATAAAGCAAAAGGTGCCTCCAAAAAGTATTACATCTTGGGACTTATCACTTTTTTCAACCCTGCTGTTCTAGTTTTTCATTTCTTATTAATTAATTTTGGAAAAAAAAATGCACTTGAATGTTGTACGGCAACATGTATGCATGTATTATCATTTCAGGCTGTAAAACAAAAAAACGTGACCATTTCAAAAGGGTATCATGACTTTCTATAGGCACTGTACCACATGCAGTGCAATCAGTACACAAACAATAGCATTATGCTAACAAAAACAGGTGAAATCAACATTAACATGCCTGTAATGTAAAACAGTACTCAGGTTAGGACACACGCAGGATTAGAATGTTGTCACAGATTTGCATCCAGCATAGTATAAAGGAAAATGTACTCATATTGACTGCTAAAGTTCACAATCTAGTATGGACGCTCTCAGATTAGATCGAAAAGGCCATAAAAATGATTTTAGAACACGCTCATCTAACATTGAGATTAAAAGAGTGTTACTTTAAAATTACTATTAAAGTTAAATGTCAACTGATAATATTTCATAAAGAGACTTACCTATGACAATAGCAGCCACAGTAAGCAGAACAAAAGCATTTCTCCTGAGAAAACCTTTAATATTACATTTACTCTGGCGTGAAGCATCCAAACTTGAGGGCTCAGAGGTCTCCTGGCATGTCAGGGTTTCGTCCACTGTGCTCAGCTTAGAAGGTCCATTAGAGCTGGGTGGCATTTCTGACATACTTGGACCCTACACTCAATAGAGAGTGCAAAAAAAAAAGGTAGGGAGACAATTTAAAATCTGCTTATGTTTATGACAGCTATCTGTACATGCTATTCAAAACACAACATGGTTAAAAAGTAATAACATAGTGTACAGGAATCAGTTTTAAGGAAAAGACAACACTTAAATAAGAATCCAAAAGTCCTCAAGTATTCTTCATTCTAGTGGCGCTGATGGAAAAAATAAAATTCCCTTTTCATTTTCTATCAGCCTTGGTAAAGAAATGATTGTATCAAACCTTTTAAAGAACTGTCAAGCTCCAGGTGGTTTCCTCTTGCAACTTGAACTAGGTTTGGTGTAAGTTTATAGCTAATGATCATTTGCCTGTTTAAAAAGTTTCGTACCCTCCCCTTCCCTTGGGCCATTAACTCAACTTTATTAATAAGGCATATAAACATGCAGCCCAAAGTGCTTCACATAACAAAATTCAAACAAGACTGACAAAAAACTGGGGATTTTAAAAAAGCAGTAATGTTTGACTTGTCAGCATTACAGTATAATTCATGAATATAAACCCTCAAGGCAGTGAGCAAACAACAGGTGCAGGCTGCTGGAGGAGCAGGAGTTAAATACCTGTTTAATGATCATAGCTCAAAGTATAATGGAAAACCATGAGGGATGGAATTATTTACTATCATGTCTATTTTTTTTTTTTAACTTATAAGCAGTTCATAACAATAAGTCCCAATTGCATAATTAATTAGATGAACTGTCAATGACCTGGGCCTGGAAACAGCAGAATATGGATTAAAATTAAATTAATTAATTTGAGGTTTATTTAAGGTTTTGCTAAACTCAGCACAGTGAACTTCCAATAACCTGTAGCCAGCAGGTATTACTCGCAGTTGTGACAGAGTTTGCTGTGAGTCTGATGGTGCTGACTGAAACGCCACAAAAACAGGATTGAACAGCCTCCAGCATGCAGTGTGCAACATCTCCTATCATAAAAATAGCATAAGGCGTAAGATTGTCCAATATGAACATAATTCCTATAGAGCTGATAGACTTAATATTTAAATTATATACATGTTCGACTTTAGTTTTAGGTCATATACTGTATGTAATGCCTGACCTAAAACTGAATGGGAAAAGGTTTTTCATAATTGGATAAATATCCAATAGTGAAGTTCTCATCTCAAACAAAACGTATCTCCCGTCAAAAAGTCTATTTGCCCACTACAAAACCCTGGCTCTAAAGAGTGTAACCTGAGCTGTGACCGAGGCGTTGGCCATAGAGTGGCACTAAAGGGGGTTGATACCGCTTGGCATGATGCTGGACGACAGCCCTTATTCATTGTCAAAGGGGCTGCTATTCACAATGGAGAAAACGATGAAATGCTGCCATTATAATGGGGACCAAAGGGCCCGGTGGCAGCCCGACACCTGATCTCCTCTTTGGCTCTGGCTTCCTTTTGTCCCTGTATTTCATATCTGACATTTCCACACACCCTAAAAATGCACTTGATGCTGGAGCAGCGATGGACCTGAGGCTTGGTGTTTGCGTGCTCAGACATGGGGAATAAACAGACCATCTTTACGGCACAACAGCTAGATGCCTATCAGGTTGGTGTCAATCCTGCTTCTTTCTGAATGAGGCGATCAACCTCACTCACTTTCAGTGGGGCTTCTCTTATCAATACGAGCTATCCGCATCTGCTCTATACACTTGTCTTCACATCACAATCTCCAGACCTTGCTGTTCAGAAAAGTTTATTTTTGAACATTTTACATTCAACAGTCTTCAGAGGCAATTTGTGGTCCTAAGTTAGTGTTAGTTAAATGCTAATTGTTTGCATTTAAAACCAATGGTGGTGTTTAAGTATTACTCTCAGGCACTTGTACTTTATTTAAGTATTTACAGTCCACTATATTTAAGAAGGAAATGTACCTTTTTCTTTTACCTCACAACATTTATTATAAAATATTTACTGGTACTACTACTACTTTTCAGATTAAGATTAAACACAAAAAACATGCAGTGATCTTAGCAAATATGATGCATTGTTATATCTGAAACAATACCAGATACAATTAATGCATCAGTGAGAACCAATAATATAACATGATGCATTATGAGCACTATTGAGTTCATTTTGTTGCCAATTTGTTTTCTTGTGGAAATGCAGGACCTTTACTTGCACCAGAGTATTTTCATAGTGTGACATTGCAATTATTACTTAAATAAATAACTGAATATTTCCTCTAACTCACATAAAATAAGGGATTTAGCAAAATATATTATAGGAACATCTTTATTCTACTGCTCTTTGCAATAACGTCTCTTTCCTTCCGTAATGTGATTGTATTTGCAGGACTGTACATATTTTACAAGGAAAGAAATTCTCAGGTGAGCAAATGATTTCACTGATGGTTCAAAATCTAGATCTGAGTGATTGCTGGTGTGACACATATCAAAGCTGAATTTCCTTCTGTTCTGCACAATGCTACACTGTAACTTTAAACTTCTGTCCTACTGTGGGGCAGGCTGCCATTGAGATTGCTTTCAGAACTTCACTGTACTGGAACTTTTTCAGTGTTGACCACAAAAAAGAGAGAAATAGAGACTGTATATGAATAGTTTTCAAGCTGAACCTTTCTTAACTACACACTGACCCTCTAAAATACACAACTATATAACAGAAGATATCTTGTAATTTAATATTGAAAGTAAATGTTTTAAACCTTCCCTAGACTGTTCGACCGCTATCGGGATTTGGCACCGCAGCTCGTTCCCCTTGACTACACCAGCCAGCCAGATGTGAAGCTACCATATGAGCTGATTGGCAGCATGCCAGAGCTGAAGGTAGACCCACTGGCCCACGCACACCCTGCAGACCCGCTCCCTCACAGTGTTCCCAATCCATAATTAATGGCCAACTAATCGACAGAATTCTTTGAAACGTTATATGTTACCCGACTCCTTTAAACTTGAAGAATGCTGGTGAGTCCCTCAGGACACTCTTGTTGGAAATGGGTCAATTATATGCCTCTTTACACAATGACAGAAAGGTAAACAGGTGTGTTAACACGCTGGTCACTGACATGTCCTGAGAAAGGGAGAGTTAGATTATCCTTCCCCCTTACAGTATATGTTTATTATTCCAAATTTTAGAGATTATTTGAATTCTCATTAGCAAAAAAAGCAAGATGAAAACACACAGTCATTGAGCACAGGGAAGCCGTCACATCCATCAACCACCCGTTCATAGTTCTGTATGATTGACTGCTCTGAATTGTTTTATACGTTTTATCAGACGTTACTGGTGTCCCCTCTGTCCAGGACAACCCATTTCGTCAGAGGATTGCTGAGGTTTTCTCTGAGGACGGAGAGGGAAACATGACACTGGACGACTTCTTGGACATGTTTTCAGTCCTGAGTGAGATGGCTCCACGTGACCTCAAGGCCTACTACGCTTTCAAAATCTATGGTAAAATATCTGAAGAAGTGGTGTAATTAAAAGAAAATATTTTGTGGTGCATATGTAAAACATTTAATCATAAAAATGAACCTTTGCTTCCCCGTTAAATATTGTCTTGCTTTTCTTCTGATCTTTTAAAACTCAATAATTAAAAGTACTGATGTGGTAACCTCTTCCCTTTGCCTCAAACTGAGCCTGAACATTTGATGAAGGCGACCAAAATAATACATTTGGATTAAACATTGATATTACAGCAAATATGGACATTTGATCTTGAACTACACACGAACAAATATATTATTTTTTTCCCAAAAAAATTCACAAAGAAATGTGTTGAATGTTTTAGTGACTTTACAGTTGTACTTTAAACGTTTAATGACGGAAATCCAAATAGACGTGTTTCGAATTTGGGCAGTGCTGTTTAAAAAAATAACACCAGCACCAATCACAGATATAGGGTATGAATTTATATTCTAATTAACCAAGTGGTGTAAAAGTGAAGTATTTGAAAAAAGTCATAAAGTATCATGGTAATGGAACAATGTGTTGTGTTTTTTTTGCTGTTAAAGAGGGCGAAGGGTCAACACAGAAGAACAGGGTAACATGTAAATAGAGTGTAAAGAAGCAGATATGATACAAGCGTATGAAAGGGGATCATGGTGAGGGGTTTCAGAGCTGTAAGCACGATGGACGGTGCAGGGAATGTTATAAATGATTAACCAGTCCATTATTGAGGCAAAGAGCCTGTCAAAGCCCCGTTTGTATAAGCCCCCCCCCAATTAACTAACGCTGACAGATGAAGAAGTTACATACACACCATGATCATGGGTCAAGGAAACTTTTCATTCATTATTCAGACCAATAGAGGGGGTAAAAAACAAAGATGGTGGCATGCTGTAAAAGCGGTAAATAGCTGTGTTATGGTGGGAAAGACTGATGAGGTCATATGGGCTCAGATACCTGGAAATACCGCTCTATTAAAGGACTGGGTGTCTTTAGGTGCAAAAGTATTCATCTATATGGCGGCAAACAACAGTTATCTTACTTATTTCTTATTCAAACACCTTGTTTTGTGCAACCACTTTAGTGCAAAACCCAAAGATATTTACTTTAATATTGTAGAATATGAAGAAAACCATTAAAGGCCCACATTTTTCCTTGATTGCTTGATTAATCATCAACAGTTCACTTCTAGAAATCTCCTTCTTTTCAATTTTCTGAAAGATTTCAACAATGATGACTTCATCTGCAAGTCAGACCTGGAGAAGACGCTGAACAAACTGACCCGCAACGAGCTGACGGAAGACGAGGTGAGGATGGTGTGTGAGAAGGTGATAGACGAGGCCGACCTGGACAACGACGGTCGTCTGTCACTAGAGGACTTCCAGCACATGATTGTTCGAGCTCCAGACTTCCTCAGGTAGGCACATGGTAACCTTTTACCTTTTATCAGATATAATGAAGAGTAAGCCCGCCTACATACATAAGACGTAGGAACACGCATTTTATACTTAAGTGTCAGTTATTGTCATCTAATGTGAATTGATCTACTTTGCTCAGATTTGTTTGTAACCCTGATGTCTTTCTGTTCGCAGCACCTTCCACATAAGGATATAAAGAAATTAAGCAATTGAGCATTTTGTAATTTGAATAACACCTACGGACGGACTTACAATACTACATAATAATAATGCTACAGAATGTCTGGAGAGTTGGTGAATCCTGACGTCAACCACAAAAAAAAAATGTATTCACATTCTCATTTTTTTAATAACTGCTTTTTTTTTCTTCTTTATTTTGTAAAAACAACCAAAACCATTCTGATCATAGATCATCAGACTTTGACATTTAGCATACCAAGTAAATGCTATGAGTAACTATGAATTGCCTTTAATGGGACCATTACAGTAAACAGATTAGATTTGTACAAACATACTAAGTCAACATCCAATTTTTCTTTTATTATCACAGCTGCAGAAAAAACAGCAGTCATGGTGCGACTGCAGATCCATCATCACACAAAGGCATCAACCAATCTATAAAGACAAGGCTCATTAGTTATGACCATCAACAGTAGATTTGTGTTTTCTATCTTTAGGGGTTCGGTTACAGGCTATAAAAGAAACACATGCCAGAATATTCCAGTGGGTCATAGCAGGCCAATACAAGGAGAGCCATTTATCATGAAAGCCGTCAAGCTCCTTTGTGGGAGCACGGGGTCAACTGACAGTGCAGTTTCCTCTGAGAGCCAGCCAACAAAGACAGTGAATACAAATAAAGTACGTTTTATAATCTTATTTTATTAAATCAAAAGTACACATATCTACAAATTGTAGATATATTTTCATATGGGTTTAGAAAGTACAGTACAATTTAAGTAGATCTTTTTTTCAATGTGATATTTACAATGTTTCTTCCACTTTTTTTCTCCAAAATGTATTGTATCATTCTCCCTGTGTACTTCACAAATGATGGAATGAAAATATGGCTGTAAAAAGGGATGTACAGAATATTAAAGGATATGATTTAAAAACAAAATCAAAGAGGGAGTATCATTTCAGCTGACACAGTTATGAGTCCCACAAAACTCCGCTCCCTACATTTCTGTTTATGATTTAAAGCTACAGTATCATTCGAATGAGAAAACAGCACTATCTCCGCATTTTAAGCTTAGACTCGTCCAACTTTTTCTTCCATCACGCTAAATTCCCCTCGCATCGCTGTCCCAATGCCATTTCTACAAACACAATCCTGCTTTTGGCTCAGTGAATGACACAAAACAAAAAAACCCATACACTCCATTGCACAGGTCTACAAGTATGTCTGAAAATTACATTATACAAATATGCACAGGTCCAAGATTCACAATGCATAGCTCACCTATGACAGAACTGAGTATTAGCGGTTAAGACAAATGGCCAAGGTAGTCATGAGGTTCCAAATGATTTGATAATCTTAAAAAAAAAAAGAAAGAAAATGCGCAGGCAAGCAAAAGCAGATCCTCCCTCAATATTGTGCATATAGGAGTTTGATTTTCAGACTATGGACAAATGTAGGAAGGAAACATGAACAGTGGAAATATACTGAGACTCAAAATCAATGTTAAATAGTGGGTAAATGTTTGGATTTTACACATCTAGTTCACTGCGGCTCCCGCTCTTTATAAAATACTGCTTAAAATGGGTGGTCACCTATAATGCATACTGTGCATGTGGTGCCACCTAGCTGTCAAACTAATGGGCCACTATCAAACAAACACAAGAAAGTGTACAGTAATACTAATGGGACCACCTTTCGGCCTTCGGTTAAGCCAGCGTTCATGTAATAAACCAAGAAAACGATCATTTAAACTATAATTTGGCAGGGCAGTAGCACAGAAACAAAGGCTTGCAAATTATTTTACCTTTTTATAAATATATATAAGTACATCAGGGCAACGTTTTTCAGTGAACTAACACCAGGACAGTGGATCACTAGCAGTGAAATAGCAAAGGAGATCAAGTCATTTATAAGTTGGTGCAGTAAAAACAAATTAGGAATTATGGCCATTATATTACCAAGACTTGAAATTTTTTTTTTTCATCATTAACTAAGTAATTGAATTGTTGTATTGCAAACCTATCACTTGGCACAGACTACACACAACACACGAGTTACTGATAAAGTGCAAGGAGAGCTTCATGGATAGCAGGAGAAGGGGCTTACAGTGCGAAAACTTCAAAAGTGATTTAGACTGCTGATCAAATCACCAGATACGTCATTTTGCTCAACTGTGAATCAGAGCTGCTCAGACTTCAAGTCAAATTAAAGGCAACACTTCGAAGTAATCATATTTAGAACTGAAACAATTAATCAGCTATCAGCCAACTATTTTTATATATCGATTCAACTTTAAGTACATTTTCAAAAAAATCACTTTTGCTAGTTCCAGCTCCTCCAATGTGAGGATTTACTGCTTTCGATTGTCTTATGTGATAGCAAGCCAAATGTTTTTGGGTTTTAAGACTGTCGGACAAAACCAGATCTTTAATGTTACCTTGGGCTTTAAGAATGTTTAACAGGCATTTTTCACTTTTTTCTGACATTTTAGATCAATCAAGAAGAATTATTAATAACAAAAAATAAATGTTAAATGCTCTCTTATAACGCTGTATATATTTATATCATACAGTTGGGGCAGTGTGTAATTATAAGGGTAAAATGAAACAAACATAAGTCATATCAAATTATTGCCATGGGCTATGCAAAAGAGGAACTCAAATGGAAAACCTTTCAATCCAATTACTGGCTGATGAGTGATATGATTCTCAACAGCTGAAATGAAAATGAAAGCCTGTGCAACTCTGTTTCACTAGAGTTCAAGCCTATCAGTCTCTGGTTGAAATGTATCACTTAAGGGAAAGAGCACTAATAAAAATAGATCATGTTTGTATTTGCAATCCCAAAACTTTGACATTAATTTAATGATTTCTCATCCTCGGTTGTGCTACCGGCTATGTGAAACATGACTGCGTAGTACAAAGAGACTAACATCAGAAGTAAGAGCCTTTTGTGTGATATGGAACATCTGGATAATGCTCCATGTGGAGTCCTCTACCAGTCAAGCACCCATGAAGACAACAGATCTCCTTAAAAATGGAAGAGATGCACCACTGGAAGCTTTCAGAAGAGGAAGAGAGGAGGTGAAGTCCTCTGCTTACTGGGAATATATTGGTTTGTGTGGACTGGGAGGACAGGTCATGGCTGGGTAGGAAGAGGGACGGGAAAGGAAGTGCACAGTCCATTTATGTCCAGCCAGCTGGCAGCCAGTATCGAAGGCCTTGGTCCTCAGAGTAGGCTACAGCGGAAGAAGCTGGTCTTTTTCTGGGGCTCTGAGATCTTGACTCCATGACTGCTCCCCTGCGGCGTGTTGCCCTCCTGCAAAATTACAAATAAAAAAAGGTCACTGCCACCATGTAGAACTGCTGGCTCAGGGGCCGCTCTCATAGGGTTCAGCAACGCTGATATATTCTGAGAGAAATCCTGATGTACTTTTCACAAAAAGAGGCAGACTGCTATTGCTAGTGAAAACTTTGAAACTTGAAAAAAGCGTTTCAGTTAATACAATGGAACTGCTAAATGTAATGCTACTACGTTTTTTCTTACCAATTTTGTGTCCATTTTTGATTTGATGTCTCTGGCAAGTGTCAAAAATGCCTGTGAAGGAGAATAAATGCATGCGTTACATCAATGACATGATTTGTTAAGCATATTATAACTCAAAGAAGAATGGCTGCTTACATTCTCCACGTTGATATTGGCCTTTGCACTGGTCTCCATGAACTTTATTCCAAACTCTAATGCAAGCTGAAATGAAATGGGATCAGAATTTTTATTTTTAAATTATTTTTATTTATAAATACATCACCCTACATTTGATCCAGTCCGCTGATCACTGATTATACGAGTGCAATAGAACACAGATTATATTATTTATTATCAAATATAATTAGATGACAATGTTTCTCTTCATTCTTCTCACCTTCTCCCCCCTGTCTTTGGACACCTGCCGCTTGTCGTTGATGTCACACTTGTTGCCAAGGACCATCTTCTCAACATCAGACGATGCATGCTGGATCAAGAGAAGAGAAATTTAATTTAAAAAACCAACAACAAAGCTCTACATTTAATTTGATTTGCGAAGAAGAAGCAAACACGTGAAAGAGGGTCAATATGAGCCAGTAAATACCTCCTCTATGTTCCTTATCCAGTTCTTGATGTTATCAAAAGACTTCTCGTTGGTGATGTCGTAGACAAGCATGATGCCCTGTAAAAGAGGTAAATAAAATATGTTGAGATTAACGGAGCTCAAGGGCTGGTGGCTTTGCGTTACATTGGGCTGACAACACATTGAAAAAGACCCACCATTGCTCCTCTGTAGTAGGCTGTTGTGATTGTTCGGAAGCGCTCCTGACCAGCCGTATCCCTAAAAAAACACCAGACTTGTGACATCTTAAAGTGCAACATCAGAGAACAAAGGAAAGAATATGAAACGCCTTGAAGATCAATATTTGGATAAATCATGTGAGGAAGTCTCCATTAATATCTTACTGCAGTTATCCTCAAAGCAATTTCAGTCAAAAGCAACTGGACTGGTTGTTTGTCTAGGAAGACGTTTCACCTCTCATCCAAGAGGCTTCATCAGTTCATGTACGCATCTGACCAGGCTGGGACTGGTCCAACTAACTGGTGTGAGATCCAGGTATTTAACCTCTCACAAGGCCGATGATGTCGATGATGTGAGAGGTTAAATACTTGGATCTCACACCAGTTAGTTGGACCAGTCCCAGCCTGGTCAGATGTGTACATGAACTGATGAAGCCTCTTGGATGAGAGGTGAAACGTCTTCCTAGACAAACAACCAGTCCAGTTGCTTTTGACTGAAATTGCTTTGAGGATAATGATGACCTGGACGAATGAGAACATTCACAGGCTTACTGCAGTTACGTATGCCAACTGTTTATTAAAGGAGGTTGGTTTATCTTACATGGACTTCTCCCAACGCCGTAGTAACAAGGAGCTATGAAGCTTTGGTACATTAGAGGTCAATGTACAGGTGATTCATTTTGTAGGCTATAACCTCCTGATTTTTTCAAACTACAATGAAATATTTATTTCTGCTAAAATGAATGACCCTACTGTACATGTGTGAGGAACCTTGCCTTCAGTAAAGTGTGCCATCCGTACTTTACTAAAACAAGGCCAGTGTGTCAGATGTCCTGCATTCAATTATGATAAACTAACTTACCATATCTGTAACTTTATCTTCTTGCCGTCAAGCTCTATTGTCCTAATCTTGAAATCGATGCCTGGAGGGATAAAGAAGGACCATGAATGTCAATCATAACGTTAGCTTGTTAGCTCAGTGTAGCTACCTGTCAAACACTGGTCGACACTAACCGTGATACAAAACATCACACTTGGACTGGAAATAAACGGCTGCTCGGCTTCTTTTCGTGTCATACAGTGGTAATATATGCATAAAAGCACAACATATTTTATCATGCTTAGCTAAACGAATCAGAACAAAGTGCTACGTATCATGTTTCCGGTGTCTTACCAAGATGTAGACGGCACCTAATAGCTAACGCTGGAGCTAACTTGGCTAACCACAAACGTTAGCAGGAAGGGAGCCACCCGGCATAAATTTATAATACAACACAAACATTTATATTCCTAAAATAAAGACGGGTAGCAGTGTTTTCCCCTTCCACTTCTTAATATCGAGGCAATTGTACTTACGACATCTTAAAAGATAAATTATCATTTATCAAAGACAAACTACTTCAAGCCGTGAACGTAGCACAGCCTCCAGCAAGTAGACGGAGCCCCTCGGACAGCCCTGACACATTGTAAACAGAAAGAAAGAAATAGTTTACGTCACCAAAACCGCACCTATAGTTGAGATAAACGTTGAGTTGAAGGCGTCTTCTGAAAACCTGAAGAGGACACAGGTCTTCCCGACACCAGAGTCACCGATTAACAGTAATTTAAACAAATAGTCGTATGTCTTCGCCATACTTGATATTATTGCGGAAATCCCGCCCGGCGAAGCAGCGATGTGAATGTAGCGAAAAGGCGCCCCCTGCTGGCCCGGAATATACCTGCTGTTTATAACCGCGACCAGTGGGGGTTCAACGAGTAGCATCCAGCTGAAGACGATACTATTGGGTTCAACACTTCACTGACTGTAGTCTGCAGTGTTAGACGTGACAATGTACATTTACTCAAGTGGCCTGTCCTAAACTATGAAGAATTTGTTCTTGAACAACTTCATTTAAGCTGCTTTAAACGCATTAACTGTATGTAGGAGAGCCTCTATTATAAAGTCTATGATTAATTCAATTCAATTTTATTTATAGTGCCAAATCATAACAGAAGATATCTCAGGACACTTTACAGACTAGGTAAAGAACACACTCTATGATAAACAAAGACCCAACAATTCCCCCGTAGAGTACGATGGCAACGAAAACCTTCCCTATAACAGGCAGGAACGTCAGACAGACCCAGCTCTGTGGAGGACGGACATCTGTCTGCACTGGTTGGGGAGGAAGAAAAGGAGAGAGAAAGAGAGAGAGAAAAGACGGACAGATGGACAGAGAGAGACAAAGACAGACACACTTCCAGTAACTATAAAAATATCTATAGTAATGTGAATATGACTGATATGTTATGGCAGTTAATACAGCAGAATAGTAGAAACAAGCACAGCTAAGGTTATAGATTATAATAGCAGCAGGAAGCGTCATACAGGACCACGGCAGCAGGCACCACCATGATCAGCAGAGACCTGCGAGACGACAAAGCACAAACAACTCCGGGGAAGAAGCTGAATTAGTAACATGCATTGATTACACTTGTCGTTTTTAAAGGTGCTTTTTACTCAAAAAACATGTTAGTCTATTATGCAGTTACAGTAACTAGTTACTATGCAGATTAAGAATTGCACAGCAAAACATATGTCTGGTTTATTATATATGATGCATTACAACGTTTACATATTGCTTACACAACAATTCCTACATATCTCCTACATAATCCAATAAGCCTATATAATATTGATTCAGGAAATGAGTACCTCTACAGGAGAGGCTTTTAAGGTGGGAGACAGGCTTCGGTTTCAGGGGAGGCTCAGTGAGTGGAAGTGCAAAAATATAACATTAGTTTTCAAAAGAAGATCACATAGAATAACCTAAATGTGTGTGATTTGGTTTAAGAAACAGTTCCTAAACTTCCCCGGAGTTAAAACAAAAAACAATAAATAAAACAGTTTGGTGTAGTCTGAAGTGATGTCACACAGAGATATTAGATCTTGGCTCGATTGAGTGCCTGTGTGTCAATCCCATAGTCCTCCAGCATCGTCCCAGATTGTGATGACCCATGTTGTCATGACAATAGTTTAGTAATTGTATAGTTACTATGGTTTAGTACTCATATTTTGATTTTGTATGGTGCTTTTGCAGGTAAATAGACAAAAAAGTTCATGATTATAATTTCTCATTTAGCTAATTTACACTAAAAGTCCACAAAGAGTCTGAACTGATGGCCGACTTATCTTTATTCGATTGCTGTGGTTAACACGAAGACTGAATTGTCACTTACATACTGTATATCTCAACTGAAAACAACAACTAGCAGCTAAGCAATAATTCCAGTTTTGTGTTTGATGAATCCATTGTTGTGGCAGAACACACAAAAACACGTTGCATGTTAGCACATGTAAATTAAAGGCAGAGTGCTTTCTTTATAGTTGTGTTAAAATTGCCTGAAGGACGCACACAAACACACATGCAAAACTGTGCATACACAGACAGTCAACATATCAGTCAACAGAACTCACATCATCATAATCATCAGTTTTATTTGTGCTCAGAGTTTGGTCTACAACACAATTTCCAGCACCGAAACTGATTACCATATGGTCCCACAACCATTTAAAAAAAAGGCAAAGAAACAAAAGAACCATAAATATATAAAAAGGGGTACATGGGTTTTAACAACCAGGAATAAGAGTGAAATTACAGAGAATGGATGGCATGTAGAAAATATCTTTTACAAAACAAATGTTTGTTTTTTCTGTTTTTTTTTTTAAAGTTGTTTGATATTCTTCTTAGCATTTTACAAGCTATTGAGCTCCTGCAGTGTTTGGTCCAGGACTTGGTGCATTCCTACGTTTTGCTCTTTTTCTTTCGATAGGTTCTCTGCGAAAAAAAAGTAACAGCAGATATAAAATACAATGGCTATGTCAGTAAACCAATTCATTGATCACATAAGTGCAATGGGTAAGCTAATAAATATGATTAGAGCAGACATGGCAAAAGAAACAAATCTGACCTTTTCCTAATGGCTGATAAATATAGAAACTACGGATTAACCAGGCTTAACGCAAACGACAGAAGTCAGAGTAAAAGAGAAAAATATCTTTATTGAGCTTTAGTTTGGCGCAAAAAAGGAGCAAGGGGAAGTGAGAGCAAAGGGAGAAAAGAAGAAAGAAAGTGCTTCCAATCAGGCAGGGAGAGACAAAGGGAAAGTGAAAACATTGTGAGCTGAATGCGAGGTTTACAAGGTGTTCATATCATTGAGGGCATGATCCAGCTCCTCGCTGATAGCCTTGTATTTCAGCTTCTGAGTGTACAGTTCGTCTGCAGGTCGAAGGGCAGAGAGAGAGAGAGCAGGTGGAGGACAGGGCAGAATTGTGCAGACCATGATGGGAAATCGAGAGAAGAAAGAGAGAAAGAATCAAAGGTTAAAAATAAGGAAATGAAGATTGATAAAGATTTGAACAAAAAGGTTGCGTAAAGACACAGAGTAGATCACTGTAGGATTGAAAAGGATTCAAACGAAGCGTACCTTCCAGGTCATCTATGGTCTTTTCCAGCTTAGCCACTGATCTCTCTGCAAATTCTGCACGGGTTTCAGCCTTTAAAAAAGACGATAATCGTGGTTATCATCCCCACACGGATTCCCTCGGAGAATACAGCTCAAGCAGTCATGAACTTACCTCCTTAAGTCTGTCACTCAGCACTTTTATCTCCTCCTCATATTTGTCTTCTTTCTGAGAGTACTATAGAGACAGGAGAAAAGTCACTGAAATGCCAAAACAATACATGCCAACTGGATATTTGTCTCTTTATTTAGAAAGACAGATAAGGGTTTTATAGTTTTAAAGCTCAGTCTGGACAGAATAGGGACATAGTCCTCCACTTCCTCTTCTTTATAAAAAGACGAAACCTCATGATGCTCTGCTGCTCCAGGGGAACAGCTGAGTGGTTGTACTGGGAACCTCCTTTCTTTGTGAATGTGGTAGTTGGCGATAGCACAGTGGACATACGGTTACACTACTTGCCCACCGCACCCACTGTCATTTTGCTTTTCTAAATAGAAGTAAACCCATTGAGTTCATTTTTGTGCACCCACATGCAAGTATCTGTACATCAGCAGCATCAGATTTACAGCACGGTTGGCATACGTAACTGCGGTACGAGTATCAGGAGTTGGATTTCCCCCATAATGTGATGATTTAAAGTGAGAAGCAAAAGTGCAGAATCTGATTATTTATATATAGTCTAAATATTTGTTAACATCATATTTATATACAGTCTATGGTAAAACAGGGGTGCAAAGGGAAGTGGGCAACGCAAAGGGTGCTTACACTTCCCCGTCTCAACCTGGCAGCTGCCACAATAGGCAGCGCAGCAAAAGCTCGACCAGAGAGCCGGAGAGGCCAGACACAGCTGCGGTGGGTTTGCGGTGTAAGCAATAACGTCGATGTTGTCACAAGTTTATCAACAGGTGGGAACGTTTCCTCACCATGGCATCTGTAGAGTGAAGTTGTTTTAAAGTCAAACAGCAGGCTCCTTCAGGCAGGATTAATGACACTTACCTTGTCAGACTGAGCCTCTAGCGACTTGAGGTTGTTGGTGACGTTCTTCAGCTCTTCTTCCAGGTCAGCACACTTACTGTTTGAACAGAAGAAATACATTTAAATATCCTAAATACATCCAACATTGCCATGATATTTGGGTAACAACTGAATGATGCCTGCAAGGACGCATATAACTTCTTCAATTTGTGCTTACAGTTCTGCAATTTCTGCCCTCTCCTCAGCTCTCTCCAGCTCACCCTCAAGGATGACCAGTTTACGGGCAACCTGTGATAAAAAATAAAAATAAGAAAATTAAAATCACAGCTGAGCAAAAACAAAAGTCAGCTGAACTGTGATCCCCGGGCCTGTACCTCCTCGTATTTGCGGTCCGCCTCCTCAGCGATGTGTTTGGCTTCTTTGAGTTGCATCTCCTGGATCTCCATCTTCTCCTCATCTTTCATGGCTCGGTTCTCAATCACCTTCATGCCTCTGATGATCAAAAAACGCAGACCGCCCTTAGTCCAACACGACCACAAAGACCACAAATTGCTGCAGACTGCCTCTGACTATAGGTTTCATCCCCTCCCTTTTGTGGTTTCAAGTCCAAACATTATGCAGATGCTAGGACTTTGTCTTTGTATGTTTTGCCGGCATTTTCTCAGGGTACAAACATTAAATAAACTTACAGTATTGGTTTATTATACATCTTTGGAATTTCTTCTTCTATCCTGTACAATCATGCATGTATTTTGTAATATGCTTTATTTTAAATTTAGCTTCTTAATTTCCCCTATCTTAAATTTTAGCTTATTTTGTATCTTATGTGGTGCATTTCTTGTGCAGCTAACATCTAATTTCACAAAATAAACACTTAATTTCCCTTCTGGGGATTTTGTTATTATCTTTTTTCACTAAGTAGCTTCTCTGCTTCACTTTTGACTTCATACAGCTAAAATGTGTCCGGCCTACTCAAACTCTTCTTCACTGCTCCCAACCTCTGAGTCTCACCTTTCACTCTCATCCGCAGCCTTCTCAGCCTCCTCCAGTTTCTGCAGGGCTGTGGCCAGTCTCTCCTGAGCACGGTCCAACTCCTCCTCTACCAGCTGGATCCTGCGGTTCAAAGATGCCACATCGCCCTCTGCCTACAGAGACAGAGAAAGAGTCGGAGGGAGAGAAACAGTGAGGTCACAGGTCAGCCAGGAAACAAGCTGCTGCCACAAGAGGAGGGATACTGTTGAAGGTGGCCGAAGCTGCACATGGGAAACTATCTATAAGGGATTTGCGTGTGATACTGCATTTAGGTGTTTATGTAACTTATTTCTTGCTGTCAAAAAGTCTCAATATTATGAGCAGTTTATTGATAGTTAATTATTAATGCCCATTTATTCTGCTGAATCGCATAAAATGAATTTCCCCACCGATGATTTCTGGACTTTGCAGCTTGACCAGAGAGGTTGAAAAACTGCTGATGCAGAGTAACATAGTGGCAGACTTAACCCTGACATATCTGAGTGGTACAGCTGGCTGTTGAAATGTAAAAGCATGTCTGTTTTGGGGATAACAGATGACTTCTTCTGGGCCCGTTTCCTGTGGGACTGACACCACAGATAACAATGTCTGCTCTCTTCTTCCTGTGTAGAGGCTGAAGGGGAGGCGGTAGAGTAACCGCTCCTAATTTCAGATGTGTGTCAGAAGTTATTCAAACACAAAAGCTCAAAGGGCGAGTAGAACAAAGACTGCTGGCTTTGCAAAACAGGGGAAAAAATACATTTCCAGGTGTCTTTGGCCAAAGTTGGGGGGAAATAAGAGCTTTTAAAGCCTTATTCGCCTGCCACACCTTAATATTTACCCTACCGCGCTGTTAATGTAATACAGAGGGCTCTCGTTTCATTTGGAGGTGTTTGAGAGGATCTAGGGCGGGTTGAAGTTAGATAACGTAGCCGAACAAAAGTCTGAGAGGAAACGTCGCTACAGTTATGTCACAACTTTCTATAAACATCTAAAAACGACCCCATTGACACATTACAATGTTAAATTAACACATTTGCAAATGGGATTACGCCGGAGAAGTTTGAAATTCCTATAGGAGCCCATCATTCTCGCTTCCTGTAGCCCGATAATGACAGTTTTCAGTGTAAATGCTCTTTAAAATCCTCAATAGAGTCATGTGCGCAGTAAAGATAGAGTTTTTTAAGAGTAATTGAAGTTGGATACATTATTATTTATCTCACTTTTTCGCGCAGTTCCCGTTCAATGTCCAGCTCCCTTTGTACTGCCAGTGCACGGTCTTCTGCATCATCAGCCTGTTGCTGCAGAGCTTGGATTTTCTTCTTCACTCCTTCCATAATCTCGACTTTATTGTTATCTCACAAAAAAGGAAAAGAATGAGTCCCTCAAAAATGTAGCGGGTTAGACCGACCGTATCCTTAAAAAGTTAGTGTTTTTGCGTCAAAGTTGCAGGCTCCGATGAACACTTTTTTTCTCTCCGGGCAGGAAGTCAGGGACGTGCAGGGCTGGGATGAGGGGGGGAGAATGGGCTGGGAGTTTTCAGGAAATTTATGGCGAAATCCTCCAATCCTGTGAAGAAGCCTGTCCCGGATGACATCACAGGATCTAGGAGGGGAAGGCGCTGCTCTTTTCCTCCACAAAAGAGGTGTGTAAAGGCAGTGTTTGTCTTTCTATTGTGGACTTATAAGGCAAGTGTAAGGTGTTGCTTCGGCTGCGTGTGTCTGCGCTGATTGGAAGGAGGAGGGCACAGCATCAGGAGAGGAAGAGCCTCATCTGATTCATAAGTCTGATCCGGGTAGATTATATGAATCATATAATGTGACTCATTACATGATTGTGAAGTGTGTAAGCGAGGGGGGGACGAGAATCAAAGTAAAAAAAAAAGTCAAATGTAATAGTAAAAGTAGTGTAAAGCAAAGGTCCAAAGATTGACTTCCAGAAGGCGAGGAGGAGGGGCAGGGACTCAGGGGTGGGGCTGAGACAATCCTCCTCACCAGGGGTTGTTGACCTGCAGCGGCTCGGAATGTAAATTGATTTGGTTGCAGACATGACCCGCAACCATGGGATGGCGACACATTCCTCCAGCGCCCTCTTCCGCCTCCTCCTCGCTTTTTTTCATAAGCAAATTCTGGATTTTTTTTATTTTTCTTCTGTCCTTTTTAGATGTTTGTATGCAGCCTATCAACAACCCTCAGTGTGAATCGCATTAGAACAGCAGTAGTGGTGGACAGCCCACAGAAATCTAATCTGCGGTCATCTGAGACAGGAATCATCTGTAATCTGACCTTTAACCTTTGGGGTTTTATCTCACCTTTCACTGGTAGTTAGACAGAGGTGTACCGTGGAGACCTCTTTCATTTAAAGCTACATAGGTTTATTTCATTCAGTTTTAGTGTAATTGTCACAACTGAAACCTAAATAAATTCTAAATACATTTACAATATACACTTATTTCAGATTCTCAGTTGGGAAAATATGCTGCTTTAAAATATTGAAATAAATGAATTAAATATATCTGCAAATAATATTACACTGAATATCTTTGGACTGCAGGGTTTCAGGAATCTTTGGAAATTGTTTTTTCATACTTTTCTCACATTTTATAGATCGAGCATTAATGGAGATGATATTTAGGCTAATCAATATAATAATCAGCAGATAAATGGACAATGAAATTAAATGTCAGTTGCAGCCCCAGTAGTTATATGTGTGTACAACAACACATGGTCTTGTTACTTCTAGATAATGCATCTGTCTTAACAATGTGAAAAAGTAAAAGAGTACGGAAGATGATACCTTCATGCATCACTGCTAAAGCCATGTTAGAAAGGTATTTTTCTGGTGTCATATCAATGATATTGCTCAAAAAAGAAAACTAAGTTTGTTGTGTTTCTCTCCATATGTTGTTTTTCTTTGTGCTGAACCTCTTTTAGGGTTTATCAAATAAAACGCTAGGCCGTCTTTTTCAGGCAGCTGAGATATTATTGCAAAAGAAACAAACTAAATAAATAGCATGCACTCTAAAGGTGAATGGTCATTCGCTATTGTTGTCAGTAGTATTGTAAGGTATGAACGGTAAGGCCAGATCGAGCAGAGTTTAATACCTCCAACCCAAAAAAGGCCAGAGCAGTGATTTCATTAAACACTGCAGTATGGGCTTCTCTGTTTGCTTAAGCTGCATTCCTGGAATTCCTGGTCGACTACAGGCTGGCCAAGTTTTGTCTGTGCCTGAGAAATGGCTGTTACAGACCTCACAAAGACACCAATAACCCAGTTAGTGATTCTTAACACTATTCTCAACACTATGTGAAATAGAAGATACAAGTTAGTCATTTTCAGGGTTCATCTCTGGGTTGTTAGTTGCCATCTACATTGTGATGGATCACAAGGTCCTGAGTTTAGTGTACTGTGTCTGCCATACATACTGAACAGCAACTGTCTGTGTTTAATACACAAAATAGGATTTTCCAACTCTATCTAATGCAAAATCTTTATCATGAAGGTCTTCTTGACGGTCTCCTTTGTTCCTGGGTTTTGTTGAAATCAAATAAACATCAGACTTATAACAATTGTTCCCTCATTTTCCATAATTACAACTACATATATAACTTTCAAAATAGTTATTATCTATTGTATTTTTTAAATGTCATTGTTTTTTAGAAACAACTTAACACTAATCTACTAAGGTGAGTCCAAGCTTGACCTTTTTTGGGGAGTGTGAGCAGTAAAAGTAAGGCGCTGTGGGTGTTTAAGGCACTCGGTTCAATCCTCTTTGAAATGAAGCGTCTGAAAGAGCGGTAATCAATAGGCTTAAACAGAAGTTGTGGTGTTCAGCTGTAATGTGGATAATGTGTTTCAGATGGTGTCGTTGTGGTTAACTCACATCTGCAGCCTTCTTCTCCGACAGTTCCAGTTTCTCCTGAGCATCCTTCAGGGCCTCCGAGTACTTGTCAAGCTCGTCCTCTGTTCCCTTTAGTTTCTTCTGCAGAGCGAGCAGCTCATCCTCCAGCTGAAAGAAGGCAAACATGACAGAGAGTCAGGAAGGATACCAAAACCAAAACAAGTCTAAATAAAACACTGCACAGAAAAAAAACAGTATTATGATGGGGAAGGGAATGCTCATTCGTTGACATTTTTAGATTAAAATAAGTGAAATAGACTTGACAAATAACCAGAAGCTCTTGGATATAGGGAGTTAGAGAAGGTCTACAGCCATGCCAGTGTCTCTGTGGGGCTGTAGCTACTTTAGGAACAGTGGGGCTTTGAGTTAAATGCTCACATGTTAACAAGAATGATGTTAACATACTGATGTCTATCACGTATAATCTTTACCATGTTCACCATCTTAGTTTAGCTTGTTAGCATGTCAGTTTTACAGATACTAAGCAAGCAGCAACTTCCGGGCCTGAAAAATGAGGCCAGCGTGGAAGTGACTGCCAAAGACTGCAGTTCATCCAGTGGCCACTTGAGGGTGGCTCCAAGACCGAGCCAATCAACATAGACCCCCGTGTTAAAATTCTCAGCTTTACAGCACAAATAAACATGTTTAAAGCCTGGTACAAAAAACGTTTTTAGATATTTTAAGGTCATGGCTGCTTTGATTGACAGGTGGGTGCCGTCACAGGTGGCTTACATAGACTGTAGGTGTCCGTCGGCCTGCTCCATCAGCGCTCCACCTCTTTGCCCATTTTTGGTTTAGCCAGGCAAGTTAGGCAAGATGGCGATGGCCTAAGCCGCCCACTCTTAGCTTTATTTTTGCTCTTCAGTAATCTATGGGTGACGACACGGAGACTACGTCCATATGTTATACAGCATATAGTTTTTAGTTGTAAACCAAAGAATTGGACAAGTGGAAAGTGTGACATGATGATGGCCCAATGGACATGAATGTCTGTACAACGTGTTGTGGCAATCAATTCAATATAGTTGTCAAGATATTTCACGTAAAAGCGGTGCAAGAGAAAACGTCAGGTGATCACCAATGTATTTCATCATGGGAACTATGAATGTCTGAACACAACTTTAATAGCAGCCCATTTGATAGTTATTATAGTTCTAGATTTAATTCTGGACCAAAGTGTATCTCTAAACTATAGGACGTGCTGTCAAAGATTTTCATCGGGACCATTTCTTTAGTAGAAAGTAGCTTCATGGTCAACCCGTCGTGGTGAAAACGGCGCATTGCTGCTGAATTTTTAAAATTCTTCTATAATTTGGGCATGCCAGTCGTTTAATTGCTGCCAGAGACTGGTGTCTGCGATGTATGTAAAGATTGAGTATCCGTTTTGTGTATTTTCAGTGCCCTCCGTCAGCCTGACTGCACTCTGATGTCGGCCCATCTTGCCAAGAATAGCAAAGAAAGAATCTCCTAGCACCGCTTGAATCAGTGCCACCCAAGCAAACTAAAGAGCTCGCTATAATCTTCTAGGATTTCATGCTGACTGTTCCCTGATGTGGAAGACATGCTGGGGGTCCATATGTGCAGTGCCACTGACAACTGTCACTCCTTGTGCACTCTGTGGGTCTGATTGGGGCATTAGAAACCAGAGAGAAGATTCTTTCCACTTGCTTATATCTTTGCTTTGCCTGTGCCTCTCCAACTCCCTGCTCTCTAGCATTCCTCTCGTACTCCTATAATGACAAAACCACCTCCCACTGTGCAATAATTGCCTCCATTGAGACGTCTCAAATATCATATTACATCCCCAGATTGTACTCTGCTCATATCAAGTACGCTATCATTAAGTCAGACCCCATAATATCAAACTGTCTAAGGCTCTTGCACTGGAGCACCAAATATGGATGTGCAGACATTTGGACTTTGTGAGTTTTGTTGTCGACATTAAAGATGTAAATTGAGATAAGGATGCTGGGTAATGCAGTCCTCAGAGCAACAGCTGCTCTAAATGGGTTGTTTAAACGCCTGAAGCTCCACTTCTGGTAGCTTCGAGTAATCCCTCTGGTTCACCGTGGAGAATATGTCCAGCAGTCATCACTCTGCCATTCTGTTTGTGGGCGTCCTCCATCTTCTCCTGCCCACCAAAAGACAAGGCCCAGGGGCTCAGCATCAGCTGCTCTCTGTTATTCAGCATTTGGTGCTTTGGGAAATACTTGACATTTTATGTTGAGCCCCCAAGTGGTTTGGTCTGTATTTATTTATTTGAGACTAC
Organism: Echiichthys vipera; assembly: GCF_963691815.1. Lineage (NCBI taxonomy): Eukaryota > Metazoa > Chordata > Actinopteri > Perciformes > Trachinidae > Echiichthys > Echiichthys vipera. The sequence continues at coordinate 9,531,549 of NC_139840.1, forward strand.
ATTATCATTGTAATTAAAAATCTTCTATGTGAACAGCAAATTATTCTCATTGGGCTGTTTTCACAAAGTAATTAAAGTAAAGCTGGTTTAACAGTGGTTTAAATAGACTCTGTACGTCTCTATGTGCCCTGTGATAGACTGGCTTCCTGTCCAGGGTGTACCCCGCCTCACGCCCGATGTCAGCTGAGATCGGCTCCAGGCCCCCGCGACCCCGACAGGGACAAGCGGTTGAAGATGAATGAATGAATGAATGAAATAGACTCCATAAAATAATTTCAATGTACATGAACAGAAAAAAATTCCAACTTTGTTCTTGTGGTAAAAACTCTTGATAGGGCTATGAAATAAAGTTCAACTCAATATCACAACAGTATCAAAATACTAAAATAATGAAAAATAATCCAGTTGATGTTCCACTGTAATGCAGTTCAACACACACAAAAAATTAGGTTAATTAGTTCGCTCCGATTCATTCATTTGGACAATTCTAACCATATTGTTGTTGTAGATAACTACAGTATGTATCTGTTCTTAAATCTATATTCTATTTTCCTGTCTTATATATAATATATAAGTCAGTCTATCATAATACTGAACTGACTAACTCTAGATTCAGTAAAATGACCATTATACAGTCCATCTCATCCATCCGTTATTCCCAATCAAACCATCACACTTGACTCACCAGTTTGCATTTATCCTCCGCTGCCTTCTGGTCGGACTCAGCCTGTTCAGCCCTGTCGATGGCATTCTCCTTGTCCAACTTCAGCATCTGCATCTTCTTCTTGATGGCCTCCATGGTGACAGTTGGGTCTCAGTCTCGCAGGTTTTGGAGGAAAAAAATGTTTTTTGTTTCTTTAAGTGAAAAGCTGTTGCAGATGTTCAAAGGAAGACACCCTCACAAGAACAGTCACAATGTTGACAGGGGGACAGAGGGAGCTCAGAGCGAGTGAGCAGAGAGGAGAGGAGGATGCACACTGAGAGTTGGTGGTGCTCTATGTGATTTAAACTTGACTGGAGCTTTACAGACAGCCCCGCTCTCTAGTGACAGCCCTTTCCCACCATTTACCCCTTCCGCCACTCCCCGTGTTGGCTACTCTGGAGCTGTGCCCCCTCCCTAATCTTAACTTTACCTCTTGAAGGCTCTTCTGAGGAACAACATGGTGTAGATGTCATATCTCCTTATTTGGATGATGGCCTGTTTGTTATGAATAGTACATGAGAGAAATAGAAGATAAGAAGGAGAATGATCCAGACATCTCAGACATCAAAAGGACATTGTTCACATTAGTAATATAAGTTACTCTGGGTTCATTTCCCCCCCTTTGGGCTGCATATCTATATGCCTGTGTTCTTACTTAGGAATGTTCAAATTGATGTTAATACCAGAGTTGGTTAGAAAGGACATAGTTTTCATTCTACCGCTGAATGAAAAAGGGCTGTTGGAAAAGGATCCCGCCAAAGAAAATTGGGAAAAAAAAATGGAGAAAGAGCTGTCTGCTCGTGATCTACACCAGGCAGCAGGAGGGTTACAGTCGAGCTACACGGACATAAACCATAAGTCTACTGCAATTAAGATCCTTTTAATTACTACTGGTCTGACAGACCTTTATTTAGATCTGTTTTCTGTCATTTGTAAGGCGCACAACATAAAAAAGCATTGTCAGCTGGTGGATACAATTTGTGTTACAGAGATGTTTTTAAAGAATTTCATTTTCTGCCTATGAGATATTTGGAAAATGGGTCATGCGTGGTTTTCACTGCCTGCGTATTATTTGCAGATTAAAGTTTATATCGGAAAAATTACAAGAAAAGCGAACAAAAAAAAAACATGATAAATTGAAATTTCCTGTAGTGAGTTGGCGCTGCAGATGTCTGTGTGTGCTAATGACATCGGCACCAACGGACCTGTCCGCTTGCTTCATCTCTTCTGTGCCAGCTGCCCCGGCTAAATATAAAGATGACAAGGAAAGACGAAGAACATTGAGGCGCACAGTGGCCATTTAAGTGACATCTGAAGATAAACTTGGACACATGCATCTCTCATTTTTCATGTGGCATTGCTGCTATGCATTGCTGCGATTGCAGTGTATGATGTTATTTCTTATACAGACATGGTCCTGGTTGTGCCTAATGTGCATAGTGTTTTCTGTAGGTACTTTGAGTTTTGAGGAGCGTATTGTTGCTTCTTTTACTTGTTAAGCCAAATAAACCATTTAAAATCCAGTAGATTATATATTTTATATATATATATATTTAGAAAAAACAGCTCTGTTTTTCTTAGTTTATGAAAAGTGAGAGATTCGTGAGAGAAAGTGGGAGATTCACACAGATAATTATGATGTGTCAGATTGGCTGGGATCATAAGGTGTGAGGTCAGGGCCAATTTTGCCACATATTAATGCAATGGGTATGTAAAAAAACTGTCTGGGATCTCATAGCCAGCAAATACATAGATCCACAAATATTTTCTCTAAGAGCGTTAGAGACCATAAGAACTGTAAGTGGACTAATATTATTTTTATAACAAGAGTGAAACTTCAGCCTTTTTTGGCATATGTTTATGAAAGTGGTGGCAATTTGATAGCTTTACAACCTCGGGGTTAACACAAGCTTACATCATGACATCATGACTGTGTGCCTTACTCGGTGTGTCAGGATGCTGGCTGCACAGTGCACACAATGTTATGATCATTCATTTCTCAGATACAATTCCAACAGTTTAATGGAACAAATATTGATTTTGGAAGTGTTTTTGTGATGTTTTCTGTTAATAAAATTCCTTTTCAGTTGTATAGGGAGCAGAAAGTAGGTTTGGAGCCGCACCAGGAGAGGAGAACAGAGACGGACAAAGAGAGAGGAGGTAAGAGAGAGAAATAGAGACAGAGTGAATCAGATGCAGAGTGAGAGAAATCAGAACCCTCCCACAGGAAACCGAGCTATACTCCTCTTCTCCTTGTATGGTAAAAACTCCCCCAAAAGCCACAGGATCGCCTTGGGAGTAGAGTCAAAGTCCTGCTAAGTATAAATCACAAAGCCATGGGAATGGTGGAACAGATTAGAGTGTATATGATGAAGAATACAAACTAGTACAGTTTTAGTAGCCCTAAGTGCTCGATGTCATGCAAGGGATATGTGGACACTGACGTGACAGTTCTGTGTTAAATGTTGCCACTGTATGATCGATTTGAAACACATAAAGCATATTTATTCCACTAATCAGTTTAAGGGGACAATAATGAATGTCCAATGTTCCTAAAGTTTGCTGTGGCAACACCTGCGCATGTGACTTATCAAGTATGTAGCACCTGCGTGATGCACTGACTCATGGTGCACTGAGACAAGCCCATTCTGCAACAAAAGTAAACACGTCTGCCCTGTTCAGCTCTGCAGCTTCTGTACAAACACGTCCATTAACTACGCAACTCCAGTGATCTCCACCTACAGCCCCAAACACAAACACTGTGTATAGAATATGGAGGTAGCTATGGGAAGTGGCAATCTGTTATATTTGGCTCTGTAACTCAGTACAGTTGTATCTATGACTTCGGACAATGTCTAGACTCCATCTTACCAGCCAAGGGATCAGAGATCTGTCACTCTGATGAGGCACAGTTGTCTCGCTCAGGCCCAGCGCTGAAAGGCTTTTCACACCGAGAGGGGTTGGCGTACTTGAAGAAAAAAAACTGCAAGGAAATCAATTTTCTTTTTCCTGCCTCTGCTTCAATTGCCTCTATGTTCAACTTTATCAGATGTTAATGCAGAATAGGATTCATTCAGACGTCACATGTTTTATTGCATGTCTTTCCTTCATCCCTTCACATCTCTATCTCTATCTACACAGAGGTGAAAAGTACCAGCTGTCTGAGGAGGCTAAGTTATTTTAATGTTAAGCCTGTACCACCACAATAATTACTGCAGTGGCTTTGTGTATTATAATACACTGACATATTATAAGTGGTATAATTATAGATAGGCTTTATGAAGCAGAAATCATTTTACCTATGTTTCAAGAGTCTTTTCATCTTAAGTCAGTATCTACCGCTTGGCTGCCATTTAAAATTTGCAGTCACACTGTGAGAAGATCAAGTTAAGCGTGATGAAAATCCGAGTTGAACTTGAACGTGATGTTAGACACATATTTGCACTACTGAAATGCAAATACATAATGAGCGGTGGATTATGCAAGATTAACAACCTAAACACCACCAACTAGCTAAATGTCAAAAAGTGTGTAGACATGTTTGTCAATGTACTTTTTTGTTCTTGTTGATATTTATATATGATGATGATATGTTGATACGTTACTGTAAATATTAATTTCTGTACATTCAAATTTGAGTCTTTTGTAATATATGTTTAGTTTTACAAAAATAATTTCCCCCCGGGGATTATTAAATTATTTCTGATTCTGATTCTGATATTTACTGTTTTCTAAACAGATATAATAAAACACACACACACACACACACACACACACACACACACACACACACACACACACACACACACACACACACACACACACACACACACACACACACACACACACACACACACACACACACACACACAGGGCTGGTTGGGTAACTTGGTTTTCCAGGTGGTGCATAAAGCACCTGCTGGTGGCCTTTAGCAGCATGCATCACTATATCTATTAACAGGCAGTGTGAGAGGCGTTTCCCTTTAAAGAGCAATACAATATTTTGCCTGTAGGGTACAAACACTTCCCTTGTAGATTTTGATAGTTGCATATCAAGCGATCCAATATGCAAAGACGTCAGCAAAGAGGTAATGTTACAGAAGCAATATCAGATATGGCCAGTGTCTCCTTCTCAAAGCCACAATTTGCACAGGTCTCTGCATTATTTTCATTAAATCTGCCTAATGCTTTCTGTGTTCTTGTGGTCTGGGGTTGTTTTTCCCTAGGCTATGCCGTTTACGTAGTTCCAATAAAGGTAAATGTTGGTACTACAGCATACAGTGATATATGAGACAATAGTATGCTTCATCTTTGTGGCAACAGCATTGCAGTTTAATCGGAACAGCTGAAAATGTTGGAATGGGGATCATCGTTTAACCTGAAAACTGGTAGCACTAAAGTTATCTAGTGTAGATCAACTATGCTTCCAGTAGAGGGAGTTACAGGGCAGAAATAAGGTTGATAACATTTAACATTTAACATTGCTTGGTTTTTTTTTGAAGAGGAAGTATGCATGCAAGAGATGCAAACTCTGGATTTGTAGTTGTCTCGCTCAAATTTCATCTGTTTCTGTGATCTAAAATTGTCAGAATAAATGAACAGGGCATTTTGCTGTGTAGATCATCTACACATCTAAAGATTTGGCTACACACAGTTTATTACAAACGATGGAGTAAGGACAATTTAAAAGACAATAATATTGTTGGCAGCAGTATCAACAATGGGGCAGGCATCTCGCTCTGACATCTCTTTATGTGTAGGACCTGTTTGTGCATGTGTGCATATTTGAGGCCTGTGTGTGTTTGTGTGTGTGTGTGTGTGTGTGTGTGTGTGTGTGTGTGTGTGTGTGTGTGTGTGTGTGTGTGTGTGTGTGTGTGACTAAGAAAGGCATGCTTTCTTTCTTTCTTTCCTTCTTTAAGTCAATAAGTCTGTTAAGAGTCTCCAGTTGGTCCAAAATTCTGCAGCTTGTGTACCAACTAAAACAAACCAAAGAGAACATATTTCTCCTGTATTAGCTTCTCTGCACTGGCTACCTGTAAAATCTAGAATAGCATTTAAAATCCTTCTCCTTACCAATAAAGCTCTTATTGGTCAGGCTCCGTTGAGCTCATAGTACCTTATTACACATCTAGATCGCTGCGCTCTGAGAATGCAGGGCTACTTGTCGTTCCTAGAGTCTCCAAAAGTAGAATGGGAGGCAGAGCCTTCAGCTACCAAGCTCCTCTCCTGTGGAACCAACTTCCAAGTGTTATTCGGGAGGCAGACACTGTCCCCATATTTAAGAGTAAACTTAAAACTTTCCTTTTTGATAAAACTTACAGCTAGGGCTTACGAGCCCGGATTTTGTTCTGCTTAATTATGCTGCTATAGTCTGCCGGGGGATAATACTTTTCCAGATCCTCTGAGCTTCTCTCCTCTCTGTCTGTGTCATTCATGTCTCATCAATGCACGTTACTAATTCAACTTCTTCCCCGGAGCTGTTTGTGCTTTGTCGTCTCGCAGGTCTCTGCTGATCGTGGTGGTGCCTGCTGCCGTGGTCCTGTATGACGCTTCCTGCTGCTATTATAATCTATCACCTTAGCTGTGCTTGTTCCTACTATTCTGCTGTATTAACTGCCATAACATATAAGTCATATTCACATTACTATAGATATTATTATAGTTACTGGAAGTGTGTCTGTCTCTGTCTTTGTGTCTGTCTTTGTCTCTCTCTGTCCATCCATCTGTCTTTTCTCTCTTTCTCTCTCCTTTTCTTCCTCCCCAACTGATGCAGACAGATGTCCGTCCTCCACAGAGCTGGGTCTGTCTGAAGTTCCTGCCTGTTATAGGGAAGGTTTTCGTTGCCATCATACTCTACGGGGGAATTGTTGGGTCTATGTAAATCATAAATAAGTCATAGAGTGTGGTCTTTACCTAGTTTGCAAAGTGTCCTGAGATAACTTTTGTTATGATTTGGCACTGTAAATAAAATTTAATTGAAAATTGAATTGAATTCTTTCTTAAATGTGGAACTGAACATGGACATTTACATCAATCTGTCCAGATCTTGTTCCATGCTACAGATAAGGGATGAGACTAAAACATGGGAAAGGGTGAGTCTCTGTCTGGGACAAACATGACAAGAGAAACAGAAACATGTTGTATCCATCAACGACCATGTTTCACAGGTTTATGATAGGAAAACACCAAACAGGGCAAGGCTAATTTTAACATTCATGTGATTTAACCGGTCAACAAAACCTTTTTACCTTTTTACCTATTTATCTGATGATGCCTATATAGCAACCTATCAGACGTTCACCACATCCATTCCCAAATAAATAAATGTATATATGAGAAAACACACTACCTCGCTCTGGAGCACCACGCCCTCCTCTCCCGCAGGGGGCGCTCGTCGCCTGCGTGGATGGAGAGACAAACAGGGAAGGGTGGCTTTCCTCTTTTTTCAGTATTATGAATGAAAGTCTGTTCTTTGATTTTAGCCCTGGAGTAGATATTATCAAACATTACCAACAAGGTGCTGATAAGGAGCTGAACTAAGCTCGTATAAATTAGTTCAAGATGTCTGCGAGTGCGGTGTATGTCTTGGATCTAAAAGGAAAGGTAAGATAACGGGGCAGCCGGCTAACCATGCTAAAGTGACGTTAGCCTAGCTGGTAGCCTTGCTAGCACATTCTTCGTTGACAGATTATGATGTGTCTTAATCTTCAACAGGGGAGCTAATGCATGAACACAGGTTGATATGCTGTTTTATGGGTTTGGCCTGTTATGTAAGGCCGTAAAGTGAATCTAGACAAGGAGGTCAGTACGATATGATGGTTAAACTGAGAAATATTAGGCCACGTAACGTAGCGATAAGAAAACAAGTAGGTGAGCAGCTGTTAGCATCAGGGGATGCCAAACCAAACCTCCCTTCAAAAGTATACGGCTTCTCGCCTTCTTGCTTATATGCAATGTATTGCAGGCATTAAAATATATACATACAACCTGTTTTCAACCGTGAGGGTCGTCTGGTAAATTCGGCAGAAGAGTTAATCAGTAACGATGCACTTAAATCCAGAATAATCAAGTTTGATATGTGTTTGTTGCTGCCACAGCGTCCACAGCTCTGACTTTAGTGGAGTGAAACAGTTAATGTAACAGATTCATTATAAACAAGGCGGCTACTTGCAGAATACAAGAGTGAACTTTTCAAGCAATGCAGTAAATGTGTTTGCCTGTAGATTTAGATGTCAGATGTTTCCATTTGTTTGTACACAAAATACACCGATCCAGTCTTATGATGGATGAGTAAAGCATAAATGAACCAGCACATATGACAGTTTTGACTTTGGCTAGGTTATATTGGTAACTTTTCCCCTTGGCAACTGACCACCAACATGTCGATAACTGTCTCAAATCTTTACCGCATATCCATGATAGTCCATTTGTCCATCCAGGATTACCAGCAGTACCGCAGATGTCACTAACTTCACTAATCCTGATATTGCAAGATGCACAAATACTATCGGCTCCTTTCAGGTCCTGGTGTGTCGAAATTACCGGGGAGATGTGGACATGTCAGAGATTGAGCACTTCATGACCCTTCTGATGGACAAAGAGGAAGAGGGGACCCTCTCTCCAATCCTGGCCCATGGGGGAGTCCGTTTCATGTGGATCAAACACAATAATCTCTACTGTATCCTTGTTGTTCACTGCATGGTTTTTGTACCCAGGCAAATTGTCAACACATGTACTTTTTGTGCTACTTGGATTTTCAACTCTTGTAGTTAAAATTCTTAACATGCATCACATCAGTGGTTGCAACATCCAAGAAAAACGCTAGCGTCTCACTGGTCTTCTCCTTCTTGTACAAAATTGTCCAGGTAAGAGTGACTGGATGCTTTATGAGCTTTCATCTATAGCAATAATCTAACTTTATTCATAGTTAATTAATAGTTCATTAAACTGTATTTGTGTTCTTCAGGTTTTTTCAGAGTATTTCAAAGAATTAGAGGAAGAGAGCATCCGAGATAACTTTGTCATCATCTACGAGCTGATGGATGAACTGATGGACTTTGGATATCCTCAGACCACTGACAGCAAAATTCTGCAGGAGTGAGTTTCCTCTTTGGTGTAGTCTCACTGCGATTGACTTTATGTACATTCATTAGAGATATAACTTTTGAATACGGCAGTTATTTTTAAGTCTTAGTCATTTATTTTTATTATTTTTTATTTATTTATTTCAACAACCAATATGTATTCTGTTAAAGGAGCCTCCACACAGCTCTCACCCAAATACATAAAATAACAACATCTTTTCACGGCCACATGCACAAACATATAGCTCGGCCAGACCTTCTATCCCAGCAAACAACAGAGAAGCTTACAGCGTGATCACACTGTCCTTTTGGCCGCGGCCAAAACCGGTTTTTCAGCTAAAGTCTAGTACCTTTAAGCCATGTGAGCGCACCCGCTCCGCGCTCAACTGGGGCCAGCTGGCCCTCCACGGCCCGCTTGAAATAGGTGGGCTTTAGCGGAGCCGTTTGCACATGTACGAGCACGAGCGTGCGCACGTGTACGCGCACGAGCACGAGCCCTACGGCAGTAGCGTTATGTCCGCCTGTTCGGACATGTAAATAGAAGGACGGACCATGCGCGGACATTTAACAACAACAACAATGGCGGTGAAAGGTTCACGTTGGTGTGATGCGGAGGTGGAGTGTTTACTGCAGATTTGGTCGGATGAAAATATTCAAAAACAGTCGACAAGACGCACAAAAACTCCGAGGTCTGTGGAAAGATTTGTAAACAAAGCCACACACGCGATCAATGCGTGTGACGTGTTACGGCTTGAAGGCGTATGGACAGCAAGAAGTATTGGCCGGCCCTGGTAGTGTGAGTACAAACGGGGCTGGGGCGCGGGGGGGAGAGGGAGGGGGGACAAGTACCCTAAAGTCCGGGTCTCGGTCCGGGAGGATAGTGTGAGCGCGCCCTTAGATTACAACAGACAGGACTAGAGTGACTTCATTCTGTGCTCAGGACGCCATTATTCCTCTTTATCTTTAAACTGAAAATATTTGTTTGCTGCTATATTAATAATATTAATATCGAGGACAGTACCTTTTAACAGTTAGATTAAACGGAAAAACTTAACAGTTGAGAAGCTTTCATTTTTGATATTTTTATAATAATCAACTTTGTAATTTTTATCAAATTGTCGTTGTTGATTATCTGTTGATCAACTATTTCTGTATGCGCTAATTTTCACGATGACATTTCCTTGTGTTTTTACCGATCAGTATAGCACACTGCTTTTATACATTGGTTGTTTTGTATCTGTTAAATCAGGATAAAAAACTATACATATGGTTTTGCAGGTGGCTTTTTCAGCTTTGTGGTATCATCATAACATTTCTATATAACAATAATAATAATAATAATAATAATAATAATAATAATAGATTGGTTTTATATGGCGCTTTTCTCTGTACTCAAAGACACTTATACCTGCAAGTCAGAAGAAGCTTGCTGTCCTCACCTTAAAGTACTGTAAATGACCTTTCAACCTTGAGGGACTGTGGTTGAAGCAGAGATGTAGTAAGCTAACTCTGGATTTCCCCGGAGTGTTCGGAGTACAGCGATAAGTCAGACGATCCTCCCTAAGTAACCATAAGAGTCTCTGTTCTTCTTTGATGCTTTCTGGGAACTTGCCGCTGCAGACAGTTAATTTCCTTGTTCTCTATTTTGCCTCAATGTTTACATTTTTGTCTCTCAGATACATAACCCAGGAGGGGCACAAGCTAGACACTGGCGCCCCACGACCCCCCGCCACAGTCACCAATGCTGTCTCCTGGAGGTCAGAAGGCATCAAGTACAGGAAGAATGAGGTCTTCCTGGACGTCATTGAGTCAGTCAACCTCCTGGTAGGAACTCCTTGTTTTAGAAACGCTGTGTTGCTTAAGTAACAGTGCTTGTAAATGTCCTCCCTGTGTGCGTCACAACATTAGCTAGCTCTATTTTCTGTGGGCTGCTGTGAGTGCTTTTATTTAGTCACTCTTTGATGAGGTTGTCTGTGACACTTTTGATCCCTCTATTTCGCAGGTTAGTGCCAATGGTAATGTTCTCCGTAGTGAGATCGTCGGCTCCATTAAGATGCGTGTCTTCCTGTCTGGAATGCCTGAGTTGCGGCTAGGTCTTAACGACAAGGTTCTGTTTGAAAACACTGGAAGTGAGTTCCGTCTTATAACAGACCTCGGTCTTATTGTGTTAGCACATGATTTGAGCTGGGTTAGGAGCCGCCTGACGGACGATTTGATGATAAGTTACCCTTTCAAAGTATAAGAGTGACCATCAGATGATTCTTCCTGGCACTCATTGTCATACATCATATGTTACCTCATACAAGTTATATGCAAAGACTTGGTTTCTACCAGTTCATGTAATGCAGACTCTTCTTGTATTTTTCTTCTTTTAATATTGTCTTGTTTTTTCCATGGAGGAGGAAAGAGTAAATCAGTCGAGCTGGAAGATGTGAAGTTTCACCAGTGTGTCCGTCTGTCGCGCTTTGAGAACGACCGCACCATCTCCTTCATTCCTCCCGATGGAGAATTTGAGCTCATGTCCTATCGCCTCAACACTCACGTGAGTACGGCCCAGTACTGTCGATCAGACACCCTCCAGTGCCCTGTGTATTCTACCAGCACAGTCCGGGGGTTCCGTAGTGGGAAATTAATACCTGTCAAGCCTGAGATCCCACCACACTTTCCGGTCATTTTCTAAAATTGTCTCAATTTATAGTTCCTCTGGTTCTCATGGCCTTTTTTTACTGTGTATGTTCTCAGATATTGTCCTTACAATATCATCACCATATCAACCAATGCATCAACTGTAGGAAATGTAGGCATATTATTTTTGGGGGAATCCAGTAGTACAAGGACGATTTTTTGTTTTTCAGTCGTGGAACTTCTTCACTACTTTAAATGGTGTTGTGCCTAAAATTCATTACAGAAAAATCCACACCCATTAGAACCACATCTCACAGGCCCTCTGAAGGTCATATTCCAGTAACTCTTCCATAATATAAATATAGCCAAACAGAAACTACTACAGGACATTGAAGGATGATATTTGGAGTAAGCCAAAGCTTAGCAGAGCTATGTTCAAATCAAAAAGGATTCTTTCACAGTACACAATATAAAATGTTATTTGCATAGAGGGCAGAGGTCCCTGTGTGCTCAGTTAAGAAGTGATACCCTGCTGCTTTGCACTTTTGGTAGGCAGATGCAAAAGCACTCCTGAAGATCAGCGTTTGGTTGTCTGAAGGAAACATGTTGAGTTGGAGTTGAAACCAACCTTTGAATTTGTGCCGCTGTATGCTGTGTACGTTGTGTATGCTGTGTACGTTGTGTATGCTGTGTACGTTGTGTACGGGCTTGGCGCCATTTGGTGCAGGACAGACACTCAAACATAATCAATCAAATCCATAAAGTAATCCACAGGAATAAAGATACCTAATAGAAGTAAGAGAAATTATTACTTTATGGATTTGATTCTCTGGATTTGATGAGACAAGCGTTTGAAATGATTCATGTAAAAATCGTGTCTATTTGGAAGGCTTGCCCCAACATACAGTACCATCAACACGCTTTCCCATTCAAGTGAATTGACTGGTACTTTATGTTGTTTAGTGTTTTGCTCTTTTCCTTGAACGAGAAAGTAGAAGAGGCACGCACATTCAAAAAGATAAGTACTGGGTGCCGGACAAAAAAGCAGTACGAGAACAAACAATGAGTCGGCACACCAGAATCCGCTCCAAATAGCGTTTTTAATGCACTGTGTAACGTTTCGGGCCCCAGCCCTTCATCAGACAAGGTCATTCTGGTGTGCGCACTCACAGCTTGTTCTTGTTTCCTTGAACCTCATCAACGTCACTGGCGAGTGCAGAACTAGCATCAGCCATAGTCACAATGGCACATTTCTAGGATATACACCAGCTTGAAAACGAGCACAATTCCCCTTTTAACTGCTGCATCAGTTCAACAGTTTTTTTAAATAAACTGCTGGTCAATCATAAACTTACACTACATTACTTTTTTTATTTTTTATTTGGTACTCCTGACAGCAAGTCTCCTCCTGAATTCTGGTTAATATCTACAAAACTGTAAAACCCCTGTTGAAGGCTTAAGATGTTTAGAGCATTTCTTTGGAGGCACAGTGAGTAAGCTAGATAAATATTTATATATAAAAGTCCTAACCTGTAAAAAACTAAAGCCATATGATCTCCGCCAAACCGGCCTCCGCTCAAATGAGGCTAAACTGCTTCATCATCAGCAAGGCTGAGAACATTTCAAATACCAAAAGCATAGTCATGGAAGGAAGTGGAAAATCATATGTAATGAGAAAAAGGGTGAGGGGGTTAGGTTTAGGTTAAGAAAGTTTAAACTGGCATCAAATTCTCAATAAACGTTGCACAATAGGGTTACCAGTAAGCTTGTAGGAAGGGAAGTAGTACAGTGGAGCAGAGGTCTCTCCAGTTGTAGCTACTAGCAACATGAAAAACTTCTTCACTTGTGTATTGTTCATACCTCATATTATTGCATATTATTCATACCTCCTTTCCCTCCTGGGCGAGTGGTGCCAAGAAAGGTTCTTCATTAAAAGCAAACTGTAAAACGTCCCGCTTAGTATAAACATTAGTCACAATAATAAAAATTAAAAAAACCCACATATTTAAGGGATCAAGATTGTTGTCAGTGCCATCCTTATTTTATGATCGGCTGAGATATCATAAACAGATTTTCTGAAAATCCCTAACATCAATATCAGTGTCGGCCTGAAAAATCCAGTATCAGCCGGACAGAAGTTTTGCGCAATCTGTGTATTTCCCTCAGTTTCCTCACTGAGAGCACACAACACTGATTGCCCACAATGCACATTTGAGTTTATTTGTTGTTTTATTTTGGCAATAGATTTATGTATGACAGCAAACATATGTCCTATTCTTAAACATTCTGCAGTAGGTTGGTTCATGTGGTAGTTTTATTGACTATCCACCAGGTGGTGACTGTGTCATGTGTTATTTAAACTGACATGTATGTTAAGTGCAACAGAGCCTGTTAAAAATGAATTTGACTGTGGGTAAAATGTTAGTTTTAACATTTATTGATCCCAAGAGGGTTAATTGCGCTATCACAGATACGAATAAAGATGTGTGTTTTTATATCTCAGGTGAAGCCCCTGATCTGGATCGAATCTGTCATTGAGAAACACTCCCACAGTCGGATCGAGTACATGATCAAGGTAGGTCACTTTTGGGTTCATGTCATTCATAGCAGCATCCTTGTTGTGAAACCTGGGTCCTATTCATTAAAGAAACATGAAGTGACTGGCCCCAGGTATTTACAGCCATCACGGCTTATTGCTTGTGTTGTGTGTCTTGTTTTCATACATGACAAACCCTATTTAATACTTCATTAAAACTATCATTAAGGTTTATCACCCTGTAAAGGCGGGACATTGTGTTGAAAGTGACATGCTTGTTTCTTGTCTCAGGCGAAGAGTCAGTTCAAAAGGCGTTCCACAGCCAACAACGTGGAGATCCACATTCCTGTACCAACAGATGCTGACTCACCCAAATTCAAGACCACAGTGGGCAGCGTGAAGTGGGTGCCTGAGAATAGCGAGATCGTCTGGTCGATCAAGTCCTTCCCTGTGAGCAGAAATAGTTAATGTTTACACAAACGTTTGGGTTTTTTAACACATGAGGTTTCCAGAGGTTTGGGTTTTGTATTATAGGGGTTGTGTTGTGACTTCTCACAGGGTGGAAAGGAGTATTTGATGCGCGCCCACTTCGGTCTGCCAAGTGTAGAGGCTGAAGACAAGGAGGGGAAGCCACCAATTAGTGTCAAGTTTGAGATCCCATACTTCACCACCTCAGGCATCCAGGTACATCCTGTGCACACACCGACAGAAATGACCTCTGTCAAACAGTACTTGCAAATAATTCCACAAGTAATTTGTTTAACCTACATGCATCAGAACACGGGTAGAGGCAAAACAAGCTGAAACATGATTCCTCTTAATAAGATTCAGGGAAGAACTTGAATAAAAAAACAAGGTGTTTATCACAGGAAAATGTACTAAATCTGTTTACAGTTCAAACTGTGTTCATCATCCGTATATCTGAAACCATGTGTGAGTAGGTTCTAACAAATGCTGCAGTTTTCTTTGCACCTGCTGTTTGATTATCACCCGGCGCAAATGCATGCATAGTCCACATATCTTGCGGTTGTCAGCTGTGTCCCTGTCATCAGGGATTTAGAATTTATGGCATGTAGCAGTGTCTCTCATGTGAACTCTCACTCTCCAGAGTAGGAATTTAAACAATTCATATTCGTCCTGTTCTTGGCCAGAGGGGGTAGTAAGGGAGCACTGTTAAACTGCAGGACTCATTTTTGTAGTGGAGAAAACTGTTTACCGTAGATACAAACCAGAGAACAGCTGCTCATCAACTCGGACTTGGCCCTCTGCCTTCATGTTAATCATGGTGATAGAAAATGTCAGTCTTGGTTACAGGTGAGCAGATTCATTGGTATTTGATTGTGATTTCACATAAAACTGGGAAAGAAGTTCATGTTTTTCCTTCATGTTCGAATGAAAAACTCTTGCTGACCACAGACGGACACAGATGTGCTGCACCTACTGTATAATCACAGTTGTCCTGTGATTATATGTGCAGCACCTCAGTAACACACAATTGAGTTTTCCCATGTCTTGATGTGCGGAAACAACGGCAACTTGACAAACTCAATTTTAAAATATCATATATACATAGGAAAAAAAGACTGAGTTTTTCAGGTTTTTCACAGTTCACTTACATAATTCCCCTTCAGTGTCATAGAGCTTCATTATTAAAGAAAGAACTCTTGAATTGAAATATTCTCAAGGGATGTTTGAACCAGAAGTTGTAAAAAAAATAACAAACTGGTTTTCTAGGAACATAGGACAACTAATGAATGCCACTGCCAGTTTTTTTAAATTCATTTTTTAAAAGTAATAACATCAAAAATAAGTATTTGTGATTAATTCTTTGTAGTAAGTTTTGTTGTTTGAGCATCAGCAAATTCTTATAACAGTGTAAGCATTAAAATTATATATAATCACCATATTTTTTAACATTAATCTCTTTGAACAACTTCAGCTGATTGAGGCCTGAATCTCTCCTTCTAACACTTTTATTTACTTCTTCACTTTTAACTTCTTTCTTTCTGTCCCCTCATTAAAAGAGCTAAGAGGTCATATTTTCCAGCATCTCCACATTTCCTATGATAGTCAATACAATCTGATTAAGTTGTATGGACATTATGCAGCCCACTCAGAAAGGGTGGTATTGGCTTTGCAAGAATGTTTGCCTTTTTCCAAGGTAATTTGGCAGCTGAAAGAAATAATCTCCATTTCCTTCCTTCCTTTCAAATCTTTGCCAATCCATAAATGAACAGATGCTCGAACACAAGTAAGTGCATTAGATAGTGCAGCGATAAAGGCAGGTGTCGAGTTGCTTCGCATGTCATCAACAAAGAGCCTCATCCTATGTTTTGTTAAAGGTCCTTTTTAAAAATTTAGATTCAAAATGGCTTAAACTCTTACTGTTATCTCTAAAACTGAGTGTCCGAGGTATTTTCAACTCTTTTATGGTGTGTTTTTGTTAAGTTCCTTTGAACACTAGCAACAGACCACACATTTCTTTAATAACAAGCTTCGACCAAATGGTTGAGACGTGTATTAACGGTAAAAATGCATTTACAAAAAAAGCGCACTTTCAACAATCCAGATCTTTTTTATGGACCATAGCAAGGTATGAAACATCTTGCATGCAACATTAACATTAAACATTTTCAAAGATAAATAAATAAAATGGAAACTTACGTACACTCCCCTACAAAGGCGAAGTGCAGTAACTACGAACTCACTAATAACGAATTTCTGCACAATTTTGGGCCTAAAAGTGTGGAGGTTAAGATTGATTTGGATAAAATTAAATGACAAACTAGTAAACGATAATCAATACCAATGTGCCAAATATGAACAATAATGATACAATAAAAAAACACCTTGAAGCCATTTTTTTTTGCTATTTTGCTATTTTTTTTTCATAGTTACTGCACTAAGGCTGTGTAGGGCAGTACAGGTAATATACAAATAATAAAAACAATCAACTTCAAAAAACTATAAAAAAAAAAATGTAATACACAGTGCAATCTAGACTTTTGGCTGTTTGGTGGATGGATCCCTTTTTGTGGTTTTCTTAGAAACCATTGCTGGCCCGTATTCAAACACAAGAAAATGGAGTATTTCCTGTACACTTCGATGTGGACACACCCTTTGGGCAGAAGTGTTGCTGCCTTAAGTGATCAGAGAGAGATATGGTCAATGTCTTTAAAAGAAACCTAAAGAAATGCCTGAAAAACCGCACTGCTATAATCATTTCAAACACATACAATCGAATAATATTAAATCTACCATACGGACAACAGTTTATGAAGAAGAGAAGTTTGTATTCCAAGGCTACAATTCTTACTAATAATGATAATAATCAATGAACATCTCAACTTATTGATTGAGCACGTTTTTTGGAATATAGCATAAAAATCTTTGGCCCGCTGAGGTATTTATATACGTCATTCTGTTCCTCAGGCCGTCTGGAGCTAAAAACTAATCTGATGAAACAGGCTAAGGCTATATCCCCACTACTGCGTTTTAATTTTAAAGCAGCTTTTTAAAGCGAAAACCTCACAAGCGCTGTGGCGCCCTTTCTGAACTAATCTCTGTCCATACAATTACACCTGTAAATGCATAAGACGTGGAATTTAACAGCTGCTAGCATAGACAGCAGTGTCAGAAACCGTTGTTATTTTTTATCCACGTCGAATTAACCACCGGTAGTCAAGGCTGAATCAGGAGGCGAAATTGAGTGTCTGCATTATTGTTTGAAAAAGTCCAGACTAAACATAATCTCTGAGTTTTTAAAATGAGGTCAGCTGCGTTTTGAAAAGTCTTAAGTTTTAACTAAAGTTTTAGGGTCTTGGAAATGCCAGGGTAGTGTGTACGCCAGACTTAAAGGTAGCAAAAGCTATGCGAAAGCGTAGCAGCATGACTGTGGCCTAAATGTCAAGAATGATTTGTTAAAGTAAAATTCTTAACTGCCTGGAAGGAAGCCACCTATAAAAGGTCCAGTTCTGAAACCTGCAGTGCACCCTGGGGATTTATCTTTTTTGGTCTTGAGTGAGGGCTAGAGATTTTCCAGAGTTTTTAAGGTAATTTATTCAGAAATATATGACATCTCAACTACAGTTAAGGCAACTATGTACAGTAAGGGTTAAGCCCTCAGCTTGATTTGTAGTTTTGATAAAATAACTAGTTTGAGAAGTTAATATTAGATATTGGAAATCATTTTCTCCACTGACATTTAGGATCTACAAGTATCAACCTAACATTAGGATTGGTGCTTTAGTTGTAGCAGTTGAGGGCCTCCACAGTACATCTGTCTGTCAAGTCAAAAAGCTTAAAAACCCTTTTCTCAGTGTTTGCAATCACACTGTGGTGCAGCCGCCATCTCAGAGGCAACCCATTAAGAGCCATATTCCCATCGAACTCCTATGTCAGGCCAGTAACCTTTCCCTTATTACAGGGCAACAGCAGACTCTAATGCAGCCAGTAACACCAGTCTCTACGTGTGAGAAGAGCCTGTGAAGCTTAATTAGACACATGTAAATATCAGAGCATGAGAAAGTTCCTCTTAACCCTACCACTAAGTGTAGGGGAGAGCACATGTGAAGTGTGTATGATGCACGCAAATGCACCTTATAAATTTAACTAGAAATGGAGTAAACCCCACACTTTGGCCAGAGCGTCAATAACAGCAGAAGTGTCGTTACTTTTTGAAATTTCAGTCTTTAGGTGATGCTGAGGGAACCCAAACGAGTTGGCAGATGCTTTTTGGGTCAGAGCTTCTACCAAAAGCCTGATGATAAATCCAGACCACACATGTAGTCTGTACTTACCAAACGAGATACAACAAACATCCTCCTTTCCCCCTCTCATCTTATAAGCCATAATGATATTTTGCGGAGGATGGCTTTTGATGCCGTTTTGCTGACTACGTACCCACGGTCAGGCCGGCTGCACGTTTGGCTGCCGGGTTCAGGGAGAAGTGCTGTGCCGGCAGACTCGGTGATCCTGCGTCTATGTGTTTGTCGTCATGTGTCTGGTGGCCACGGCGCTCTCTCTCTGACCTCACTATATAGTGGAAGGTAATAACAAGGCGGCCACTACCGAAGCCTTACCAGAATCCCGCCGCCACTCGACCCACAAATTCCTGCCCTGTCTGTCCGGCTTCTGGCTGGGAACAAGCGTGATGGAGACATGGCACAGCAACAGCTCCCAGAGAGGGGTCGTGTCAGCCTTTAAAATGGCCGCTCTCTCCTTGCTGCTAATTGTAAGATACCGAACTGTTTTTTTTTTTGGTTTGTTTTTTGTTTTTGCAGAAATATTTGTGTGAAAATTCTGCAGAAGCACACTGAAGCATGAGAGATATTCTGTTAGTCTGTATGTTTTAGCACACATCGACAGATTGCTACCGCAAGATTAAATGATACACCACAGAGAACTGAGTTCTCACAGTTTTTTTCCCCCCATCTGACCGGGAAACATAATGTGCAATCATGTTCAGCGATGGACAGGATGGCAGAATATTTTTGTGCCTTCTCGAAATCGAGCTCTGTGGTAACACTGCTCTGGTGAAATATCGGTTAATGGCTTGTGAAAGTTGTATCTTGATTATGCTGATGTGCATGTTTTTTTTTTTCTCCCACCCCCGTGAAAAATACAGTTATGTAAATTCACGTTGTGTGTGCCTTGAAAGCTGGTCTGTATCTGCTTCCCTCTTCTCAGTGTGACTCATACTACTGCTTCCTCATCAACAACACTACGTTTACTACAACTAGCTGCTCGCTACAAGCTTAAAGGGGTACTCCACTGATGAATCTGTCTTTCGTGTTTTGAATACTTTCTGTATGTGTGAAAGGTGTGAACGTTTGTACCCTGCTCCTTTGCAAAAGATGTCGGCTCAACAGATTACAACAGTGACTGAAAAGTCAAATTACTGAAAATATTCATAGAAACTTCTCAAACTACTCCTGCTAAGAATTAGTTTGCAGTATCGAAGTGGGACATGCTATTGAGTGTTTGTTGGGAAGTCCTGGGTTCAAACTCGTTGACTCAGGCTTTTCATGGACACTATTTGCGCTTTCTCCTTGTGTCTTCGTGGGTGTCTTTCGGGCGCTCCAGTCCAAAGACATACACCAGGTGAACTGTCGGCTCTTAATATCTTATAGCTGGGAATGTATTTTCGTTGCACCTAAAAACTGTTTATATCGAAAAATTTATAGTTTGGTAGATAAAAGACACTCTGTTGTCTCTGTTCATACCAGACATTCAGCTTTGTTTTCCATCATCAGGTACGTTACCTGAAGATCATTGAGAAGAGTGGATATCAGGCCCTGCCGTGGGTTCGCTACATCACCCAAAATGGAGGTAGGTTATAAATTCAGTAATACTTGTGCAGAGTGCCCATATGTGCAGTTCTTCTTAGGCAACAGTTGGGCAATACAGTGCAATGTTGTGAGAACCAGCCTTGAGCTGATGCAGTTCTATGAAAAGGGGATACACTGTAGAAAATGAGGCAATGTGGCAACGTCCTGCGAAATGTGAGAAAGTGAACTTTTTTTTGTTGTTGTTCGAGCTTCCCTGATCTATGTACCCGGATTACCAAGGTTGCACATGTTGGTCTTTTTGCTAATGTTGCCACTAATTGCCAAACATCCTCATCTCATTTCCTTTGTATTCCATTCATTCTGGGTGTAAAGCATCAGCTGCCTCCACTTGATTTATTTTCGATTCTTTCTTTTCTTTTGTCCATTTGATTAAGTCTTGTCCATTTCCTCCTCAGATTACCAGCTCCGGACCCAGTAGGCAGCGCCTCAGCCGGCAGTAGGCAGGTGGAGATCGGAGGGGGCGGAGTGGAGCCGCTAATGCTCTATCAATGGCAGGTGTCAGTCACGAGACCGGAGGACTGTCTTTTTGTTTAGTTTTTGTATTTGTAGAAGTTCTATTGATTTCTGATCAATGCAAATATTAGACGGAGCCTTCAGTTAGGCAAGGTTTAACTAAAAAAATAAATAATTGATTGACTACTGTGTGGCTCCTAATGTGAGCGAGGCCAATGTATGAGTAATGTTTACATCCAACATATAGTGCAGAGATGTTCACAATCTATCACGATGGGTCAAATGGCTTAAAAGAGTATGTTACAATTCTCATTTAAAGTTACTGTAATCACCTCCGCGCCGGTAAATATCACTCTCCGGTCAGTCCAAGTAGGATCTTTTTTTTATATGACGCTGCTTTGTTCTGCCACAATTCCTGTTTGTTGATTATCTGTATATATTTGTAACATGTTAATGAACTTCAAGTCAGTGTTATATGTTCAATAATTGTACATGTAGAAGCAAAGTTATCCTTTTTTTTTTAGTATTATCACCTCCATGTGATGCCATTGATACATGCAGAGCAATGCTCTCCCGCATGGCTGTTGTGCTGTTCATCAGTTTGACTCCTCTGACATTCAGCTTGGCAGAAAACATGAAGTTTAAGTCGCACTGTAAACAGAATACCAGTGGAAAATCCCTATTTTCCACCCCCGACACCTGTTACCCCTTTTCCCTGTCTGTAACCACATACAGTTTAAATCATTAAATGTCTATTTAGAGAAAACTGTTCCATCGTCTCCCTGCGTCATTTTGTTTGTGATGTCACTGCAGTCATCGCAGTGAGCTGTTACAGTGTCATCTGCAGGCACCTGTCCCACAAACCAATGAGGAATGCTGAACGAAGGGGAAAAACTCTGCAGAGAGACAGAGGAGGGGGTTTCCTGTATCAGGCTTGTGGCTGTAGCAAACCCTGGATGGTTCTTTCCACCCCGTCCTGGAGGTCGGTTCAAACAGTGCAACTCTTAATACCCAGGGCCCGTGATATCATAGGCAATTGAGTGCCAGCACTCCGTAAACACGCAGGAGAGCAGGGAAGGATGTGACTCAAGCTGTGGTCAACGGTCGCAGACATGCTAGAAAGAAACGTAGGATGGACCAGCACAGACTAGCTATTGTTCATGCCAAGCCAGACTGCAGTGGTCCTGCATGAGGTCATTCCTTAAGTTTGTCTTATAAGGGGACTGTGATACTCTCAGTTCATGTGAGTCACTGAAAGCAGGTGGTGAAGCGTTTGTGCCACCGTGACCTGAAATGTCAGATTTTTGTTATTATTGTCACATGATGGACTTGATTCTATCGCTGGTGTTGTGGTGAGATAACATCTTTAAATTCTTCTCGCAAGCACCTGTTTTTGTTGAGACATCGACACAGCAAGTTCCCCTACACCGGAGCACAAAATATGAGTCACTTTCTGAAGAGAGATGGTGTTATTCAGCTTTCACTGCCAAAGATAGTCATCTAGACCCAGAAGTGTTAACCTGCCTGTAACCGAAACATGCAAGCTGCGCAAGTTATGTTCTGATCTTCAGCTGTATCTTTTTCCCCCCTCCAGTAGAACATGAACATCCTGAGAAAACATCTCAAATATTACAATATGACTTCAAGCAGTATTTTTCCTGGCATAATTGAGGCAGTGTGAGAAAATTCTGCAGCATTTGGAGCAAAGTAAAGTGAGTTTATTGAACTTTTTGCCGATTTTCAGATCAAATCTCTGAGCGAGTGCAGTTTAGCATCCAGATATTTGTCCCTATCTACCAGTGATCTGAAAAACAGGTATGAGACTGGTAATAACTCCTACTCAGAGCAGATTAAAGGTTATCTCATCTTCATCAACCTCTTCAACAGTCAGGTTACAAACACGTTTTACAGGATTTTCGGTTCATACAGACACTTTGTTGCACAATTGTTGCTAACATGATAATCTCAGATTCTCTGAGTCATAAAATCCCCACAGCACAGCCGTTGGTGCAACAGACTTACTGGTCGACGTGTGCTCTCCCTCACTGGGGAACCGTTTCTGTGATACTTGGCAGAGCATGTGAATATAGTGTTTGGCGTATGATGAGAAGGTTGCATTCATGAAGCAAATTCAACCTCTGGGGAGTCAGAGGGGAGTCCTGACTTGTGCCTCATGTTGCGAGATTGCTTACAGAAGGCATGATTACAGCAAACATGAGTATCCTCTCTCATGTTCACAAATATTGAACATAAACATATACTGTCTTATCTAAGGTCGACCACAGGGTTACCATAACATGTTTCTCAAAGGTACAGGTTCCTCATTTCTGTAAAAAAAAAAAAAAAAGTGTCAAATTTAAAGAATTATGTAAAAGCGAATCATAAAGCAGAAGTAGTAGTAAGTTTTACCTGCAACATGTGCTTAAAGTATAAAGTGAAAGCACATTATGTAGCAGAACGGCTTCTGTCAGTCTTACATTATATATTGAATTGTTGAATCGTTAGTACTGATGCCCTCAAGTGAAAGCAGTTTTTTTTTTGTCAGCTGGTCCAGGTGGAGCTAATTTGAACTGCTTTAGTGGTTTAACCGCACTCATCACTCACCTTTAACCGCTTATCCGGGATCGGGTCACGGTAGTATGTAATTAATAAACTCACCACGTGCTTTGTATCTAAAATTGTAATCTGCTTAAAAGCTGGTCACTATAGCAGTCAAATAAATAAATTAATACTACTTTTTAAGTTAAAAGAGTTAGAAGAAAAGTACTTTAGCAGAAAATGGAAATACCTCATTAAAGTTTAACTACCTCAAAATCTGACTTGGATTTACAGTATTTAAGTATGCACACAGTTTCATTCCTCCACTGTTAAAACCATTGTATGTATATTTTTTAATTTGATTAAATGCTCAAGTAATGTTATTTTAAACCAAAAATAATACTCCAAAATCCGGAAATATGTGCAAGGAATAAATAGATATGATTTCTTTGGTATAGATCATAACAATGAATGTTTCAACATTTTCAAATGTACATATACCTTATTTTTTAGTTTATCTAGATGCAATTCTTTTACCAATATTTAAAAAGACATTTTTTAAGCCTAAAATCACTTTATCTCTTTAATTCATAATTTGGATAATGGTATAAATTATTAGTATTACTTAAAGTATCAGGGCAACTTCAAGGAAATGAATGTAACCCAGATTTGGTTTTGCATTAACTGCGTGGTTTAATAAGTGCATACTTTGAGCTTTAACCTGGTACTGAACAAAATAAATGAACCTTCACATGCCCACAGCATAACTAGGCCAACAGGTGCATGAAATAAAAGCCTTACCTTTCACCTCAGTTATTTGGTTGCCATGCCAACGTTACACCTTTGTTACTCATTTCCAGCAGATGCCCCGCTGTAGTGATTGTCAACGGAAAATAACTATGGTTACTCAACAGTGTGATGAAGCAACAGATAGAGGTCTGACAGCGTGGCAGTGTCGACTTCAAACACAGGTGTGCCGCAAGGAACCCCCTGTTTATCCACACGGAACCCCGGCGCCTAGCAACCGAGGGAAATCCTTGCGTGTCACATCAGGACTCTGATCCCTGCGTGACGTCAACATGACAGGTCATTCCCCTTCTAGACACGCAAAGTGTCCCTTTAATAGCCTGTGTGGTGTCTCTCACCCTCAGTTGTGAAATACAAATAGTTGATGAGTCACAGTATCTGGAGAAAAGGTATTTTACTATAGGTGAACCCGAGGAATGTTAGGGACTTCCTTCCACACAACCTGAAGTAGTCGTTATGGTTGAAAAACACCAGGAGCTCAGTGTGTGGTCCGTGCTGGTTTTACAGCAGGGTATTCCTCAAGTGTAGGGAAAAATTCCAGCCTCCTGTGTAGACCGTTGGAACAATATTGGTTTAAAGAGCATATAGCTGAGTGTTCAACCTAGCCGGCCTTGAGACTCTGTTGTAATCTCCCTGTCTTCGGCCCAAACGTCGCTGACAGATAGTGTGCTGAAAAAGGCCACTGGAGTACGTGACAGCAGGTCATACAGCCTCAGCAGAGCCTTCACATTGGGGTCAGTAACTTGAATTGTCACAGGGTCAAAAGTGCACATCAGGGTAAACATTTGACACCGTCGCTATATTTACTTCCCATTAAGAGATTTCATGTAACAAGTGTTTTGTTATGTCTTTGCCTTGGAAACTGACTCATCAGCAGTGGAGTCCAAAGTCTGAAACATCAGCAAGTACAGTAAAGCACGTACAACCTTATTATCAACCTCATTTCATAACACACAGACCATATTATTATGGACTGCCAGAGCAGTGGATCCTAAGCTGTGGGTTGGACCCCCCAAGTGGTCCCAAGATGAATTAGAGGGGTCAGCATATATGATTAAAGGAATAGTTCGACATTTTGGGAAAATTGCTTATACCCCTTCTTAAAGAGTAACATTAGAAGATCGTGATCAATCTTGTGGATTTGAAACCAGTTAGCGTAGCTTAGCATAAAAACTGTGAACTGTGAGAATATGGTAGTCTGGCTATATCTAAAGGTAAAAAAAAATCTGCCTAAAGCTCACTAACTAACATGTAGTATGTTGTAGATTTCAATTTTTTGAAAAAACTGAAATGCAATAATAATTTAACGCTTTGGTTGATTATATCCCCAACTATTTCTTGGCTCAATCCATGGCAATTGCATGTTGTATTTTTCAAAATTAAACCTTTTTTCAGCACTATCCCAGGCGTTTTCTAAATGAAAAATTATCCATATGATGAACAGGGCAAGTTCTGAGTTTTTAGCATAGAGTTACCAGATACATAAAGTGGGGCATCAATGCTAATAGCATGAGAACACCTAGCGCCTTCAAGTGGCTTACATACTATCTTAAAAATAAAACATCAAAGAGGTAATTTAGGTAACAGGACTGAATAATAACCAAAAATACAGAATATCGAGTGAGAGAAGTTAGTTTTGGTCTGTCAGGCTAACAGGACTGAGAGAAAACATGGGGACCGACTAACATGTGTATTTTCACCTATATATTATGAACTTTGGAGGAGAATAATTTATTTAATGTATTAACTTTAAATAGAGAGATTTTTGAAGGATCTAATCATTACATTTCATGGTAAAATGTAGCGTTAGAATGGGGAGGAGCTAAAATCCTATTTGTTGAGTGTTCTTTTTTAATGCTTTTATTGTGGTTTAACATGATATATCTTCAAATTGTAATAAGGACAAAGTGCAGGACACTTTCCTTGCTAATATATGATATTAAACAAACACTTTTCATGCAAATTTGTGCATGTAAAGTCCTGGGGATGGAAGAGGCTCAGATTCTGTGGGATTGATTAATGATTAATCATTCCATTTCTACATTATTTTAAGGGGTCACGGACCAAAATGGTTGGGGACCCCTGTACTATAGGGTCAGTTGTCACACATACATAATTATTATTTAGTACTTGGTAGGAAAGCTTTTTTTTCTATCAAGCACAGCTCTAACTACTTTATGAATCACTCACAGATATGTTTAGAAACAGACTTCGACCTCAGACGTTACTAATATACACTACGTATTACAGACTTGCTTCACTGACAATAAGTGGAAGTCTTCTTTTTTAACTTTCTGTTTCTTATATTCCTGGAAAACTACCCTGGATACTGTGATGGCATCCAAAACAACAAGGCCCTCTCCGCTCACTGTCGGTGGAGTTCGGTGTTTGTTTTGTCAGTTAGTAAATGTGTCCTCCTTTTAACACTTATACAAACTCAATGTCAATTCAAGAGGCATATAGTACCTCTCTAAATATGCCCCCGGTCATTCTTTATCTCTCTATATTTACGTGTTTGTCTTTCCTCTGTGCTGTGGAGTTACAGTGCCACGACATGCCCTGCACTGCTGAAGGATTATGTGAAAATGACATATCTATAATGACTGTTCTGTACAACCTGAAGCCAACTCTGAAGGGGGGCCATTTGAATCAGGCCTTCCCCTTACATCTGTCTGTGGCACTGGTCTTGAAAAGTCAACAAACCCTCACAATCATTTATGGATGTGTTCGGCTGAGAAGGAAGTTGTCTTGTAGAAAAGACGTCTTTCTTTATCAAATACGTATAAAAGAAGAAGCACATTGTGTTCACATAGTAGAGAGTATAATGTATGTTTTATTACAAAGGAGGAAGTCTTTTACTCTTCTCTGTCACTGAACAAAACTGTCAAAATAAATGCTGCTTGAGGCAGAATGCGGATTGAGAAGTCTTTTCTTGTAGCACAATAGAGGGTAAAATCCTTGTCTGTCCTCTTTGAGAAAGCACAGGACACCTGGCTGTTAGATGTCAGTTCAAAGGCCTGTAGGAGCTTTCAGTAAGCTTCTGTTCTACTTTTATAGTTGTTTAAAGAAAGACAAGTGCACAGCAAGCACAAAGACACCTTGCACTCTGGATAATGACAATTTCAGACCTTCAACAGCACCACAGAGGACTAACCTCTACTCCTCGTCCTTCAAATTGCTTTTTTAACCAGCTACAAATATACATCTGGATATTATCTGGACAGTAACAGCTGTAATAGACATTGACACACTCATCAGAAACCCCCTAATTCACTCTGATTGTCCACCAGAGCTCCTTTTGGTTTTGCTCTCTGCTACTGAAAATATTTGTGTTTTCACGTCTCTCGCTCGTCTGGACATTTGATAGGCCTTGGACGGTGTCTGACATACTTTCTGCTGTCTTCTTGCCGGCCTGTTGCACCAAATGATATTTTAGCACAAGTGCATGGCAACAGCAAAACAAAGAGGCACAAGATGAATTCTTCGGCCGACCACTTTTTGAATTACTGATCATGTAAAAACCCGCTGCGGCTCCCAGATTGCAAACATCAGTCCTTGGAGCCTGCATGCAAACCAGCCCTCTAAATAGGCTTGTCTATTTCTGTTGGGCTGCGGGGGGAAACATGTGTTTGACATCAGTGTCACTCGCTAGACGTTTTGCAGTGGGGCTTCATTGTCCCCTTGCAGCAACTCTACTTAAATTAACGGGTGACAATGGCTGATTTCAAAGAGTAATTACAGTCCAATCAATGAGCTCATGTTTAAGGACAGCCCTGCTTACTGAGGTTAAATGGTTTTTCGGATCCAACATCGTGTCTCATTTTGAATCTGCTGTTTATACTACCTCTTTGAAAAAGGCTCTGGATACAGCAGCAAAGTAAACACACGCACAAAGTACAGCATGTCCTGCGCCACAACAGTCTCTCCAAGACTATCAAACCATGTACAACATGTGCAACATCAAAGGGAAAAGTCATAAGCAACTTTAAATTATTGAATTTCTTAAAAACCTGATGTGCAGTGACAGTCTAGGCAGGCGAAAGTGAATGAGCACCTCTATCCTGCCATAACAACTACTGTCGAGGAGCTCATAATCAAAACACTCATCGGGCAAATTGCTCCAGCTGTGCTACTGACGGTCCAGTGGAAAAAAATGCTTAGCAGCTCCCAGGTGTGGATATGTAACAGCTAAAATGTGTGTTTCAGCTAATAAACAAAATGAGGTCACTCAAAACTTTGTCTTATGAAATGTTTTGAAATGAGAATGACATTAAAATTCAGTCCTTGTAGGAAAGGTCTGAGATATACTTTTCCTGACATAAAAGGATAACATGAAGGAGACATAAAAAGACAGACATAAAAACAGTGGAGTTCAGGAGGATTTACCTTCAAATCTGTCAGATTGTGAGTGTTACTGCAAGCAAAGTTTTCATTTTCAGTTTGTCGGATGTAATTCTAACCCTAAAGTTCATTCTAACCAAACCACATTATCATTTTTCATAGTTTTAGCTACCTATATATAAACCCTAACATCCACTGTTATTTGAACTTGTTGTACTTGTACTCGACTTTAAAAAGAAACCTTTTCACACGACATGCACATGGACATTAGTGGCGCTGCCCGTCACATGATCCTTTTGCGGTCAAGGAAGCAGAATCTTCATGTTATTCACGTCCACAACACAAAGTATGCTTTTTGGAGTTTCATACAATTTTGTGACTCCGAGCTGAATGTCAATGTGAAGTATAGGACACAGCTGAAAAAGAGCAGCCTGTATCGCAAAATCTCAGGATGAAAAGTTCAAATAAAACACTCTCCTGCTGTAAAGTCAGGTGATGCTTTTGACCAGTATCCTCATGAACCCAACCAGTAACTGTTTCCCAGTCCCAGAGTGTATTTACCCAATCAGCTCATGGAGAAGAGAAGGAATGAGAGGCCTGTGTGACACCAGCTCTCTCCCTCTATAATTTCCGTCCCCATTTTCCACCAAGACCACTCAATCTTACAGCCATATGGCGGTTTGCTGCCATAACCATTCACAGCTGAGTAAAAATAAACCTTTGGGATGCATCCTTGGGACAGGGGTTTTGAAGACGTATTCAGTACGACTTGTGCTTGACTTTGTGCTGGTTACGATAACCTACTGTGATTCATCCTATCTGCAGATGATTCCCCTCATATAATTTGCGAGGGGAGTATGGTCAGGGCATACAATATCATTCAGTTAAAATTCAAGGGTGAGGCAAAAATAGAAATTCAACCACATGAAGAAGTTGAGACCAGAAATAGCTTGTTTGATGGGTATATATTTCAGTGGTGCAATGATGGGGTCTCTCTCCAGAGAGCTTTAAAAGCTCCCCCCTTATTTATGATTTGGGGTAGGATGGTTGCACACATGGTTAGCTTACTGTGTGCTTCTGCATAAGACACAGAGAGTTTAAGAATTCAAACATCCTGACGCATTTAGATAAAAAAGTCTTTAAATGTACACACACTCCCAAAATAAACTCACGTGTTGGGAACGCCACTTAATCCACAACTAAAGTAATTAGATTAGCCGATGCTCTTTCTTCAGTCGTTCAGCAAACACAGCATGTCTTCATATCACAGTCTGATGTAGTAACTACGGCATATTAGGAGGTGCGGCTGCTGCCCACAGCCTCCCACCTTGATTAACCTGTAAATGTGGTGCAGACATGGAGACACGATCTTCGCCTACATCAGGGCAATTACAGAGATTACTGTCTCTATAATTATTGACACTGATTTATAGCCTGTACTGTAACAGACGGTATTTCACAACGGAAAAAAGGGCTGTTGGGACATATGTTCATTAACAGCTCAAATGCTTTTGTGCAGACGTAAGATTTACAGGCATAAAGTTTATTTAGTTATTAAGCTCTGTAAACTCTGACATGAAGACTTCACAGGAATAAATTTGACTTTTAAATGAACAAAATTCTCTTTTTGAAACGCCACAGTGGGTTTTCAGCAAGATCGATCAATCCCAATGTAGGTTTTTAGTCACGCTATATGCCTTAAAATGCGACAGACAGTTAGTTGCTCGGTCGGTCCACCACTTTGGTCCAGATTGAAATATTTCAATGATTGAATGGATTGCCATGAAGTTTTGTTCAAATGTTTATGGTGCCCATGATGAAAAGTGACTAATCTAACTTTTCCTCCAGCACCACAATGATACTATTTTAATGGAAACATTTTGCACAGACATTCATGTCCTTTCTCAGGTTGTGATCACTTTGGTGAGCCCTTAACTTTACAGAACCATCCGGTTAAGACATTTCATTTCGTCTCATACTTTGGTTTGTACCTGCAAAGCTAACCACATTTTCATCTGCTCTTTAGTGCGAATTAGCAAATGTTTACACACTACATTAAAATAGTTTACATGGTGATTTTTCCTGTTAAACCTGACCAAGTTAGCATTGACACTGTGAGCGTGTTAGCATGCTGGCAGTCAGTACAGCCTCACGGAGCTGCTAGTCTTGTTTCATCACAATGAGGACATCTGTAAACCATTCATTTCAAAAGCAAGAAAACCACCAAAACTGGAAGTACAGGGTTTTTTTCATTCTACTATGTACCTGAGAAACTTGAATATTTGACAGTGAAAAGATCCTCTTAAATTGACCCTTTCACCCCAGGTTAATTGACTTCTCGACTCTCAGCACTCACAAGTGTTTGAAAAAGTTCAGCTGCCATCTGTCAGCACACCAAAGCTGAGGTTGTAGTGCTGTGATCATTATCTCAACATCTACACAGAGGGGCAATTTACTAGCATGCCCACAGGAGATCATAGGCACTCAAGCGATAAATTACAAGACTCAATCAAAGACTTTTCCAAAAATGATGTGTCGCTGCTTACATTTCAGCAGCGTGGAAATTTTTTCACGGTTATTCCTGTTTTATGTGTCATTGTCAATAGGATGTGCTTCCTCATAACTTCACGTTCAAGTTCCCGACAAGAATACACCAGGGATCTTTTCACCGCATCAGCATTAACATTGTCCTAAATAAATAGACAGGAAATAATTATAAAACATTGGCAGCCAGGTGATTTGAATACTTTGCCCTGTTGTCATCATCAACGTGTCATGTTGAGTAGGGCACGTTGTTAAATCACAGCTTGAGATAGCCTGCCGACTACACAGGAAATCCTACTTCAGTTTAATAAGACCACATGAGCTCTGACTTCAAATATGTGTGTAGTCAGTGTGGAGTGAAAAGGAGTTTAAGTGTGAATATAATGAAGGACCATGTCTGTGATTTTGCACCTATTAACAACACATTACTCTTCTATTACTGGCAACCGTTTTCCAAAGAATGTAGTACGTTTTAAGATGAATATGTCTGACTTCCAGGCCCTGGTTTCTGCTTTTCACACTATCTTACTACGACAGGGTTGTCCAACCCTGCTCCTGGAGGGCTGCTGCCCTGCATGTTTTAGGTTTCATGCAGGGCGGTTGCTCTCCAGGAGCAGGGTTGGACACCGCTGTACTACGGTATTACATTTTATCTTCTTACTACTACTACAACTATTTTAGACTATTTATTTATTTCATTGTTGCAGGTAGTGGAGGGTAAACACAAGAGTATAATCACCTCTTTAGCAGTTTAAAGTATATAAAGGAGAGTATACACGCGTCCTCCTACCCATCCACCTAGTGTACACTCGTAAGCATAAGAATGTGCATGAAAAGTTTGCTGAACATAACAACAAGGGTTTCCGCAATAGTTCTTGCTCACAAAACAGTGGTGCCACGCAAAGATAATGTAACTGTAGTAATTCATTTTTTAAAAAGTATTTGGGGACATTTTTGCCTTTGTTAGAATGGCAGTGAGAGATGTGACAGGAAAAAGGGGCTGAGAGAAAGGAGATGTCAAAGGGGGGCTGCATGGGTATGCTGCTGTGAGTAGAGACCATGCTGAATTATCTTTGCTGCTGCTTTCAAGAAACAAAGAAACAGGCTCACACGGGTGTTTTAAAAATGATTTAGTGCTTTTTATATTACAGAATTGTTGTTTGGTGGCCAAGTGTCCTCAAATATCACAGCATCCTTGAATACCCTTGGAGTTGTTTGAGCAACTGCCACTTAATTTAGGTGGCTGATCCGGATCTGCCTGCAGGACATCTTTCATTAACCGAACATTGTGAAACATGTTTGAAGATTGAAGGGAATTCTTCGCCTGCCACATAATAGCTTAAATATCCCTCTCTCCCTCTCTCTCTCTTTTTCTCTCTCTTTCTCTCTCTCTCTCTCTCTCTCTCTCTCTATCTCTCTTTCTTTCCTGTCTAGCACATACACACCTGACAGGACAGATGAAGTGAGGTAAGGAGCAACAAGAGGCAACAGCATCCCTCAGGGCTGAGGCTCCTCTCCTTTGATCCTTCACAGCAGATATGATCATTGACGGTACCTCACTCTCCTTCAGAGTCATCTCCTTCAATTCAAGCTGCGCTAATCTCAGTGATCTTTATCCCCATACTTCAAAAAAAGAAAAGGACCAAAGGACCTAAAAAAAAAAACCCTGTTTGTGACCTCAAAGTTCAGCTGAATCTCCTGACTTAAATCCTAATGAGGAGTTTCACTAGCGAGGGATGGAACAAGCTCAGCTCGGCCACCTGTTTGCGTGCTGCTCCGCTCTCCAAAGGAGGCTGAGGGCGAGCCAGAGTTCCCCCATTTGTGTCAGGCTCATAGCTTTTAAACAGATGCTGGACCCGCTGTAGCCAAACCAGCCTCACTTTTAGTGTTGACCCATGTGGTAATTCTATTTAGCTTCTCACAGACCCCATTAAATTTACCCAAATGACTCGAGCCAAATATATCAAGCAATTTCAGTTTATATGGAGTCGACTTTAGTGAGTCACTTTTAGTTTTACCAGCATGCACAGGTTGGTTTGAAGGAATCCTCCAGGAGATATATTTTGAGGATGATTTAAAACTCTAGCTTTATTCCCACAGGAGTTGTGTTAAAGTGTTTGAGTGATATTGTTAGAAGCTTGTGTGGGAAAGTCTTCAAACATGTGTTCCCTCAGAATGAAAACAGCGTATGCCATCCGTTGACTCACACTGCCATGCAATATCAACATCCACTCCCTCTGTGTCTGACAGAAATTGTGTGAGTGACAGATATATTTCAGCATTTAGTGGAGTAGTAGGCGGGTTACAGAGGAAGAAATTAGTCAAATGTGTTGATTGTCCTCGTCTAATTTAGCAGTACATCCCCATAAACTCATCGGCCCACCCTCTTAATCATCTATTATCCTCCTACATAGACAACAACAACAACAAAGCTCATTTCCCTCTGCGGATGGTTAGCTGCAATGGTTTTATAATGGCTTACACGTTGAAATGTCCTTTTCTATTTTATAGGAAGAAGGAAAAATAATAACAGCAACATTCCTGAGGGGCTGTAATTTTCTTCCGGCGGGTAAAAGTTGTCCATTATGGTCAGGGTCAAGGAACACATGCAACCCCGTCATCAGGGCCGCGTGGTCGGCCACATCAGAACCGCCAGTCAAGACCAGTGGAAAGGCCCTTTCTGTTAGCACAACACACAGCCAATCACCAGGCAGAGGCCCCAGCGCCTCGGTACATTTGCCCCCCCTAACCACGCCGCGCTCTAATTTAAGCACACATATTCCATTGAAATTACAGTAGACACATACCACCCTTCCCTGCAATTTACATGATCTGCACGCTGATGGGGCGAGCTTAGACAATGCTGATGCCGTGGATTCTGAAGAAGTTTCTTTTTCTTTGTTTTGTGCAGGTCAGTGGAGCAATCCAAAGGTCAGAGACAAAGAGACAAACAACAAGACAAAAAATTTGATTCATTCAGTGATAGCATCTCTGTCACATAGAGATGGATCACTGAACAGAAAAAGCCACTCGCTGAGTTCTTTTGCACTTATCAGATGGCACATGAGTTGGCTGCCAAACAATTTTATGAACGAGTAATGAGAAGTGGGAGGTGTTTGCCCGGACTCACGCCATTTGTGCTGCAAAACCTTATTCCATCCAGATGTTTCACACAAACAAAAGTAATGAGTTTGATACTCACTGCAAAACTAAGTCAAATATCTTCATTCTGTCTGTGCCAGTTACAGTTTGAGTGTTGGAACATTTTAATCTCTCAGCGATAGTCTGTGAAGATTCATCCTAAAACAGATGTTCCCAGCGTGTTAGTTTGAACCATGTGAAACATTTGAAAGACGCCAAACACTAAATCTTTTTATTATATCAGTGTTGAAATAACACATTTCAGGCTAGCATAACAGTGAATTATACAGATATTGTGAAACTTTTTACAACAAGGTTAGAAATTATTTCAGCCTTTAAAAATGTGTACAGCATGTTGCTAACCAGAATCAAATTAAGCTTTAATACTTAAAGGTGCAATGCAGGGATTGCATTTCATCTGCAAGAATTTCTAGATTTAGACGACACTGTTCATAATTGTGCTTCTCACCAACGCCGAATGATAACAACATGAGGCTGCAGATTACCAAACACCACGCAGATAGCTGAATTATGGTGATAAGAGAGACCTGGCTGTGCAAAAACATCCCTGATTTAGCTGTGGAGCCTCTGCTGGGTGTGTAATCTCTTGGATTAGATTCTCCGGGGACCCATCCATTGCAGTCTCCAATCTTTCTTTGTTCGGGTGTAGACTGTTTTAGGGGAAAAGCTGTGATTGAAACTATTGTACTGCTAACGGTGTGGCTGCTTCTGTGAGCCGGGGTACCAGACAGGATGGGCCAGGGACTATAGCTGATTAGTAGGCTAATTTCAGCAGATACTTCCGCAACACAATACATAAATGTATTTGACATAACATCATAATTCTTACTTCTTCAAATTGTTGATAATGAGTTCATTTTTTTAATGTTTTAAACTAAATCTGACTACGTATTACACATTGCACCATTAATGAGGAAGAAATGTGCTAAATTATAGGCGCTGTACTCGAAATACAGCAAAAAAGGGCTTAGATTGCCTCCGCAAGGCTCACATCGTCTCAAGCCACCTGCGGTAACATGCATGTGCGGCCGGACCAGTGAGAGTGATGCCATTACTCCACTATATTTACATAGCAAATATATTCATTTGCTTTTATATTAATGTTCTGAGTTCTGAGCAAAGCTCCTATAAAGTAATTGTGGCCTACTCTTCCTGGAAAGGTGTTTTGACTATTCATCACCTTTAAACTCGAACAGTGTTTTTACTAATGGAGAAGTTTTCTTAACAGTGAGAGAGCACGAGAAAAATAGAAACACACACCCTGGCAACATGTCTGCAAATCTGATGGTGTTGTAGTTATCTATGGTATGAACGGTGTTCGCTTGTGTGGGATGTTGCTCAGCTGCATCAACACTACGATCCAGAGTGGAATTTAACAGGGGTTGTGGGAACGTGAGGATCCTCACTACAGAACAGACAAAAAACAAACATCTTTACACCTACACAGTCTAAAACCTTCACAGTTGTTGTTGGACCTGAAGTTATTCCGCGTAGCTCCGTCTGAGACGTTGACAGAGAACACAGGATCTCACAAGGGCTGTCTGCGTAATAGGTGCAATGAAAGGCATGACAGATGATTTGACACACACACACCTTACCTGGGAATGCCTTGAGAAACAAACACTGCTGCGTGGTGCATCTGGGGATAGACGATGGCAGTGATGAGTCATTATGGCATGCTGGGAACCTGCAGGCTGATTATTTTTGTTTTGGTGTCTTAGTATTTTGACTATCAGATCCAGACGTGATCAACGGAATTTGTATTTATTTTTAGAAGGCTTTGTATTTGTTGTTCTTATGTGTTTTATTCTGAGACGCATATTCTACCAGTGTACTGTATTGAACACTATGTTTTTACTTTGCTTTCGATGCCAACAAAGATGCCAACAGTTGAACGCAAGCAGTTGCAGTTGGCAGGTGTCCAATGCAGGGCCATATTTAACTTTTGATCACCAAGGCGACAAAGATATCTGGGATAATAAACCAGACCAGTGGGTCCCAACTTACCCCAGGCTGTTAACATTGTTAGTTAAAAGAAATAGATAAACAATTAAAAATGAATATATGAACAGTTTGTAGAAAGTTATGGATATATGGTTGAAACGTCCATTTTATAATCCGTCCATAAGAACACATTTGGAACGACAGGCGAGGGGTACGGCAGACAAAGAGCCTGGGAACCATTGACCTAGACAACACTTCATGACAGATTTTAATCCCCAGTGAACATTTTTTCCTTTGGGCTGATGTCAATGTGTCAAACAGGTTTTAAACTAATGAACATTCGTCCAACGTGAGCGCATCATACATGGATGTCACGTTTATTAAACTGTAAACATGCTTTGTTCCAGAGTGATGTGGTTCATTCATTTACCCAGGTGTGTTGAAGGTACCACAATGCTAAGCTATCGCACAGTAAGTGCTTTTGAATAGGAATTTGTTCATTGTCACATATGATGGAGAGCCGAGGGGGCCTTGGCATTTGAAAAGGCCATATTTGAGGGCCTCCTCTGTGAGTGTTTACCTTCAAGGACAAATGAAGCCATTGAGTCCCTGTGAGCTGTGAATGAGCTCCTTCTGCACACATGGGCTTTTTGAATGCACATCAAAACAACCTCAGCAAACCCAGGGACGAATTCCTCAGGCGTTTAATGTGAGGGCAAATAGGCAACCACTTCAATAAAATACCTCTCGGATGGAATTGCATAAGTCAGAAAAGCAAGCGCTGGCTAGAGCGGGGTGAAACTCAGGGAACACCGACGGTTGAAAGTTTACCTGAAGTACTATTTAAAGAAAGGGGATTTATTGTGCTGACAGGTTTACAGCGGACATACATGCAAGTGGTATGTGCAGGTACAAAAACTCGATTGAGGGAATGCTGAGGCTGTCATTTCACTAGATATTGAGATGTTGAGATGTTGATATGCGTCACCACCTCAAAGCCGTTTTCATTCATTGAATCTTTGTAAAATATATAGAGGAAGAAGAAGAAAGACGTCTGCCACATGTCTATTTTTACATGCCGTCTTTTTGAGGTTGAAAAGACAATAACAAGTTGAGCTCTGCGAAGGCCATCCTATTTTAATTATATTGTACCAAAGCTCCCCCGCCCCATCTCCCTCCCCTTTCCGCAACCCCTTCCCTTCACAAACACACACAAAACGGCATCACATTACACGCTAACATCCCTGCACCATGTAATTATACAATCGGCAGAAAACATTTATTTTTAGGGTCAGTAAATGTTTGACTTTGCTTGTGTGTACAAGGCTGAGGGAACAGTCAGGGGTATTTCACTATAAAAATTTTAACAACTCAAGCTTCATTGTCCAGTTTGGGGATTTTATGATCTTGAAGGCGTTTACTTGAGTTGAAAGCGTTTCCAGTTCCAGCATCATCCAAGAAAAGACTTGGAGCACACAGTGTTCCCACTGTAACAGGTGTAACTAGTTAAAGCTACTTTAATTACTGTACAATGGGTGGATTCTCAAGGTAACACAGCTGAAATAACGTACATTATTTAGGGATTAAATTGACATAATTAAGTTTTACTGATCTGTGGAGGATTTTTAACAATGTACTCTACAGTGAGTATCAGATTATAGCAGTAGCCTGAACAAACAAGAGCACAAAAGTCCAATTTTCCCAAAAGCAACAACAACTGAAGCAATATGGTAAAATGGTAAATGGACTTGTACTTATATACTGCCTTTCTAGTCTTCTGACTACTCAAGGCGCTTTCACAGTGTTTGTCACATTCACCCATTCACACAGACATTCACACTGATGGCAGTGGACATCTAAATACCATCTAATCTAATGTAACCATTCACACCACATTTACACACCCATGCGCAGCACGAGGAGCAATTCAGGGTTCAGTGTCTTGCCCAAGGACACTTCGACATGTGGACCGGGGGCGGTGGGGATCGAACCGCCAATCTCTCGAATGGAGGACGACCCACTCTGCCTCTGATGCCAAGGTCTCCGACTTTAATTTTTTTCATTGCATTCATGTCAGAAATGTGTTGTGATATTAGTTGCTTGCTCACTGCTCAACTGTCTTCCACAGGAAAATAGTAAAGTGTTTGATTGTGTGATGAAATAATACAGATTTCCATTTAATTTTTTTCAAATAGCATTTTCTTAAAATGAATTTATCGCCAAGGAGCTTTCGTCTTCCATTTCTACAGAGCACTGGCCAGAAAGTGAGCTTTAAAAGCCAGTGCTCTCTGTGGCTGGCAAATGAATCTGTGAGTCATTGGGATAGGTCAGAATTCTTTCAAAGCTTTAAATATAAAATTAATTATGGTCATTTTGTGCTTTTAGTAAAGCAAGTAGAATCTTAGTCATCAGATGTTTAATTTCTGTATGACTAATTGTCAAATATTTTAAACGTGAGTGTGGTGAGAACGTTAAGAATTGTTTCAGTCGTCCCTCCTATAACAGACACTGTCCGTTCTGTTCAGCGCTACAACAATGAAGGAAGGCAAGGTCATTGTTATTTTGGAAAGTGAAGACAACAGAATATGCGAACTTGTTCGCTATTCTCTGTGACACCACCCATAAGCTTCTGAAGAGCTGAAATGAAGCTCACATTGGGCGGCTCCCAGTGGCTCTGGCTGCGTCATCTTCGCAGTGCCTTACGCAGACTGCTCCCGGCTAATCCAAAAAAATAGAAAAAGGTTGAGCGCGGATGGAGCTGAGGTGGATCAAATGGAGCCTACAGTATTTTACAGCACCCATCTGTCACTCAAAGCTATCATGCCCTTAATTATGCATACATTTAACCCTTAATATAATTTAAATGGGTGAGTTATATAAATGTCACTGGGAGGGATTAGCTATAGAGACCAAAACCTTTTTTTGTACCAGGCTGTGAACATGTTTATTTCTACTGTAAGGTTGAGCATTTTAACATGGGGGTCCATGGGGATTGACTCGCTTTTGGAGCCAGCTTCAAATAGAAACTCAAGGAACTGCAGTTTTTGGCACATCCGCATTGGCTTCTCTTTTTTTTTTAGCCCTGGACCTTGCAGTTTGGTAGCAGCCTCTTCCTGTTCTTTAACCCCTTTAAAGGATACATCTATTTGAGTCAGTCATATTCTGTATTCTCCTTATTATACCAGTACCAGAACAATAAATCCATCCCACTACCAAGTATTGCCTGTGTATTCCTCTGTGCCATAGAGCTCTATTGTTGTCCAAAACCTATTACAAACACATCAGTGAGCCACACTATTGCACTGGGTGATTTGTTCATTAAACAATGTCACTCTAGTTTATTTTCAAGTCTAATACACATAATATCATCCAGCTGCCACCAAATATGCATAAAAGTGAACTGAAAATAGTCCCAACAAATGCAGCATTTAATTATATTTGAGTAGTATTTGCAAAAACTAAAGTGCCCAGCTGTACTAGCACATTTCTGACTTGTTGTTGAGAGACATACTGGCAATAGCAAACTAATGTAAATCAGAACAGAACATTTGACATTATAATTTTGCATCTATTAATTTGGTTCACGGCCATTTTGACTAATTCAAACTGAACTGTAAAGAGTTACCCAACAGAAAAGACCTGAACCATGACTTTTGTCAGAAGGGTTCAAGAGCATTAAGCATTTTATTTCAGGTATGTCATTTTTGGGCTTGAGCAGAAAGCTGGGCGTACTTGTTAATAAGATATTAAATACACAGTTAGTATACAGCCAATGTTTGTTGCAGAACACCATCATTAGTAACTCAGAGAGAGAGAGTCATTCTGCTCAAACTATCTCTGGTAGCAAAAGAACAAGACTGCACACGGTTATGCTATTATTTATTACTCATCATAAGTTCATCAAAGAGGTATTTTAATGTGAAACGTGACAGTAGGGATAATTGCTACGGCTGCTATATGCTGTAGCTTGTCTGTCTTTGCTGTCCAGCACATGTTCTGAGGGCAGACATTTGCGGCTCTGCTGACTGTTGGAGGTAGGATCACGCACAAGGAACACTGTGTTAGTTTTAGGTAATGAGCACATGTTTCACCCATAAGGATCATGTGAGTCTGCACCTCGCTTTTGTCTTCCAAACGGCACGATCACCCAAAGCCAACTGTTTGCCAAAGTTGAGGCCTTATCTCGGGTTTAGAATAAATAAAACACTCACTACAGAAGTTATTGAATCTGGTGATGTGCCCATTCTTAATCTAATCTGCAACATAGATTGAATACATGCCAAGGAGTTTCGTAACGCATGACAAATGATCCGCACGTCTCGTTTTGTATCTTATCTAATGCTTCTTATAAGTATCTGATTGTCAGATAAATTTACTGGAACACATTCAAGTTATATTTTCTCCTATTTTATCTTCTCCATTAGTTATGTCTATTCATTCTGGAGAAAAGAAAAATCCAGGGGTTTGTTGCTTAATGTTCCTTAAAGCAATAAGAAACAGAGGTAAGAGGTTATATCATTCTGTCAGCCAGGGACACAAGTGGCCTATTAAAAGAAATACAAAATGGAAAGGAGAAACTCTTGGCTAAATCATGTTACGTCGGGTGAATGGAGTTTGACGGTTATGGTGGCATACTCACGCTCACAAAAACAAGAAATTTAGAAACAAATGAGCTTCTAATTGGTTTATTTCCTATTGTCGTAATATCGGCAATGCCCTGTTTATCTGTTTTTACCATAGAACACCTCTGAAGTGTTTGCAGCATTAAAGAGTCAGTTCACCTTTATAATAAAAATATGTAGACAGTAGATAGTTTTTGTTTTTATTTGGCCATAATTGATAAAAACTCATGACAGTTATGATTTCACTGCACCAACAAACTGAATGTGAGTCCTGTGCTTTGTACGTTTCTATCCAAAGCAAAAAATTAAGCAATACATAAACATACTAATTCTAGACAGGTGTGGCACATGAAACCAAAACTAATACCAAAAGGGATACTTTTGCAAATGTTTTTAAGAAATTACCCTTTGACATCTCTTCGCTGGTATATATATTTGTTTAATATTGGATTTGCAGGTTTTCTTGATCACTATTGTTTACAAATATACCATTTGAAGCCAGAGTTCTTTCTGGACTGTTGATTCCTTCATGCAACCTGAGACATGTCTTGACTTTCAAGGTTAAAGACCAAAGGTGAGCTGGCTTTTGGCTTTGGAAATAACTGCCTGAGGAGCTCCAGCTGGAGAACTCTAACCTTACCCATACAGTAGTTTTTCTAATAGACTTTAACTTTCCAACTTTCTTTATCTTTATGTGTTTTATCGTTTGCAGGAGTTCCTTTACATCCTCTTAAACATTGAAGGTTGAATCCAATAATCACAGCTAATCAAAGGAAGTCGTCGCTGGATGAGTCAAGTTAAAGCAAGATCATCCTCCTTTTTAGTTTAGCAGGATGTTTATCGGCCTCCGACAAGAATGTGCCAAAAAATGGTCATTGGAAA
This sequence comes from Echiichthys vipera, assembly GCF_963691815.1. Taxonomy (NCBI): domain Eukaryota; kingdom Metazoa; phylum Chordata; class Actinopteri; order Perciformes; family Trachinidae; genus Echiichthys; species Echiichthys vipera. The sequence continues at coordinate 9,573,140 of NC_139840.1, forward strand.
TCCCTCTACAGAAGAAATTCACACATTGTGTTGTTTCAGTAGTGTATGTACAATAAGCATGAGTTTATACAGTAGTCATGGTTAACGTGAATGCATTATCCAATCTGTTAACCTGGTTACCACAGAATGTACTCACTGGCATTTCTTTCCTGCCTACAGATACCTGAAAAACACCTCAGTTTTATATTGCCTGAATGTTTTTCTAACAATAGAAATGAGATCGACTTCTATTGTCATTCTTGATTAGTTTGGAGACAGAGGGACCTCAGGGCTACAGCTTCATTACCTGCACTTAGTGTTTGGTGTTGATGGGAGAAGGAGGAGGGGGTTACTTTACCCAAGATGCTATCAGGTGACAGAGTATTTACCTCCATTGGGGTTTTCTGTAATTAAAGAGTTTGCCTTTACTAAATGCGGTGACCACTAATCACTTCACCTCAAATGGCCTTTAATGATCTCCGTCTCCTGTTGCTTCGAAAACAGACGGAAAATCCACAGTAACACATTTCAACACATTTGTCATTTGAATGTAAACTTTGATTTCATAATTTCTCTACTGGTAATTACAAGATGAATAAGTCGTCTAATGTGTTTTGAATAGCACCTTTGAAATATGACACCGCCGCACAAAATCTGCAGCCTGCGGGAACGCCATGCCTAAAGGAAAACCACTGAGAAGCCTTGGCTGTGTTAAGCTGGACCGCTTATCTAGAACACATCTCCAGGGCTGCTTAAAAAGTCGGCAATTATAGGTTGTCATGAAGAAAGAGAAGATGAGTTAAGCTGGAGCGGCACAGGGTCATTTTAGAGGTAACATTTTACATCAAACATCGTTCTGGAGCTTCATCCATTTCAGTCCATAACCTTAGTTTCATTTTTCTCTGTGAGGTTTAATAAACAATGTGCATGTTAGCAGTGCAGAACAATAGGGCTTTTGGATGAAGTCCCCCCAGCTTCTAATGTTGTAATCAGCAAACAATGATCATGACAGCAACAAATAAGTGTCTGTGTTACCTTGTTTTAGGTCAGAAAAAAACGTATTTGTGATCACAAGGGAAAGGATTTTTTTACCCTTGGCATGACTCATCACTGAATAAAAGGTAGTTCACTTAATGTTAAAAAAAACAAAAAACTAATGCACAAAGTTAATTTCAAAAACCTGATTTCACTTGGGAACACTATTGTTGTATCCTCGCCTTTGCAGTTTTGGGGTATTTAGTTCTGAATCTTCATTTATGTCATAATAAAGTATGTTGATGTCTTTATCAGTAAGACACACAATACAAAAAAGTGAGTCAATAACTGTTGTGTAACCTTGTTGTGAGTTTGTTGGACAATATTTAACTGAAATTATTATTGGACTACTTTTTTTTCCATTGTCAGCTTGGATTAGCAACATAATACCTCCAAGAAGCCGCTCATTGAGAAACTTACAATATCAAGAAACATGACCTCAGGACAATGATACCAGGGACGGCAATGAATTTAGTACAACGTATTTTGCTATGTGATATCCCCACAGCAAGTCATGAGATGTCATTTCTTCCGGGTGCTCAATTTGGCAGGGTTGTGGGAGATTAAAGGTTCTTCCGATATGCTTCCTCTCCCTCTGAAGAAGCACTCGTGCTCCCCTTCTAATTTGCCTCCCCCTGCCATTTGCTTTGTGCGCAGATTGAAGCCTTTGAAGTGGTGAAGCTCTTCATCTAATGTAAATGTGTGTGTTAGAGTGCGTGTGTTGGAGTGCGTGTGTGCGCACGCGGAAGCACCAGCAGTGGTGTGGTAATACAAAAATATAAGAGTTCAACAAAAGCGAGGTTTCCTGCCGTCCTCATTCCCATGTAACACAATGCAGGTGAACAATAAAAGCAGGCTTAGTCAGCGTCATTATCCACCGAGATTCACCGTGGGCTTCAGTTACATGGGCCAAGAACACATCCACTCACATCTGACTCAACTGGAGAGGTAAACTCGCAGTGTTTATCTGCATGGCCATCAGTATAAGGTTGCATATGAAGGATTGTGTTTCCAAATGCTACTGTATTTGTTTTTTTCCCCTACATTTTGAACATGTTGAGCACAAGATATAACAGCCAGTATCTGAAAAGTCTCAGATAACTGTGAGGATTTTACTCCGGGTTGATAACGCACTTCGAAAAAATGGCATGCAAATTCCCTTTCAATCGACTTTTTCATATGCAGGGTTTGTTATTTTTTCAACCATTCATTTCTCAACTGACCTCACTGATAGCGGACCCCTTTTAAACTATAATGAAACTGATTGATTCTCACATATCAACACAGTCCTAGCACTGTAGCTCCAATGGCCCAGAATATTAGTTTATGTGATGTAAACAAATATCAACCTCAGATCTTTTCATAAAAAAAAAAAAGAAACACGTCACAGTTTCTTCTCTTCCCTTTGAAAGTTCTCTTTTCACATCATCTTGCGTGCTGAGAGAGAGGCTGCTAGCGGGAGCTCGGCTGGCTCCGATTGCTGACAGACGTTAAAACGTTCCCTGATCTGATAGCAGCCGGGTCTTTGATTAGCTAAGAGAAACAATCATAACACAGAGCCACAGAGAGTAAGAGACCAGATATGGATTTGCAGGTTTAATTACAGCATCCTGCAGGAACAACGTGGAGTCCAAACACTAATATGGTACATTCCTTTCTCCTGAATGTGCAGCTGAGTGCATTTGAATGTGGAATTTACGGTTTCTCTATGTTTCAGTCCAATGTTTGCATTTTAGAAGAAGAAGAAGAAGAAGCACTTTATTAACACCGCAATGGGAAAATTTTTGTTAGATTACACCCTTGGGCCTGAAATACACACACATGCACACACACAGGATCCATAGACATGTATTAATGGAAAGGCATCAGAGCACATAGTCGGCACTGCAAGAAGTTTGGGGTGTTTATTTTAGAATTGATTACACACAGCCCCGCTTATTTGCCATAATACATAATGCAGTATATATGTAGCCTACAGTGTCTTATATACCATTTATTTAATGTTTACATTGTGCTTATAGGGATATCTATTGTTAGCATATATTGTGAGGATCTAGGTTCTGTAGATTTTCAAACATTTTAAGTTATTTCAAGATGAAATTACTTATCTGGAAACTATCCACTTAAGGATTTTGAAGAATAAAGGCTAAAAATTGTTTTTCGTACTGACAGGAACTTGCAGAAATACATTTTACACACACTATTAGAAACTTGGATAACGTTGTTACTGACAGCAGCTTCAAATGATGCTAAAGAGCAATTCAACAGGTTACTGGAGATGGAGATGGAGATGGAGTCTATGACTGAGCCATCCCAGCCTTAAATATATAATCTGTAAGATTTCCATCTAGTTAATCGTCTTTTAAGTCACTATCTATCAAAGAGTGAGTTAAAACAACGGTGATTGATCATATGACCCACTAATAAAAGCACTCACTCATGCATTCACTTGTACTCGGAAATCGTGAACTTCAAACTTCTGACAAGTAAAAGTGCATGAAAAGGAACGTTCAAGACTGAATTCCAAGTCAGGCTCACTCTTGTGTGTCTGAGGTTTCAGAGGCTCGCATGCAGTTACATCTTACTGCCAAAGCTGCTGCTAGAAACAACTATCTCAATTCTTACGGATTAAGAACAAAATCTAATCTAATCTTTAAAACATGTTTACATTTTTTTCTATTGTAAATAGACATAGTCTCACTGTAGTTATATCATTTTTCACCTATTTTAATAAGTAATATTTTTATGACTCAATAATAAACTGTCAATAAGTGATGACCTCAAAATTACACCGACAGCGGAACAAAACGTGAAAATGTTTCCCCCTAAGTTTAATAAAGGATTGTTTTCTCAGTTTTTCAACAATGCAACAAAACGGGGGCGGCTTTTAGCCCAATTTTGTTTCAGTATTGTTTGATGCTACAGTACTGTGGAGATATTAAGGCCGTTTTCATTCATGTGTGTGTCATTGAAGTTCCACTGACATATTTGTACTTGGTCACTATTTGAGACTGTTGTTATTTCCAGACGTCAGCATTTGGACATTCTTCAGTCCCGTTGGGGTCTTTTGGTGCCCTGACAGACTCTGAGGTGGCTCCATTCAGCAGGTCAATAAGACCTCACAGGAGATGCTGGCAGCCTGGTGCCCACACAGCCAATCCTACAGCGCTCTGCAAGACAATATTACAAGAGGCCCTTCACAATGCAAGTGGCCCCTCACAATGCAGGGTTCCTAGTAACAATGAGGGGAGACTAAAGCAGCAATCAATGCAGGACTCCCGATGAGGCAGACTAGGGTTGCGCAGACGTCTGGGCTGGGGATTTAGCTGGAGGCCTCAGGCCATCCCACCTGACTGCAGGCAACCTGAGACACAGAGTGGAGGGAGGAGGAGGGGTGGAGAGATGAATGGATTGAAAAAAACAAATTCCACCAGGAAAACTGTCTGAAGGAGTATTTAGGGTTCACAATTTGTTTTTGGTGGTGTTTTTAATGTTTATAGTCAAACATACAAATGATCTCGTCACCTCCAGATGTTTTCACCAGCTACGATGGGTGGCAGAATATATTAATCATGTTTAATGTCAGCTCTTGTGGCTTCTTTCTACCTGAGGGAGGAGCGTAGTGCCATCATTTTTTTTACTTTGACCATGGAACAATTTCTTTAACAGTCAAAGCTTCAGTGCTCACTCTCACATGGAGAATATGCTCCATCCAGCATACTAGCCAAGAGTCTGTAGCACAACTGAGGATGGATGGATTACCAGGCACAGACCAAGGGGCCCAAGGAGTCAGGGGGCCCCACCTAAGCCAGAGCCTCTGTTTGAAATGACTGTTAATACCATTTCTCCTTGAAAAGTCGAAGCCTCCAGTCATAACTAGAGATTGAGTCATTTAATATTGACAATATGTCAAAACCAATTCCTTTCACATACGTATATACAGTGCAGCTGCACAGGGCATACTTGTATTTTTATGTCATCTGCAGTATTTTGTGCGCAGTGTTGTTGCTGTTGATATATGCATGCAGGCAAATAGCGAACAGAACACACTCAAAACTAATGGCTAAACTGAAGCAGACGTAGTTGAGGTCGAACATGGATTTCAGTTTAAAATATTTAGATATAGATCTTTACTGACCCACAATCATAATTACAACGCATAAAGTCGAAACAACAGCACCAAGCATTGCAGATTTTGAGAACAGATATATAAAATAAATACATTTGAAATTAGCTGAGTATCTGGGACTTTTATTTTGAAAATAAGGGATCAGCTGCAAAAATCAAAACACAATTTATCCACATGAATTAGTCAATTTAGAATCACTTTGCAGGAAGAAATAAAACAAAGAACTAAGAAACAAAATGAAACAACACAGCTCCTCTCCGGCATTATACAATCGAGTAACTTCTGAATCCAGCCAAAATCTGTTCAAATTGAAAACAAAAAAGGAAATCTGAACAAATGGGAGGGTAAAAGTGCACTTGCATATGTGTGTCTGTTTGCAAGCTGTGTGTGTGCGCACGTGTGTTTCTTGTGACACGCTGCATAAATATTTACCATCTCTAACCAAATGAGTGTGCTGATGTGGATTTAAAAGCTAACATTACAGAGGATGAAATAATGAGCTTGTGGTTTCAGGGAGCTGGAGGGAAACACGCTTGGACAAATAAGGATGGTGAGTAAATGGGGCCTTTGTTGAGCTCTGTGATACTTCTCACTCTGCACAAACAGAAAGGAGGTGTCGGAGGTGATTAGAAAAACAAATGTCAAGTTCTTTCACTCAGTTATCAGCTCTTTTCAGTACAACCCTGCACAGGTGCATGGTGGGTGAGTGTGTGTGTGTGTGTGTGTGTGTGTGTTTACTTGAGTGTGTGTGGAAGCACGCCCAACTGAAGCTGCTGATAGTCAGGGTTTGACTTGATGTGATCTTAATCCATCAAGTCTTGCGATCCTCTTCCATAGAAATCTAAAGTTCGTCAGAATCACCGTCACTATAGTTCCTCAGCAATGCATTTTTCAGCAGCCGGACTCAAAGCATTCTCACGATAGGAGTCCTTTATTAATACAAACACACAAACAAAGATGGAGACAAAGGGGTTTTTGCAAAGATCCTTAACTTCCTCCTCAAACAGGTTGAGTCAGGATTAGCATAAAATGGAACATAAAGATCACATGGACTGAGGAATTTTATGTGCTTGCGTGTGAGGAAATCAAACCCATAACTGGCCTTACCTGCATGACTTGATGCTCCTCATAAATGGTAAATAATTACAAAGTAATACATGCAGCACAGAAAGGGCTTTGTGAAAGGACAGACACTTTGCAGCCAGTGCTCTTTTATTTCTCTCCCTCTGTCAACAGAAGTGCATATTTAGTTTATGATGTGCTCATTAAAATACTTGCAGAGTTTCAAGTAGCATTTTATAGGGAGGTTGCGCTCAAGGAGTTCTTCTGTAGATCAATTTATTACAGTTTTATCGCTCTAAGATGTAAACAGAGCAGGGAAAAAAGTTTTCTCACTTTGTCGGACCTTTGTCTGTGCTGTGTGCATCTCAAGGAGGCAAAGTTGTAAGTTTGTTGCTCATGTTACATGAGAGTTTCAACATCAAACTGTATTTTTTAGATGAAGGTTACTGCAGGTCTATCTTTCAGAGATGGATTCATTTTTGCAGATGTACGACGAGATTGGTAATTGGCAATGAGAAAATAAAGTCTGCAGGTTTTTTTTATTATTATTGCATAAAAATGTCGGAGTTAGAGTATGTTTTATGAAGAGAATAACTATATAATTAAATAATTAGCATTTCATGTAAAACACATTTGAGTAAAAATATGCATGCGTACAGAGACCCCACCCCCCCCTCCCCCCCCTCTTTTTATATCATAAATACAAATGGGTGAATTCAAAGCGGTTACTATAAAAACACACTGAGGGTGTGGTCGAGGATGGGACCTGAGCGGACAGGTAAACACGCACATGGAATGTAGTAATAGTTTTATAAGCCTGTTCAACTCAAAACACACCTACACTGTTACATGGTTACAAAAACATGTCCACGGTTGATTTATGGCTATTACCCAAACATAGGTCTCAGATTAGAAACCTCACTATCGTACAATAACTATGTACATAACAAACATATAGGTTTAACATTAGACACTCTGAAAAATTAAAACTGAAGCGATTAAGTTCAACCCCTTGACACTGATGAATCAGCTTCGCCTTATCAATAGAAATAAAGATAAGTCTGAAATGAAGAAAAAAAACAAATCGCTGCAGAACTTATGTCAACGCCCAATGCTTTGCAAACAGTTTTGACATCCTTTGAACTCTGCATTTACCTTGAACGATAGCAGGGTTTTTTTTTATCAGTTTTAAGAGAAGAGGGAAGAAAAGGTTGCTGATTTCCTTCAAAAGCACAGGAGGAGAAAAAAACAGGGGGCAGACAAATAGTTGGCTTTATTTTATGTCTGATTTTTTTTCCCTCCATCTCTTGTTCTATTTTCCTTCTCTCTCTTATCTTTGCTGCTTCTCTCTTTGTAACCATCAATCTTTCTTTTTTCCCTTTACATTCAATTTCCACTTCGAGTTTGCTACATGTGGTTTTGTGGCACTAAACATGTAGCATGAAATTTGGTGAGCGATTCTATGGCAAAAGCAAATCTCATTTGCATGCTAATTTCCATCCTGTGGATTCGGTTCGATTGGAGTCAACTCACTCTTACCAGGTGCTTTTCACTATTTCTCTTACCATTGCAGATGGTAACCCTTGAGCGTAGGCAAGATTCTCTTTCCTTTCTTAGCATCACCACGTGAAACTGCCGTGACATCATCCTTAATAAAACATTTAATGAATCCTTTTATCTGCAACCAAACATTAACATCTGCACTTTGTCAATTGTACGCTGTACATCATAGTTTTAAAATCTGGGGGAGTGAATGAAAAAATTGTAGCCGCTAAAAATGGCAGGTTTGTGTAGGATATCCGCTGTTCCACTAGTCACGACCAATCAGTGGTCTGCATAGCACCTCGACCGAGGTGGTACCAAAAGCACTGGGTATGATCCAAAACTTTTGCTAATGGACAACCAAGAAACTGTGAATCAAATCAAGTGTCACTTGTGTTTCATCTGAGAATTTGGCACAATGCTCGGCCAAGTCAGCATTAGCATGAAGCAACATGACATTCAACAATGGAAAGAAAGGGAAACAGCCAAGTTAAGTTATAGTTGGAGAGACGCCACAGTTCAGACAAAAATCAAAGGGACAAACTGTTGATGAGATGTCTTAGAAACTATTGGGTGTAAAAGTAAATACCGTTGCAGTCATAGTGACTGACATACAGTTCAACAAAAAAACAAACAGTTTTACCATCCTGTTTTGGTTACTCTGCATGTGTCTCGTTCAAACAGACAAGCTCATTGTAAGCGTCCACCTTGTTTTTGTAAGACGTAAGATTTCCATAACATTTTGTACGTGGCTTGAGTGTCAATAAAATCAGTCACATTGTAATATGTTTGTGTACAGGATGTCAACTAATCACAAGACACAAGAAAGTGAGGCTTTAACTGTTGTTCAATATATATGTCTGGAAATTGGTTGAGGCTGATTAACACAGAGACACACACAGACACACACACACACACACACACACACACACACACACACACACACACACACACACACACACACACATACGCATACACAGAGAGCAAGGGTTCATTGTTGTCCTGATTTGAGATGAGTTCCTGAGTTGTTTCTTTTTGTTTTTCTTTGTAATAATGTCATTATTATTAGAGACTTTGGCAATATTGGCTCTGCTACTCATGCCAATAAAACATATTGAATTAAATTGGCTGAATTTAAAGAACTAAAAAAAGGAATCACCAGTTGCATTAGGCAATCTTTCAGATGTCCAGGATGCTAAATATCATTTGAGAACAGATCTTTTATCATGATGGAAAGCCCAAAAAGCCCATTCTTAACATATCAGGTAAACAAATCCAGCAATTAAAGTGATTCCACGCCTGAAAGGGGCTTAGCATTATGCCCTTTTCTGCTTCTGCTTCCATCCTTTTACATCTCCCTCGCTCTCTCTTTCTGTGTCTCTCTCCCACAGTAGAGTTGTCATGTCAAGTCTGTCGTCATCTCTGGGGTCAGGCCTGGGGCGCTGCGTTGTCCCAGGTGAGAGGAGAAACCTCCTGGTACTCATGTTTATCACTCCAGAGCGGAGGAGCTGCTGAGTGAGGTCAGTGTAAACCTGGGATTAACCCTTCCCACTTTCTGGTTGACCAGAGGGTCAGGAGGAACTCGCCTGCCTCTCACTCAACTCCCTTGTTTTTACTTCTTTTGTTTGGAGGAGCATCTGAAATATTTCAATCATTTAAAGAGCTTTTCTTTGCTGAGAGGTTGGCCTGTGTTGCAGAGGAGAAGAGCTCATTGGTTCACTTGTGCAGGAGCAGGTGAAACAGGAGATGTTGGGGCTCTGAGTGCCGACACTGGAGGAATTCTTCAGGGATTCATCCCCAAATGACCAAAATATGAGAAATGTTAAGAGTCTAGGTCGCATATTGTTATATCTACAATAATTTGGTTTCATTTTATGTCCACAAGACCGCATCACTTTCTCAAATATTTACTTTTTTAATTTTGGAAGCGCTGTCCATGAGTTTTGTTTCTGTGACAACTGCATTACATTAGCTAGGTGGCTACACAGCTAACAACAAGCTAGCAACAAGCTTACAATGCGTACAGTGATAAAAGCACAACACTCACTGTCTGGTCTATCTGTTCCCACAAACAGGCTTGTCTGTCTTTGTTGTGATAGTTGCCTGAAAAGGAGCGAGAGTGACAACACCAGCGCTTTTTTGAAAGAGAGATTTTCAACTGGAAGTGCTCGACCTTGCAAAAAAAGATGCCGGCACTTAGAAAGGTGTTCTATGTGTGAATCCTGCATTAATATAGAAGAGCTGACTGAACGTTAACGTTAGCTTGTCAGCGTGCTCTTTTTTTGTGGTTAGTCCCAGCTGTGTTGTTTCTGCTTCTTGTTTAATTTTCAGTGGGGTTGTAGATGATTCACAATCCATAAATCTGCCATTACAAGAAACATGTTAGCTAAGAGAAATAAGATGTGGCCAATTACCGTAACAGGTCAAGCAGGTCAAGCAGCTAAATCAACGTGAAAATAAGCAGGCCGTCCTCAGTCACTGTTCATACATATAACAAAAAGTAAAGGACTGTAAATTATGTGAAATCCACGTATTTATTACAGTTAAAGTTACGGCTAGAACAAAAAAGTAAATCATGTGACGTAAGACTGCTAAACTCCACGTAGGGAGGTAGGTCAGGGTGTTGGATGGGTCCCAAAACACAGGACTTTCACCCAGAGGACAGGTGTTGGCCGTCCTCCTAGCAGTGTTTGTCTCCCTGAAGTACTGAACCACACCACTGCGTTGCTAATCATAACTAAATTGTTTCGATGCCTGACCCTAACGTTACCTTTTGTTTGCTAAACGTAACCATCATGGACCACTTACGTTAAATTGAATGTCCATTTTTGTCATATTTCATAAGTAAAATAGAACTTCATATTTTGAAAGATATGATATCAAACTTTTAGTAAGATATCATACAAACGTGTTGATGAGGTTTCTTTTCATTGAGTATTAGTCGTGGAAAGAAGTCCATCAATGAATATTTTTCTCCTCTGGCAAAGCAAATAAATGGAACAATTGTTGGACGTAGTTTAGCATTAACAGTCGACATGGGTTGCATTCAAATGAATTCCAACGAGCTATGGGTTTGTTCTAATTAATTCAAACTTGATTTGTTGATAGTTAGTGACAGCTCTATATCTATTGAACATATCAGCTGCTAAACACTTCCTTGTATACATTTCCTTGTTGAAATTGTCCCATTACTCACACTGTAATTAAACATGCAATTAGTAAATACAATGGGGGTACCAAAGGTCCACCATTAGACTGCCTATGAAGTGTGCTGAACTTGGTCTGAGGACACTCCAGAGCTCCCTGCGGGCACTGTGACCTCCCAGGCGATGTTAGTTCTTCGGCGCAGCACGAACATGTTTTCACTGTGGATCCTGGGCTCATAAAACACACTAATTAGAGGGCATCCTTCAGCAGAGTGCAGCTATCAGTCAGTCATTTTACGTTTATGGCCATTTTTTTCTGTTGCTGTAAAATCCTGTTGCTGAAGTGGTGTAGAGCTGACTTAAGGAGCCCAGAGCAGAGATAAGACACCTATAATGTCTCCATATCAGCTCTGAGGGTTAACACTGTCTCCATCCGGCTGTAACCCTTGGCCGGGCTCAGATACATGGCTTTGGCAGTCGCCCACACATGTTTCGAAAGCTAAGACATGTGTGTGTGTGCACTGCACTGATGTAGAATTGTGTAATGTCAAAAATATCCTGCTCTGTTTTTCAGCAGATCTCATCATAAAGAGCCAAAGCAATCTTGAGTGACGTGAAAGAAGTAGATTTAAAGAAAGAGACAGAGAAATGTGCTGTTGTCTTTGAGTTAGCATGCAAAAAATGCAGATAGGAATACCTTACAAAAGCTCAAGTCAAACAGACACTGTACTTAAGGCATGAGAAAAGATCGGAAGCCCGGGTCCCATCCAGCAGGCATGCGATGAGTCAGGATAGCTTGGGCAAAGAACGTTGTCTGGCGTGACTAATAACCACTGACACATGGGTATCCAGAACACGTGGATAGGCACACAACAGGCGAGTCTGGGCAAAGGGCTGCATCCAGCCTGACAGCCATTTACACCTGGATTAATCCTCTGATCTATCTCACACCAAACCATCCTCTACACCAGAGACTGTAAATGCATGTGAATGCATACGTTTTTGTTTCATTGCACGTTTGTTTTAGCTTATTAGTTCTGTGTGTCCGGAGTGATCCATCTGAGTGTACCTGCAGCAGGATCCTACTCCTCCACACGCTCACATGGCCATATACGCTTGTGATTAACAGCCCAGTGCAAACAGTAACAACCCTGCTCTGAGTCACTGAGTCAACATTCAAGTTGTCTTCTTGACTTTGGCTCTAAACAGTTCTAATCACACTGTCCGAGTATGCCTTCACTAACAGTGTGCATGAACAGTCAATTGTGCATACATATGACAAGTACTGTATGTAAAATATGTTTACAACATGTTAACATGTATCAATGTGATTTTTGATTTGTTTGGTTTTTGAGTCACAGTTTCAAGTTGAGTTTCCAAGAGCAAGCGTCCGCGCGCACACACACACACACATGCATGCACACACACACACACACACACACACACACACACACACACACACACACACACACACACACACACACACACACACACACACACACACACACACACCTGTCACCCTGGCAGTTATGCAGGCTTTGCATATCCTGTCTTCCTTTGCTAACAGGACTTAAAGATAAATCTTTCAGAGTAAACAAAGCAGCCAACATCTTCTCAAAGCTCATATAAACCTGATTTAATACACAATGCTGTGTATTTGTTCTGTTTTCCAGGATCTAGAGTATATACAGCTGTGTCATGTGGCTCCTGCCAGTTTAGCTATTTCTAAGGTTCAGCGTGCTCCCACAGAGCGAAACCGGGCAAGCTTTCTTCAACCTGACATAAGTCTGCGTGCCCAACGGTGAATAACTCTAGAACATTAAGTACTCCTGGTTGAAGCTCTTATTTGTATTATGTGCACTCACCATGGTAAATCATTTGGTGGAATGTGGTAATTCCTGCTGATGCCTCCAGGCAAATAAAAAGAAAACACCTGGCCGACTGTCCATGTCTTTTAGGACTACAGTGTGAAGTGATTTTCTTTTGTCTTTAGTGTAAATTCTCAAATTTGTCTAGATTGTTTCTAAATCAAATAAATAAAAGAGGTGTGATGTGATACATTTTATGAGCCGGTAACCTTATACCATATCTGCATTTGAAAACAAAGAGAAATATTATTGTATATTCCTGATAAAGCCCCTCAAAACTGGTCTGCATTATAAACCAATATCCTCATCGAAGTAAGTAAGTAATTCTTAACTTTTCTTTTCTGTGATCAAATTGTTGTTTTTTTTTATTGATTTGACTGCACTTAATTTTTATAATGACTATTCTGACTTATTAATGACTATACAATGACTATGCATGATAAATAAATAGAAATGTGTATGACCTTCGTACTGTTAACATGCTTTGGCCAATATGTGAACCATAATTAAGCCACAACCAGCAAATTTCCTCCAAGTACACATTGTGTGTCATGGCCACTTGTCAGTTAGTCACCTTATTTCAAGTGATAAGAGAGAGATAATTAAAACTATTTCAGACTCTGAGCAACCACAACTGTAAGCTAATCATATTAAAGATTCAATTCCGTATAACATGTTAAATTTGTGGATATTTTGAAGTGTAAAGTTTAGGCAGGTTGCAGTGGAGGCATACAGATGTGGCAACTTGCAAAAAGTACTTGAGTGATTACGCTCTTAACACAGCTGCTCCGTGTCAGAGCCATGCTGGAAATAAAGTATGTTGAGCCAAGAAGCTGCTGTAGTTATGTTATGAAATTTATGAGACTGATAAAGGGAAATACTAATCAAAAACACATGTCATACTACAAATGAACCTAAAAACCAGCTGCAAGTGACATCTGTATTAAAAACTCGTAATCCAAAGGAATCTGACAGGTTGACAGGAAATGTTTCACTATCAGTTTCATTTGTTGGCCTTATAACCCTTTTCTAGTGTAAATTTGTCAAGTGTACTCTCCCCAGAGACTTCACCCTGCTGTGATTTGAACGTGGGGCCACGACCTCTCTCTTTGGTCACTCAGGATGAAGACGGGTCCCCAGGGTCCTGATGTGACCGCTTCACTGGACACCACAGCTCAGAGGTATCTAAAGGAGAATGGGATACATTTTTTTTCCTTCAGGGTCGTGTAAACACCAGCTCCAGACCTGAGTGGGATCAAAGTGCTCATTAAAGAAGCCCACAACCCTGAGAAATGGCAGACCAAATAGCAGCCTATGGTGGTGGGCAAAAACTAAATTTGGAACAAGGGCATGCATTCATTTCCGAGGAATGGGGTGTCTTAGGCAATTGCCATTGAGCAACGACAGTGTTTCAAACAGTGATTCTTTTTCAAAGCTACAGTAACAAATGGTTGGAGTTTTGATGCAGAAAACACTATTTGTGTTGTTTGTTTCAAATATTAATGTCACTATCACAGCTATATTACAAAAATATGACAGAGGGTTTTATTCAGCTCAGGTCAGTAAAGCCCATGCATGATAAACAGGTGACCAAACCTCCAGTTAAAATAACATACCTGTGCATTACGTCTAATTTTTACTCCCCGGACGTGTCATAGTTTTCTGCTCATTTAACGGTTTCCGCCAGCTGGGCTGAAATAGTAGAAAAGCAGTGTTTGTGTGTGAAGCAGAAACACACTGAGGCAACTGTTGTAAGTGGGCAAACACAGAAGCACGATTTACATCAATGTGTTTTTTTTTTCTTTTAGAAGTCATGAGCAGCCTTTTCTATCAACTGACAAGATAGAGAAAAACACCTTTGATGTGGCCTGTGAGTGAAAGCAAAAGCACAAACGCACAATGGCATACCGCCTCTTGCAGACTGAGGCTCAGTCTGAGAGTTGTTAACCGTTGTGTAAGGGACAATAGGTTTTTCCAAATGTAAATCAAACCAGCCTTGTGTAAACAGACAGAACGAAACAATCTGGAATCATCTGTTGATTCAGATTTCTATTTGAGTCTTTGTGATTATGGCTTTCCCACCATGGCTCTGTAATTATAGTCCTGCTCTCCTCAGCAGTAAGGTTCACATTACAAGTGTGGTTATCAACATGTGTGCGAGAGCGAGTGAGAATGTGTGACAGTGAGTGTACGTGACGGGCAGCGGGAGGCTTACAGCGCAGCCTGAGCGTGCCTGTGGTTGACCTGTCAACCTTAGCGTCCACTGTGGAGGCTTAATTATCAGAAATAATGCCTCCGGTGAGACAGTGTGATACATGAGTGTAGTGATGAAAGTTTGTCCGTGTTGGAAAATAAATGAATTTACTCAAGGTTTACACAGGTCCCATTTTGAGGTACTTGTTGTTTACTTGAGTATTTTTATTCCATGCTGTTTCCTTCCACTACATTTCAGAGGGTAACATTGTATTTCTACTCTACCAGTTTTATGAGACGGCTGTATTGTATAGAAAACATCTGTTTTTAAGGTATGGTGCATGAATTAACCTTTGTATTGTCTTTCGTGACCCTCTGGTATCCCCGTTTGTGGTTTTAAAAACAAGTCTGAAATCAAATTTTACATCGTAAACCTTTGAAACAATTCTTACCTTTCTGATATTTTTACACTTTTCGTTTAATCTTAAAATGCTCCTAATAAGCGTGTGGCACACTAAAATGTAAA
The DNA here is from genome assembly GCF_963691815.1 of Echiichthys vipera. Taxonomy (NCBI): domain Eukaryota; kingdom Metazoa; phylum Chordata; class Actinopteri; order Perciformes; family Trachinidae; genus Echiichthys; species Echiichthys vipera. The sequence continues at coordinate 9,588,620 of NC_139840.1, forward strand.
AGAAATCCACCAGGTGTTGAAACTCATCAATATTCAATTCTCATATATTTCTCATAAATGTCTGACCAACCATTATATTCGGTCTGAATAAAATGATTTTCCTGTCATCCGTCACAACGTCCCTCAAGAGGCAAGATGTGAGTCAACTTCGGCTCTGCTTTCCAGCAATGTCGGAGGCTAATGCAACGTCATCCGGAGCTAAAAAGAGATGAGATGGTCGCAGAGTTTGAGTTATCACTTACTATAGTTACACTATAGTTGTTGTATAGTATGTTATTTGTGCAAGGAAGATTAGCGTTAGCATCAGCTGCAGTGTTAGCTTTAGCGCCAGTGTCAGCGCTTACGTCAGCGTGAACTTCACCGGTAGTGTAAACAATCCAGCCATTTCACCTGTGCTGCTCACTATTTCACCGCACGCGCCGGGGGAGGAGGGAGCGTCAGAGGTCAGGCAGGGCGAATAGGGTGAGACGTTGGAGGGAGGCAGAGTTCTTCATGTTCAAATTTTTTAAGCAACATGCCAGAATAGCTTTAACATATATTGTCTTTAACCCAGTTTCAAACAATAGAGATAGCATATATGTTTAATAATTACAATCAGTCTCTATTAGAACACAATCAACAATGGAAGTGTGATTCGTTTTTGTGGTAGTGGTGGAGTCGGACACATGACAGAGGGTAAAGAGTGGGGGACAGTGAGAGCAAACAGCTTCTCCGTGCTTAGATTATTTACACACACACACACACACACACACACACACACACGCGCACACACACACACACACACACACACACACACACACACACACACACACACACACACACACACACACACAATAATAGTCAGTCAGCACATCATAAACACCAATGTAACAAAATGATAGGACAGAATTTTTAGTTGGAAAGGAGTAATTCACATGGTAGTATTTCTATTTTTTGCTTAAATCTTTAAGGACCATGATACATCTTCTACCAACGATGTTTGTTTTTGTGTTAATGCTGCCAAAAAAACTAAAGGATTAGGCAAAATGCTGTTTCCTGTGGCAAACGGGAGGATTTTTGAGGAGAAACGCAGGTTTACAGCTTTTAGGCAAAACCACATTTTAACTGTGGAATTTGGATTCTCCAGAGAAGTCATCAGTCAAACGGAGGACAGGACTGAGTTGTAGTTTCTTTAAGCTCAAGAGACAGCGCCAACAGTCCCACTTTTTAAGTGTAGATAGAGATATTCCCTGATGAAGCTCAGACAGGCCTAACCCCGAATGATGAATTAGGCTATTCACCTCTCCCAAATCCACACAGGCCTCTGTGTGTTTTGTCACATGAAAACACAAGGTTGCCTCTTGTACCCCAGGCCCAAGTATGTAAAAACAGAGGAAATAGCTGAAAGAAAAGGTGTCATTTTTCTTCATCTGAAAGAGTGCATGTGTGTGTGTGTGTGTGTGTGTGTGTGTGTGTGTGTGTGTGTGTGTAACTCAGAGAGAGCGAGTGAGAAAAAGAGAGAGCGCCTGCATGCGTGAGAAGCACATGGAGGGAAAGTGAGAGCGTGAAGGGAGAAAGAGAAACCGGCCTCTAATTCGCTGATCTCAGCTGATTACATTTTCCCGTCCAGACGGTAGACATTCCTCCAACCTGTGGCCGCAACCATCGGGCCCCTCGGTTTAAACTCCACAGCAGAGTCCCATTAGAGTTAAACAACCCTGAGTCTATGCAGGCCGCAGAAACAGGTGGGCGTGAGGGGTAAGACTGGTCACTGAAACCCTGTTAGAGGTCAGCAGACAGAAAATCTTCACCAACATTTTAGAGAGACACCATGAGGATTTAGACTTCAAGGATTGTCGTTCTTTCTTACGCCGGATTTTCTCACGAATGAAAAAGAAAAAGAGGGAAAAAAATATCCCTTTCTGTTTATTTAGATGGCTGTGCCACAAAGAGTGAAACATCTGATCTGTTTGCTGCTTTAAATACAGCCTTTGAATGTGATCTGCCTGGGCTGATCAGAGTGAAGCTGTCAGTCCTGATGAGAGTAAACCCCTTCACATCAGGATCTGTCAGTGACACTGGGAAGACTTGACATGGCAGAAATCAGTCAGATTGCATCCATGTTGTGTGTACATGCTCCTCTCACCAGTGTGTCATTGTACACCCGTGGTGGAATAAATATTCATATATGGAAAGTACCAATACAAAAGATGTTAAAAAAACATACTAGTAAGGGACCTGCTATTATAATCCTACTCAAGTAAAAGCATAATATATGTGTACAGTATTAGCAGTAAAAGACCTTGTTGTTTCTACTTTATATACAGTAACTAGCTTAGAGCAGGGGTTGGGCCCCTCCAAAGGGTCACACTCAGACGTTTAGAGGGGAAATCTTTCAAGGCTCCTTCAGAACTGCTTATTGGACAGTCAAATAGTTCCAGAAACCCCCTCCCCAGACACCTTTCTGATGTTGGAATTTGCTGGCCTGTGTCTTTGCCTGGGAACCAGACAAATCTGCGAGCTCAAGTCTTACTTACTTTATCCCCCACTTCGGACAGATTTCCAGTAACTTGAGATATGACAGGCCAAACACAACCGTTTATCTATAGGGATGTGTTTCAGGCGTAGACCGTGAAGACAAGCGCCATTTTCAGAAACACCAAGATTACCGCAGCTGATGTAGAACTTTCTGTTGAAGGCGCTATAAAGTCCATCCATCCATCCATCTTCAACCGCTTGTCCCTATCCGGGTCGTGGGGGGGCTGGAGCCGGGTACACCCTGGACCCGACGCCAGAGACAGACAACCATCCACACTCACATTCACACCTACGGGCAATTCAGAGTCATTAATTAACCTAACACCTGCATGTCTTTTGACTGCGGGAGGAAGCCGGAGAACCCGGCAGAAAACCCACGCAGACACGGGGAGAACATGCAAACTCCACAAAGACGGGCCCCAGTCGGGTTTCGAACCAGGAACCCCCTTGTTGTGACTTGTCCGTGCTAACCACCACACCAACGTGCCGCTCTATAGAGTCAGTATTGAACAAACTTGACAGTATATTCACAAAAAGTAGAACAATAAACTCTACTTAAAGCTTTTCTTGAGAAGAAAGATGTGTTTGCCATACTTCAACAGGATTTGGCAAAAGTTTAATAGTCCTATACCAACTCATAAAATACTGTAGTCTGTTTACATTTTTCTACTCAGGCATTAAGTCCCGTCCTAATGTGCTGTGATTGGCCATGTACACCAGGGGGACCTGGTCACTGGTCGCTCAGCATTACGTCCCTTCTGTTTCTCTAACTGGTTGTAGGTCCAATCCACTCAAGACAAGTTGGTCTACATTTGTTGACTTTTCCCTGGAAATCGAAAATTATCTGAGAGGTTCCAGACTGACTCACATTTACAATTCGGCCTGGCAGTGTCAGGTTAGCTGTGTCCAACCATTTCAGTAACTTTCAGAAACCAGCAAATTAACATTCACACCCACTTCACACAGAGACTGGCCAGCTGCGCAGAATTGAGAAAGGAACAAAGGTTTGAACTCTCTCTGACTTTCTCGTTTCATTCTTGCCACTACTGTTTCTGTCACTTTTCATGTGAACAACTGAGTGCAACACTTGGTGAATATTTGCCTGTTTTAGGAGAGACTGAACTTAAAAATTTCATAGGATACCTGATAAAGTCAGATGACACATGGTACAGTATGAACAAGTTTTCTTCTGGCATAATCCGATCCTAACTTAGAGACATTTGAAACATGACCAGTGTCTACCAGATACTGCCCCTCTATCAGGAAAAAACGCTTCTTCAATTTTGTGTGTTGTATTTATAAACACCTCAAATGTTTTTTAATGTAAAATCTTAATCTGAAAACTAACTAGTAACTATTGTTGAGTAAGAAAGTGGAGTATTTTTCTCTGACATGTAGTGGATTAGCAGTATAAAGTAAAATAAAGTGGAATAGGCAGGTAAAGTATCTCAACATTGGGTTAATGTAGTTACTTTCCACCACTGCGGTACACCCGCAAATACATGCACACAGTCAAAACACACACCTCAGCCCAACGACAGCATCAGTTTTTCCTGAAGGCCACAAAGGTCAGGGAAAACACTGGCAGTGTTTCAACAAGCACCCCTTCCCCTCCCTTTCTCTGCTCCTCAGCAGGCCACACGTTTACTATCAACAGGAAACATCTTTCACCGTAAAGGAAGTGTTGCTCTCTAATTGGCCTGATGTGATTCAATGACCAGACCGCTCTCAGCCAATGGGAGGGGGCTTATTTTAAGAGGAGGTATAAAGGGGAACAGAGGCCTGTCCAGAGAGCTTAGACGGCACAGAGTTCTCACACTGAATACATGGTGTGCTCTCGGCTCAACTTCTGCAAAGTTGTTAAGACTGTACATAGACGCATTACTAAGCACATCTGGTTTCATTGTTGCTTCATGGATCCCATAACACATCATGAAACCACAGTCTAAGCAAAAGAAGATGGGGGAAACCCAGAGTGCAAAAAAACTGACCTCGTTATGATTCTTCATTCTTGGCGTATGCGTTCCTCCTCGCACACTTTTATGAACTGAGAAAAGTGATCTACTAGCCTGTAATATATCAATTTGTAAATCATACAAGAGTCAACAGCATATGAAAGTGAGAGGAAGGTCCCGTTGAGAGGGATTTACTGTTTTTTTTTACTTTTAGAGCTTTGCCTCATGACGGAGCAGTTACCCCCTCAGCTGCCGCTGATGCCACAATATCATTTTTAGTGTGCACATTCCTAAAGGTGATTGTTCTTGCCAACTTTTTTTTTGTTTCAATGGACTGTGAGAGGCATGAGAGGCAGAGCCAAAAATATCATTACACAGAGGGTGACATTAGGGGAGCGCGGCCTGCCGACGGGGAGCTATGACGGAGTTCCCTGATTAGTGAGTTACCACGCTGAGACAAAGGGCCTCTGAAATCACAGGAAACAGAACAATCAAAGAGCCGGTGCACATTCCAAGAAAAGCAGCGCACCACAGAAACACAACATGATCCAGGACGTTGCTGCGCCTGAACGTCTGATGAAAGCTTTAGAAAAGCAAGTGCAGTGAATTATTAGTGAAGAAAGATGCCAAGGACAGCGCAAATAGCTGAAATCTTACTGAAACGCATACATTTGATGCTATCTTTGATCGCTATTCCTCACATTTCCCTGCTGAGAGGGGGGAAATCAAAAGAAGACATTACTGTGAGCCCTATTTGGACAAAAACTCACCCTAATTATAACTTCTGCACTGTTTGAGCCTGTTTTATAGTCTCACTGACAGGTATTTTCATACACTCGTGGATGCAAAACCTCCAAAGTGTGGGGTCCCCTGCCTCCCAAAAAGCACCACCAGGCCCACACAGCTTCCCTATGATCCATTAGATCTCGGCCTGGAAATAACTGGCTCCTTCCCTTTCTCCAAAATGGCAGCTCTGTTTCCGCAGCATTGGTTTGCTGGATTAGAACAATTACCCACCAGCCCATAATTTGTGGGATTCTCATAACATGCCACACCCTGCCATACATTTTCATTATAACCCCATTTTGTCCTCTGTTGAGGATATTTCAGGATTAAGGAGGACATCTTATCCAGTTTTTGGTGAAGGACCCTCTGGTTCTGGGGGGCTGCTTTGGGTTATGGCTAACATGGATGAGCTTCTAGCCACTAAATGTCTCCGATTTCTCCCCAATTGTTCAGTAGCAGGTAACGACAGGGTTGGGTAGAAACCCTCAATGTGGGCGCTCAAATTCTAGGTCAAGTGGAGATGAAGGGGATCTATTTTCAGCAAAATGGGCTGTTTATCTCTGTGTGTAAAACCAGTGGGGA